>NW_005054377.1:2209255-2210310 GCF_000277835.1 Geospiza fortis | reverse complement strand
CAGGGTGTTTGGGCAGCAAGTTTTGGGCTGGCTTGAGCAATGGACAGCATTGGATAAGACCTCATTTAGCTTGGCCTCTCCAGGCACAAAGATTCCCCTAAATCCTTGACCCTGCTTTGCTGCTTGGTGTGTTCATTCTGCAGCCCCAAGAAGACCCAGGACAGGCATCAGCCATGCGGATCCTCTACCTGCTCTTCCCCTTGTTCCTCCTGCTGGTGCACAGTGCTGCAGGTGAGAGGGACAGAGGGGAGATGGCTGAGGTGGGAACCCCCACCAGAGGGGTTTTCCAGGTCCTGATAAGTGACCACACTTCTCAGGTATTTATAACATTTGGGAGGGACTTGCTGTGAGGAAGGTCTGCGCAGCTGAGGATTCAGCACAGCAAGTCCTGTACATCTGGCTGATTTTTCCCTTCCTCTGTCTTTCCCCACATGAACACGTTGCTGTAGAAAAAATGTACTCTGAGTGGAGAGTTTTAAGATGTTGGTTTTGGTGTTCAGTTCCCATACAAGACTGGGACTCAGAGATGGCAGGAGTTGCTCTGGAACCAGACACATTTTTGACTTTTATGCCAAGCTCACTTTGACTTCTTTCCTTTTTGTGCAGGATCCTCCTTGGGTCCAACAAACAGGAAACAATGTCAGAAAGCAAAGGGATCCTGCTCACTTCTGAACTGCTCTTTCCCCTATGTCATCGTGGGAAAATGTTCCAGGTTTTACTTTTGCTGCAAAAGGTAAGTTTTGGAATTACAAAAACTGCTGTCATGGCAGAAGGTGTTTAAAATCCCCTGAGCAGCTAAAGGCTCAACTTCCTTGAGGATTGAAGGCAGAGCTCAGGGGAGGGACGGGAAGGTGCTTGGAGCTGCCCTGAATGGGACTGTGGCAGCTCCAGGTCAGCCAGGGCCTCTCCACTCTCGTCCAGTCCCAGGGGCCTCATTCAGGCCCTGCAGGGGACTCACCAGAGCCACCAAAGAGGGAAACATTCCCTGTCCTTGTACAGCACTGAGGACATGATCCAGGTCTGGCTGCATCTGCACAGCCCTGGAGCCAGGGCTG
>NW_005054377.1:2205220-2208564 GCF_000277835.1 Geospiza fortis | reverse complement strand
CCACAAGGAGGTAACCCATTTCCTCATTTCTCCTCTTCCCAACACCAACCCACCTCTTTTGTCCATCCCATCCCTCTCCTGCCCAGCCCAGTGCTGGTGTGCCGCGGGTGTCACAAGAGGTGTTGCATGGGGACAACGGTGCCATTGATTGCAACAGCCCCAGGAGGCCCCTCAGCCTCTGGCCCTGCAGCAGGGAGGGAGCAGGGCCAGCCCCAGCACCCCCACAGCCATGGGGCACTCCCGCCTTGGCCCAGGCCACTTGTGCCAGCAGCAACTGGGGCCTGTCCCACCCACCAGCACTGCTATAAACCCAGCCTGCTTGGGGCACTGCAGCATTGCCTGGCCCCAAGGCCATCTGCACACAGCCATTCCTCTTGCCTTTGCTGCTGCCTCAACACACAGACCTTCTCCAGGCAGGAGAGTGTGGGGTCTCTCTCTGGAATTCTGCCCACTCAGGGTCCCGCCTCTCCCCATTGCCTTGGTGTCCCCTCTGCAGCTCTGTGAAGACCAAGGAGGAGCAGCAGCCATGAAGATCCTGTTCCTGCTGTTCCCCCTGATCCTCCTGGTTGTCCGGAGTGCTGCAGGTGAGAGGGGAAGAGAGGAAATGGGGGAAAATGCAAGCACCCAGCAGTGGGAATTCAGTGTCCCTTGAGTGACAATGTTTGTGGGAATGATGAGAAGGTAACAGGGGACTGGGGACAAAGGTGTTTCCTGAGTGAGTTTCCAAATGGACACTGATTTGGGGTGGAGAGAGCCCATAGAAACAGAATCCTGAGTTGTTCTGTCGGTCAGGGACATGGAATGCAATGAATCCCAGCCTGCCAGCTCTGCTGGTCCAAGCAGAGGTGGGAATGCAACTGGCAGACAGCCTGGCTCTTCTTTGTCCTAATGCTGCTCCTTTCTACTCTCTGCTCTGCTGTGCCTCCAGTTTAGGGGGACAGGGACCTTCCAGGTGAGACACATTGCAATTGGAGATGTGGCTGTGGGGGGACTGGATCTGAGCCCTCCTCTTGGTCTGAAATTCACCAGGGCCAGGGAGCATCAGCCTGTCTATAACCACAGCCTGACGTCTCAGGGTATTGCTTTAATTGTTCCCTGTGTCTTTCCCCATTGGAACAGGCAGTGCAGTTTGATGCAGGACGCTAAGGGGATTCTGCTCCAGGAACACGTCTTCAATGAACACGTTTCGTTGGAAGATGTTCACCAAGCCTTGTGTGCTGCAGAATCTAAGGCCCCGATTTTTGGCTGAAGTTATATTTTCCTCCATTTTCCTCAGAAAGGTCTGTTACTAACTTCTATCTAGATAATTTGGGAATCCTTAAAATCAGAGGGGTCAGGGAAAGCTGTAAAGGCAGTCCTTAGGAACAGGAGAACTAAAATTTAGAGCCAAGCAGTCGCCATAAGAATTCTCAGCTGAAAAGTGATATGAGAATTAGTAAGGACAAATAAAACAATGGTCTGTTTATTAATGGTTGGCTAGAATAACTTCCTAAGCTACAGAAAATATATTGAGTAAGGTATTAGGAAGTACTAGGCTTAATAATGGAGCTCTCTGCATTGTGTTTTAAGGATTACAAGGAGGAATTATATTTGAAATAAGCAAGCATTGTTTTAACCAAGGATACATGTGCTTATAGTAGTTGGACAAAACTACTGTCAATACGCTTTTGCTTTGTGTGATTGCTCAAAAAAGTTTTAGGTGAGTTGTAACACTAAGTTCTTTGTGTGCTGCTGAGGACATGAGCTGCTGGCATCTTCCCATTGTTATGACCATGCAATGAGACGGATGCTGGAAAATAAACAGCTCGAGAGGCGTTCCTCGGCAGTCCTGTCCCGTTCATGATTTTGCACAGAAACCTGACTCTGGCAATAGACACCTCATGATAAATACTCTGCAGCATTTATGTTTTGATAGAGATGCTCAAGGAGAGAGAGGATAGACCTTGAGGATGTGATCTACCCTCACTGGGACTGCAGCAGCCCCAGTCAGCCAAGGCTGCCCCACTCTCCCCCAGAGCCCAGGGCCTCATTCAGGCTCTGCAGAGGCCTGAGCAAAGCCACCAAAGAGTGAAGCCTTCACAGTCCTTGGGCAGCACTGAGGACATGATCCAGTTCTGGCTGCATCTGCACAGCCCTGGAGCCAGGGCTGCCAGCACTGACATAGCCAGGTCCAACCTGGCTGCACTAAGGACTGCACCTCACCTCCCCTGAGCCTGACTCTGCTGCACCTCACCCTGGCCATTGCAGGGCAGGGGAGAGAGTGGCACGGAAATATACATCAGCTGATGTGCTTCTCGGCTTTCTTCTTTCAGTCTCAGGGGTTGAAACCCTGAAAATTCCTGAGAAGCAGGACATGGCTGTCACTTCCAGATCCTGAAAATCACTTCCTGATGTGCCCACGTATCCCCATGTGCTGATGTCCCCTGCCCTCAGTGGCTGTGCCGTGCCCACCTGGGCTGGCAGCAGCAGTGGCAGCTGCTCCTGCTGGGTGCTGCTTGGCTGCAGCCCTGTGGTGCCAGCCCCGGTGTCTTTGGGGCAGGGGCTGCTTTTCCCGCCTTGAATAAAGACGAGCACTTTGGCATTGCAGGGCTGGGCCGTGTCTGTGTGTCCTGCTGCTCAGGGGTTGCTGGGGAGCAGATGGGGACCCTGCCTGGTTCACTGGAGACTTTCCCTCTCAAGAATCAGACCCATAACATTTCTGATGGTGGAAAAGTCCTCTAAGAATATTGAGTCCAACCATTCCACCAGGAACTCCAGCCCCAACACCAAACCATGAGCACAAGTTCCACATCCACAGAGCTTTTAAATTCCCTGAAGGAAGGGTGACATCACCACTGCCCTGGGCCGCATGTCCCAGACAACCATCACTCTTTCAGCAATAAAATTATTCCTAATACCCAGTCTTATCCTTCCCTGCTGCTTTTTGAGACCATTTTCCCAGTCCTGTAAATTGCTACGTGGGAGAAGAGACTGATGCCAAAACTGTCTGCATTGCCATTGCTTTCCAGGCCTGGAGGATTTGGTGAGGGCTGTTCAGACCATCCCTGCCTACTTTGGCTTTTCCTTCAGCTGTGCTCACCTGGCCTGGCACTGACTCTGGGGCTGTTCCCTCAAGCTCCTTTTCCCTCTGCACTGAAGTGCTGCTCCCCCAGCCCAGGGGCTCCTTGGCCCTGAACATCTGGAGCCAGACTAATGGAGGTGTGGAAAATGAGCTCAGGGGTTACCAAGGGCACACGGGGAGAAGCAAAGGGCAAGAGGGAGTGAAGGAAATTTTATTTTTTCCATCTCATTTCCAAACTACCCAGAAGAGCTGTTGATGTGAAATGAGTGGCAAACCTTTCCCC
>NW_005054377.1:2199035-2200967 GCF_000277835.1 Geospiza fortis | reverse complement strand
CCACAAGGAGGTAACCCATTTCCTCATTTCTCCTCTTCCCAACACCAACCCACCTCTTTTGTCCATCCCATCCCTCTCCTGCCCAGCCCAGTGCTGGTGTGCCGCGGGTGTCACAAGAGGTGTTGCATGGGGACAACGGTGCCATTGATTGCAACAGCCCCAGGAGGCCCCTCAGCCTCTGGCCCTGCAGCAGGGAGGGAGCAGGGCCAGCCCCAGCACCCCCACAGCCATGGGGCACTCCCGCCTTGGCCCAGGCCACTTGTGCCAGCAGCAACTGGGGCCTGTCCCACCCACCAGCACTGCTATAAACCCAGCCTGCTTGGGGCACTGCAGCATTGCCTGGCCCCAAGGCCATCTGCACACAGCCATTCCTCTTGCCTTTGCTGCTACCTCAACACCAAAGCCTTTGTCACCAAGGTGAGTGTGGGGTCTCTCTCTGGAATCCTGCCCCACTCAGGGTCATGCATGTCCCCATTGCCTTGGTGTCCCCTCTGCAGCCCTTTGAAGACCCAGGAGGAGCAGCAGCCATGAAGATCCTGTTCCTGCTCCTCCCCCTATTCCTCCTGTTGGGCCTGGGTGCTGCAGGTGAGAGGGCAAGAGGAGAAAAGGGGGTAAGTGTGAGCACCCAGCCGTGGGAATTCAGTGTCCCTTGAGTGACAATGTTTGTGGGGATGATGAGATGGTAACAGGGGACTGGGGTCAAAGGTGTTTCTTGAGCGAGTTTCCTGATGGACACTGATTTGGGTTGGAGAGAGCCCATAGAAACAGAATCCTGAGTTGTTCTGTGGGTCAGGGACATGGAATGTGATGCATCCCAGTCTGCCAGCTCTGCTGCTGGTCCAGGCAGAAGTGGGAATGCAGCTGGCAGACAGCCTGGCTCTTCCTCAACCTCACACTGGTCCTTTCTACTCTCTGCTCTGCTGTGCCTCCAGTTTAGGGGGACAGGGACCTTCCAGGTGAGACACATTGCAATTGGAGATGTGGCTGTGGGGGGACTGGATATGAGCCCTTCTCTTGACCTGAAATGCCCTCGCACCACAGAGAATCAGCCTGTCAATAAGCGCAGTCTGACCTCTCAGAATATTACTTTAATTTTTGCATGTGTCTCTTTCCCATGGGAACAGGCAATGCAGAGGAATGCAGGTTAAAACGGGGATTCTGCCTCAGGGATTATTGTCCTACAGGTACACATCGTGCAGGCACATGCGCTCCAGGCATATTGTGCTGCAGAAGGTAAGGCCCAGTTCCTTGGCCTAAGAAAGATTTTCCTCCTTTTTCCTCAGAAAGATTTGTTACTAATGCCTTTCTTGACAACTCATGATAAATACTCTCCTGCATTTATGCTTTGAGAGAGATGCAGAAGAAGGGAGGGGAGAGTCGTTGTGGGTTTGATCTCCCCTCACTGGGGCTGCAGCAGCCCCAGGTCAGCCAGGGCCTCCCCACTCTCCCCCAGTGCCCAGGGCCTCATTCTGGCTCTGCAGAGGCCTGAACAAAGCCACCAAAGAGTGAAGCCTTCACAGCCCTTGGGCACAATTGGGAACATTACCCAGGTTTTGCTTCACCTGCACAGGGCTGGAGCCAGGGCTGCCAGCACTGACATAGCCCAGGCCCAACCTGGCTGCACTAAGGACTGCACCTCACCTCCCCTGAGCCTGACTCTGCTGCACCTCACCCTGGCCACTGCAGGGCAGGGGAGACAGTGCCAGGGAAAGTTACACCAGCTGATGTGCTTGTCTGCTTTCTCCTTACAGTATTTGGCGTCGAGAGGCTGAAATTCCCAAGCAGGACATGGCCCTCACTTCTGGCTTCTGAAAATCACCTCCTGATGTCCCCTGCCCTCGGTGGCTGTGCCGTGCCCAGCTGGGCTGGCAGCAGCAGTGGCAGCTGCTCCTGCTGGGTGCTGCTGGGCTGCAGCCCTGTGGTGCCAGCCCC
>NW_005054377.1:2195982-2198561 GCF_000277835.1 Geospiza fortis | reverse complement strand
GCAACAGCCCCAGGAGGCCCCTCAGCCTCTGGCCCTGCAGCAGGGAGGGAGCAGGGCCAGCCCCAGCACCCCCACAGCCATGGGGCACTCCCGCCTTGGCCCAGGCCACTTGTGCCAGCAGCAACTGGGGCCTGTCCCACCCACCAGCACTGCTATAAACCCAGCCTGCTTGGGGCACTGCAGCATTGCCTGGCCCCAAGGCCATCTGCACACAGCCATTCCTCTTGCCTTTGCTGCTGCCTCAACACCCAGACCTTCTCCAGACAGGTGAGTGTGGGGTTTTTTCCTGGAATTCTGCCCACTCAGGTCTCAGCTCAAAGACCACCAGAGAGGCATCTCCTAAAGGAAAAATTATTGGAAGTCTCTAGGGCTAAACTTTGGCCATGAGACACTTTCTAGGAAAGACAACAAAAGCCTTCCTGTGAGTCTAAGAACATGTGGAAGGTAAAACTGAAGTTTCCTATGTAGAGGATAGTCTGGAAAAGTGCCTTGATGCTGCATGAAGGACCCAGGACCTTCTTTGCTGGGGGAATGAGGGCTTCTCCTTGGAAAGTAAGGTGCCTTTTGCTGTAGTGTACAGCATTACCAAGCTTGCCCATTATTGCAGGCTTTCAGTAGCTGCAAAGGTTGATTTCTCTTCCCATTTCTGGCATTTCCCTGCCCTCTGGCTGCTCCCTGGGTCAGTGCTGCCCAGGGCAGGGGCAGCAAGTGTGGGACTGGGGAATGTCCTTGCCAGGAATCCTGAGAATGCTCTGGAATGGGGGATGGGCACTGCCAAGCTGAGCTCAGAGAATATTTTTGATTTCAGGGAAGCAGAGTTGGTTGGGCAGGGTGTTTGGGGCATGTGTTTGATACATGAAATTTGAAGGACTGAAAGAGAGCTTCTTCCATATCTTTCAGTAGCATTTTTTCTTCTATTTTCCCCCACATTTCACTGGCCATGTATTTTCAATGGATGGGAAACAATTGGCCTCAGGTCTGGTGCCCCTTCCCTGGGGAAAGAACTTTGGAAGAGCTTCAAAGAAATTAATTCAAAAAATCAGTTGAGGTGATCAATTTCCAAAAGGCATGAAACATGAAACCCTCCCAAAGACATGAAACAGAGACATGAACACTCTGGGATTAGTGAGAGTGGCACAAAACTAAGAATTGTTTTTAACAAGAAATGGAGAGGAAATATCATCTGCTGTGGTTGGGAAGCAGCCCCTTTGCCATTTGGTGAACCACAGAGCCCAGGCTCCTGTCCCACCTGGGTTCCTGCCTGTCCCCATTGCTTTGGTGCTCCCCCTGCAGCTCTGCGAAGACCCCGGAGGAGCAGCAGCCATGAAGATCCTGTTCCTGCTCTTCCCCTTGATCCTCCTGTTGGTCCAGGGTGCTGCAGGTGAGAGGGGAAGTGGGGAAAAGGGGGAAAGTGCGAGCCCCCAGCAGTGGGAATTCAATGACCCTGGATGTGACAGTGTTTGTGGGACTGTTTAAAAGGAAATGGAGGACTGAGGTCAAAGGGGTTTCTCCAATGTGTTTCCAACTGAATAACAATTTGGGGGGGAGAAATTCCAAGGAGACAGAATTCTGCATTGTTCTGTAGGTCAGGAAGATTTAGGACCCCAAGCCTGCATCCAAAACTTCCTGTTTGGGAGTCTCTTGCCCTTCTCAGCGATGGCTGAGAGCCACAGGGCTGTTGAGTGGAGGCATTTTCTGGGGCACAAAGGTGACACTAGCTATCCATCACCTGAGTGTATTATTATTGTTATTACTATTATTATTGCTGCTGCAGTAATTGTTTTGGGTGTGCTTTTGTCCATGGAAACAGGAGATATAATTACATGCAGGCGCAGAGGGGGATCCTGCACCTTTGGGCGTTGCCGCTACCCCACAAGAGCTGTTGGGAGATGCTCATCAGTCCAAGTTTGCTGCATTAGGTAAGGACCAGATCTCTGCCTGAAGGAACCAGTTCCTCCTGTTTCCCCAGGGGAATATATTACAAATTTCTTTCCGGCCAGCAGCGGTTAAAATATCTCCTGCTTTTATAATAAGTCAAAGAGGCCCAAATGAGTAGGGAAAAGCCCTTGTGTGGTTTTGAGCTTCCATGAGTGGGACTGCAGGAGCCCCAGGTCAACCAGGGCCTTCCCACTCACCAAAGCCACCAAAGAGGGAAACATTCCCTGTCCTTGGGCAGCACTGAGGACATGATCCAGTTCTGGCTGCATCTGCACAGGCCTGGAGCCAGGGCTGCCAGCACTGACATAGCCAGGTCCAACCTGGCTGCACTAAGGACTGCCCCTCACCTCCCCTGAGCCTGACTCTGCTGCACCTCACCCTGGCCATTGCAGGGCAGGGGAGAGAGTGGCAGGGAAAGTTACACCAGCTGATGTGCTTGTTTGCTTTCTTCTTACAGTCTGTGGGTTTAAAACCCTGAAATTCCTGAGAAGGACATGGCCCTTGCTTCTGGTTCCTGAAAATCACCTCCTGAGGTCCCCATCTGCTGATGTCCCCACCTGCTGATGTCCCCATGTGCTGATGTCCCCTGCCCTCAGTGGCTGTGCCGTGCCCACCTGGGCTGACAGCAGCAGTGGCAGCTG
>NW_005054377.1:2191209-2193098 GCF_000277835.1 Geospiza fortis | reverse complement strand
TTGCCAGGAATCCTGAGAATGCTCTGGAATAGGGGAGGGACACTGCCAAGCTGAGCTCAGAGAATATTTTTGATTTCAGGGAAGCAGAGTTGGTTGGGCAGGGTATTTGGGGTATGTGTTTAATACATGAAACCTGAAGGACTGAAAGAGAGCTTGCTCCATAACTTTCCATAGCAATTTTCCCTCTGTTATCCTCCACATTTCACTGGCCATGTATTTTCAATGGATGGGAAACAATTGGCCCCAGGACTGGCGCCGGTTCTGTGGGGAAAGATCTTTGGAAAACCTTCAAGGAAAATAATTCAGAAAATCAATTGAGATAATCAATTTCCAAAAGACATGAAACACAAAACACTCCCAAAGACATGAAACACAGACATGAAATATGCCCAAAGTTTGGAGAGTGGCACAAAACTAAGAATTGTGTTTAAGAGAAAGGGAGAGGAAATATCATCTGCTGTAGTTGGGAAACAGCCCCTCTGCAATTTGGTGAACCACAGAGCCCAGGTTTCTGCCCCACTTGGGGTCGTGCCTGTCCCCATTGCCTTGGTGTCCCCTCTGCAGCTCTGTGAAGACCCCGGAGGAGCAGCAGCCATGAAGATCCTGTTCCTGCTCTTCCCCCTGATCCTCCTGTTGGTCCAGGGTGCTGCAGGTGAGAGGGGAAGAGGGGAAAAGTGGGAAAGTGTGAGCCCCCAGCAGTGGGAATTCAGTGTCAATGGATGTGATAGTTTTTGTGAGAGTGTTTAAAAGGTAATGGAGGACTGAGGTCAAAGGGGTTTCTCGAATGCCTTTCAAACTCAACAACTATTTAGTGGGCAGAAATGCCATGGAGACAGGATTCTGCATTGTTCTGTAGGTCAGGAAGATTTTGGGCCCCAAGCCTGCACCCAGCTCTTCTTGCTTGGGAGTCTCTTGTCCGGCACCCACATAGCTGAGAGTCCCAGGGGGATGGAGGATGGTTTTGATGGAAGCATTTCCTTGGGCACAACAGTGTCCCTTTCTTATCCATCAGCTGAGTGTAGTAATAATGTTGTTATTATTATTATTATAATTGCTGAAATTGGTTATTGTGTGCTTTTGTCCATGGGAACAGGAAATGAAAATGCCTGTAGGCGCAGAGGGGGATCCTGCACCTTTGGGAGTTGCCGCTACCCCACAACCCCAATTGGGAGATGTTCAAGATTCAAAGTGTGCTGCAGGAGGTAAGGATCAGATCTCTGCCTCAAGGAAGAGATTCCTCCTTTTCCCCAGAGGGATCTATTAGAAATTACATTCTAGCCAATTCCTGATGAAATCTTTCCTGCTTTTATAATCAGGAGAATAGGCCCAAACGAGAAGGGAAAAGCCCTTGTGGGTTTTGGGGCTTCCCTGAGTGAGGCTGCAGGAGCCCCAGATTAGCCAGGGGCTCCTCACTCAGCAAACCCACCAAAGAGTGAAGTCTTCACTGTCCTTGGGAACCACCAGGGACATGATCCAGGTCTGGCTGCATCTGCACAGCCCTGGAGCAAGGGCTGCCAGCACTGACATAGCCCAGGTCCAACCTGGCTGCACTAAGGGCTGCACCTCACCTCCCCTGAGCCTGACTCTGCTGCACCTCACCCTGGCCATTGCAGGGCAGGGGAGAGAGTGGCAGGGAAAGTTACACCAGCTGATGTGCTTGTTTGCTTTCTTCTTACAGTCTGTGGGTTTAAAACCCTGAAATTCCTGAGAAGGACATGGCCCTTGCTTCTGGTTCCTGAAAATCACCTCCTGAGGTCCCCATCTGCTGATGTCCCCACCTGCTGATGTACCCATGTGCTGATGTCCCCATGTGCTGATGTCGCCTGTCCTCGGTGGCTGTGCCGTGCCCACCTGGGCTGGCAGCGGCAGTGGCAGGGGGCCCCCGTGCG
>NW_005054377.1:2185896-2191097 GCF_000277835.1 Geospiza fortis | reverse complement strand
GGGGCCTGCCACTGCCTTGGTGGCAGCAGAAGGCCCTGGGCATGGAGCTGGGGCTGAGCAGCGCCCGTGTCCCTGGGGATGCTCCTGCCTGGCCGTGCTTTGGGGGTGCTGAGCCTGGCACTGCCTGCTGGGCCAGGCTGCCTGGGGTGCTTGTGCTGGGGCTGCCCTGCAGATGCTCTCTCTGGGGAATTGGGATCCCTGTGCTGCTCCTGTCAGTCCCACATGTCCCTTGTCCCTGACAACCACGGCTTCATGTGCAGAGGTGTGTTAGGGGATGTAACTCTTGAGTGGACATGGCCATGGTGACCCACAGGAGCTGTTCCTGCTGCTCTTCCTTGTCCTGTTCCAGCACCACAGCTCTCCCTGCTCTGGCTGTGCTGCTCCACACCCCATCCCAGCAAACAGGAGCAGGAAGAAACTGTTTACATCTTGGGCTGGGTGACCAGTGGAAAGGTGCCATTGCTGTGGCAAAAGCACACACAACCAATTTCAGCAATTATAATAATAATAATAACATGACGACATGAACATTTGTTTTCCCATGGGACTATGCAGAATGTCCTGGCCTCTCTGCTCATCTCAGGCTGTCTGGAGTGACAATTCTCTGGCCCATGAAAAGCAGGGGCCTCTCCCTGTCTGCAAAGCAAACCTCGAGCGCTGGCATTTGAATGGTTCACTACATGTGTGTGTCCATGTACTTGTGGGTATAAGAGTAAATGGGGACCCTGCCAGGCTCAGGAACATCTTTCTCTATCAGGAATCAGAGAGTCATAGAATTAGTGATGTTGGAAAGGCCCTTCAAGATCATTGAGTGCAACCATTGCCCCAGCACTGTCAAGTCCACCACTAAACCAAGTCCCTAAATGCCACATCCAGATGGCTTTTAAATACTCCAGAGCTGGTAATTCCACCACTGCCCTGGGCATCCTATCCCAATGCTGATTACTGAATCTGCAAAGAAACTGTTCCTAATACCCAATGAAGTCATTCCCTAGTGCTGATTGTGGATATTTCCTCTTGTCAATTGTTACCTGTGAGAAGAGACCAACACCAAAAAGGTTCTGTTGACATTGTTCTCTAGAACTGGATAGTTTGGTGGGGGATCTTCATATCAACCCTGCCTGCTGTGGCCTTTCCTTCCCCTGTGCTAAACCCGAAATTTTATTTTGTCCCTCTTCTCTACAAACCATGCAGACAAGGCTGTTGAGGTGAAATGAGAGGTAAATCTTTCCTCTCACCATACAAAACAGAGCACGATTGCAGTATTCAGTCTGACCTACATCATCCCACTCTGGGTATTTATAGAATTGATAAAATGAGAGGATACAAAGAAGGAAATGTTTTCCTCATTTATCCTCTTCCCTGCATGAATCACTCTGCCTTGCCCATCCCATCCCTCTCCTACCCAGCCCGGTGCCGCTGTGCCGCGGGTGTCACAAGAGGTGTTGCATGGGGACAACGGTGCCATTGATTGCAACAGCCCCAGGAGGCCCCTCAGCCTCTGGCCCTGCAGCAGGGAGGGAGCAGGGCCAGCCCCAGCACCCCCACAGCCATGGGGCACTCCCGCCTTGGCCCAGGCCACTTGTGCCAGCAGCAACTGGGGCCTGTCCCACCCACCAGCACTGCTATAAACCCAGCCTGCTTGGGGCACAGGGACACTCCTGAGCTAGATTCTTCACACAAGAGATTCCAGCTTGGTTTGTTACAGACAGACCTTGGTGTGCTCTGAACCAACACCTTTCTCAGGTAGGTCACTGGGGAGTCACTTCCAGCCCACCAAGACCCTTCCCTTCCCTCTTGCTCCTTCCTGGGTCAGTGCTGCACAGGGATGGCGAGTAGGCTGGCTGGGAATCCTGGGAATGATCTGGAGTTCAGGATGGATACTTGCCAGCAGAGCTGGGAAGATTTCCTGGCTTCAGAAAAGCAGAGGGGATTGCACAGGGTGTTTGGGCAGCAAGTTTTGGGCTGGCTTGGGGAATGGACAGCATTGGATAAGACCTCATTTAGCTTGGCCTCTCTTGGCACAAAGATTCCCCTAAATCCTTGACCCTGCTTTGCTTCTTGGTGTGTTCCCTCTGCAGCCCCAAGAAGACCCAGGACAGGCATCAGCCATGCGGATCCTCTACCTGCTCTTCCCCTTGCTCCTCCTGCTGGTGCACAGTGCTGCAGGTGAGAGGGACAGAGGGGAGATGGCTGAGGTGGGAACCCCCACCTGAGGGGTTTGCCAGGTCCTGATAAGAGACCACGAATCTCAGGTATTTATAATATTTGGGATGGATTTGCTGTGAGGAAGGTCTGGGCAGATGAGGATCCAGCAGAGCAACTCCTGCAGCTCCTGCTGATCTTTCCTTCTGGCTTTCCCCACACAGACATGTTGCCATAGAAAAAATGAATTCTAACTGGAGAGTTTAAGATGTTGTGTTTGGTGTTCAGTTCCCATACAAGACTGGGACTCAGAGCCAGTAGCAGCGGCTCTGGAACCAGACACATTTTTGATATTTATGCCAAACTCACTTTGACCTGTCTAACTGAGCAGGATCCTCCTTGGAGCCAACAAACAAGAAACAGTGTGAAAGCGAAAATGGGTACTGTGGATTTTTGAACTGCAAGTTCCCCTTTGTCATCAAAGGAAAATGTTCCAGGTTCTTCTATTGCTGCAAAAAGTAAGTTTTGGAATTACAAAAGCTGCTGTCATGGCAGAAGGTGTTTAAGGGCCCCAAGAGCTAAAGGCTCGGCACCCCTGAGGAATGAAGGCAGAGCTGAGGGGAAGGGATGGGAAGGTGCTTGGAGCTGCCCTGAGAGGAGCAGCAACAGCTCCAGGTCAGCTGGGGCCTCCCCACTCAACAAAGCCACTAAGGACTGAAACATTCCCTGTCCTTGGGCAGCACTGAAGACATGATCAAGGCTGGCTGCATCTGCACAGCCCTGGAGCCAGAGCTGCCAGCACTGACATAGTCCAGGTCTAACCTGGCTGCACTAAGGACTGCACCTCACCTCCCCAGAGCCTAACTCTGCTGCTCCTCACCCTGGCCATTGCAGGGCCGGAGAGAGAGTGTCAGGGAATGTTATACGTGGTGATGTGCTTGTTTCCTCTCTTCTTGCAGTCTCTGGGGCTGAGACCCTGAAATTCCCAAGCAGAACATGGCCCTCGCTTCTGGCTGCTGGACCCATGTGCTGATGTCCCCATCTCCTGATTTCCCCATGTGCTGATGTCCCCTGCCCTCGGTGGCTGTACTGTGCCCAGCTGGGCTGGCAGCAGCAGTGGCAGCTGCTCCTGCTGGGTGCTGCTGGGCTGCAGCCCTGTGGTGCCAGCCCCGCTGGCTTTGGGGCAGGGGTTGCTTTTCCCGCCTTGAATAAAGATGAGCACTTTGGCATTGCAGGGGGGGCCTGCCACTGCCTTGGTGGCAGCAGAAGGCCCTGGGCATGGAGCTGGGGCTGAGCAGCGCCCGTGTCCCTGGGGATGCTCCTGCCTGGCCGTGCTTTGGGGGTGCTGAGCCTGGCACTGCCTGCTGGGCCAGGCTGGCTGGGCTCCCTGTGCTGGGGCTGCCCTGCAAATGTTCTCTCTGAGGAATTGGGATCCCTGTGCTGCTCCTGCCAGTCCCACATGTCCCTGGTGTCTTCACCCACCAGTGCCTGTGCCCATCCCAAGGATTTCCCTGCTGGCCCCACAGCCCAGTGCCACTGTGCTGCGGGTGTCACAAGAGGTGTTGCATGGGGACAACGGTGCCATTGATTGCAACAGCCCCAGGAGGCCCCTCAGCCTCTGGCCCTGCAGCAGGGAGGGAGCAGGGCCAGCCCCAGCACCCCCACAGCCATGGGGCACTCCCACCTTGGCCCAGGCCACTTGTGCCAGCAGCAACTGGGGCCTGTCCCACCCACCAGCACTGCTATAAACCCAGCCTGCTTGGGGCACTGCAGCATTGCCTGGCCCCAAGGCCATCTGCACACAGCCCTTCCTGTCCCAGCTTGAGCACCAAGATCCTCATCAGGTAGGTGGCTGTGGGGTCTCTTGAGGACAGCTCCCCATTACAGCTCTCTCCTCCTGACACTCTGTTATTTACAAACTGTTGCAAGTGTCCATGTGGACGTTGGAGGTCCTTTGAGCTTTTTTTAGAAATCGCAGAAATTTTCTCTATGAGCGAAGTGATTATCAGAGCCCAGAATATGCTGGAAGTAAACCTGGGTGTCTTGCCTTCATCTGGGACTGGAAATATGTCTTGGGGGTGGAGGGAGGTCCCTGAGGCTTCTTTTTGGAGGGGTACCTGGAGACTGTGCTGGATAAAGTAGGGAGATGCTTTCAAGCTGCAGTACAGAGATTTTCCATTTTTCCAGCTTCTATGAACATGAAAGGATTTTTTGTCCACAACCAAACTATGATTCTCTGATGTAGCTGAATCTGCTGATTTTAAAGGGGGTTGGAACTAAAGTTCCTATAAGGGGTCCCTTCATCCCAAACCATTCTATGATTCCATTGACCATAGTGATAGGCAGGAACCTCCTTACAAAGTTCTGTGCATCTCCAGGGGCATGAATTTCCCTCAACTCCACAAACCAGGTCATTTCCCAATTCTTGTTTGACTGTTGGCTTTGTGTTGACTGCTGACATGAGCATCATCCGAGAGGCAAACTCGGCTTTGTCTCTTGGAGAAGGAGACGCAGAATTGTGAGGATAAAAGCAGCACCAACATGTTTCATCTGGTAACTGCATTTGAAAATCTTTCTTGTTCCACCCTTGGCTCTATCTCAGCAGAAACATGTATTTCTGCTCAAGACAGAAGTGTTGGATGCAAAAGGCTAGAGGGAGCACAGCTTCCAAGGGTTAATATTCTGATGGTTTTTTTGAATTCTGATTCGGCTACTAGTGCAAGAATCAGGCATTACTTGTCCCACATGTCCCTTAAGAAAATTCATAGAGAATAAGGTGATGGAAATTGCCCAACAGGCCAGTACTTCCCCAGCTGCTCCCAGGAAATTCTAAAGCACCCGAGATCCATTGGTTGGAACATGCCACTTGTGATAGTCCCTCTGCAATTTAGAACATTTCTGTGTGCTGTAATGTCCAGCACCTTTGGTGTGTCCACTCTGCAGCTCTGTGAAGTCCTGGGAGAAGCATCAGCCATGAGGATCCTGTTCCTGCTCTTCCCCTTGTTCCTCCTGTTGGTCCCAGGTGCTGCAGGTAAGAGGGGAAGAGGGAGAAGTGC
>NW_005054377.1:2182774-2185852 GCF_000277835.1 Geospiza fortis | reverse complement strand
TTTTCCCTGGCAGCAGGAAAACATGCCAAGTGTATCCGACAAGGAGGATTCTGTGCTGTGGGGGGCTGTCGTTTCCCCTATAAATACGTGGGAGTTTGTTCAACTCTGAGTCACTGCTGCAAACTGTAAGTTCTGGAAATGCTTTCCTCCTGCTCATGGATAAAGTTATTATTGTCTTTGAGCCAGCTCCTCCCTCACACCTTCGTGCATTCATGCTCAGAGGCAAAAACCAAGGAAGGAAAGGGAAAAGTCTTTTTGGGTTTGGACCTGGAGTGAGCAGGACTGAAGTTTACCCAGGTCAAGCAGTTGAAGCAGTTGTACCCCACACTCCTTTAGCCCCACAAGGTTTACTCACTGGCAATGGAGAGAGCTCAGCTCTGTTGCCCAAATGGGAAGGCTATTCCTGGAATAGTGTGAGGAACAGGATCCCACTCCTGATATCTGTAACATCTGGAGTTGGCCTCTGTAAGCTGTTATCTCCCTGTGTTTGTTTTCATTGCAAGGGGTAGGGATCAAGAAGGGCAAGAAAAGTTACACCAGGTCATGCGCTTGTTTCCTCTCTTCTTACAGTATTTGGGGTTGAGACCCTGAAATTCCCAAGCAGGACATGGCCCTCGCTTCTGGCTCTGGAAAATCCCCTCCTGATGTGCCCATGTGCTGATGTCCCCATGTGCTGATGTCCCCTGTCCTCGGTGGCTGTGCCGTGCCCACCTGGGCTGGCAGCAGCAGTGGCAGCTGCTCCTGCTGGGTGCTGCTGGGCTGCAGCCCTGTGGTGCCAGCCCCACTGGCTTTGGGGCAGGGGCTGCTTTTCCCGCCTTGAATAAAGACGAGCACTTTGGCATTGCAGGGCTGGGCCGTGTCTGTGTGTCCTGCTGCTGCAGGGCTGCTGTGCCTGCTGCCCCTGGGGCTGCCACTGCCTTGGTGGCAGCAGAAGGCCCTGGGCATGGAGCTGGGGCTGAGCAGCGCCCGTGTCCCGGGGTGTGTCCCTCCTTGGCCGTGCTTTGGGGGTGCTGAGCCTGGCACTGCCTGCTGGGCCAGGCTGGCTGGGCTGCCTGTGCTGGGGCTGCCCTGCTGATGCTGCCCTGGGGGAACAGGAACATTGTCCTGGTGTTTACAGGCCCAGATATCATTCTGTTCTCTGGACCCTACTCCCATGGCAGACAGACATGCACTGGGAACTGTGCACATAGTGGAAAAGCCTCACCCCTAAAATATACACAGATTTGTTCCAAGTTCCCAGATCCAGTCCCAGCTGCAAAACCTGCAGCAGGACCCAATTCTTAAAGGAATGTGGTGTGAGGAACTTCATGGAGGACAACACAGACATTCAGAGAGATCACAGGTGAATCATTATCTTAATAGGGTTAAAATAATTACCTGAACCAAAAGGTTTCCTTTCTCCTCTTTCATCTGCCTTATGTCTATATGAAATACTCAGTATCCACAGCAAAGTTTCATTGCAGCACCACTTAAATCCCCAACCTTTCTATATATTTGATGATGGAAATGAGTATTTTTCCTGCTACTCCTTGCAGCATCAGGAGGGGAAGAGCACAGAGGCCAGGCTGGACTCACCAGTAGCCCAACAGTTCCTTTTCCCGTTTCTCCCCCTGCACCAGACAAAAAGAGGCTTTGGTTTCCTCTTGTGACACCTCAGACAAGGATTCCCAAACCAGAGCCTTGTGTCATCCTGCCTTGTGTAAGGACCCTGCGGTGCTGTGGTTTGGTGGACACATGCAGGGACACAGGGACACATGCAGGGACACACACACAGACCCTGCTCACTGCAAACCAGCACCAATCTGCTCCTCTGGCACAGAGTGGAACATTTTCTGAGTTGTTCAAGAAATCCTCCCAGTGAACCCAACACAAGTGATGTGTGCAGGTGGTGGCTCTACTTCTGCTGACCATCCAGAATCCATCTCCCATATTTTTTATGATTGTCACCTTGTCACTGTGACTTCACATCTCTGGATTTTGAAGCAGCAAATGCCAAGATGTTCCCCTTGCCAATCCCCAGCACCTTGCCCCTTGTAGTTTGGGGGGACCAGATTGCTCTGCCAAACTCCTGGAGAAGGAGCTGCCAACTTGGGCACATGGCACAGACCCTCCTGCCTGGCAAGGACTGTCACTTCTCCCAGTGGTATGGCTGGCATCCAACTCATTGAATTCACACGTGAGGGCTGCATCCAGCTTGTATTTCTTCACCTTGGTTGGCATTAGAAGGAGGCATAGTTTTCTTGGATCACCTGGTTTACAGAACTTGTTCTCTATCCTGGTGTTGCTCTCATTATTTCATAAGAACCACAAGAGAGAACCCTGCTTATTCCCCTGTCACGGCAGGTACCTGTTTTCTAATCAGATGTTCTTGCAGTGTCCAAAGTTGTTTTCCATATTCTGAGAGTTTTTGCACATCCCACGCCAATTGGTTCTTCAATCAAAGGAGGAGAGACATAGGAAAAGGACAGGAGAAGAGAGAATGATTTCACACTGTCATGGAGCACAGTTAAATGGGATATTGGGAAGAAATTCTTTCCTGTGAGGGTGGTGAGGCCCTGGCACAGGTTACCCAGTGAAGCTGCAGCTGCCCCTGGAACCCTAGAATTGTCCAAGGCCAGGTTGGATGGGGCTTGGGAGCAACCTGGGATAGTGGGAGGTGTCTCTGTCCATGGTGGGTGGTGGAAGGAGATGATCTTCCTTGTCCCTTCCAACCCAAACCATTCCGGAGGTGATTCTGTGAAAGAAGGATTCTGCTCCCCCAGAAATGCACTGGATCCTGTGCCTGCACCCACCAGTGCCTGTGCCCATCCCAAGGATTTCCCTGCTGGCCCCACAGCCCGGTGCCGCTGTGCCGCGGGTGTCACAAGAGGTGTTGCATGGGGACAACGGTGCCATTGATTGCAACAGCCCCAGGAGGCCCCTCAGCCTCTGGCCCTGCAGCAGGGAGGGAGCAGGGCCAGCCCCAGCACCCCCACAGCCATGGGGCACTCCCGCCTTGGCCCAGGCCACTTGTGCCAGCAGCAACTGGGGCCTGTCCCACCCACCAGCACTGCTATAAACCCAGCCTGCTTGGGGCAC
>NW_005054377.1:2176101-2181006 GCF_000277835.1 Geospiza fortis | reverse complement strand
CCTGGAACCCTAGAATTGTCCAAGGCCAGGTTGGATGGGGCTTGGGAGCAACCTGGGATAGTGGAAGGTGTCTCTGTCCATGGTGGGTGGTGGAAGGAGATGATCTTCCTTGTCCCTTCCAACCCAAACCATTCCGGAGGTGATTCTGTGAAAGAAGGATACTGCTCCCCCAGAAATGCACTGGATCCTGTGCCTGCACCCACCAGTGCCTGTGCCCATTCCAAGGATTTCCCTGCTGGCCCCACAGCCCGGTGCCGCTGTGCTGTGGGTGTCACAAGAGGTGCTGCATGGGGACAACAGTGCCATTGATTGCAACAGCCCCAGGAGGCCCCTCAGCCTCTGGCCCTGCAGCAGGGAGGGAGCAGGGCCAGCCCCAGCACCCCCACAGCCATGGGGCACTCCCGCCTTCGCCCAGGCCACTTGTCAGGCCACTTGTGCCAGCAGCAACTGGGGCCTGTCCCACCCACCAGCACTGCTATAAACCCAGCCTGCTTGGGGCACTGCAGCATTGCCTGGCCCCAAGGCCATCTGCACACAGCCATTCCTCTTGCCTTTGCTGCTGCCTCAACACCCAGACCTTCTCCAGACAGGTGAGTGTGGAGTCTCTCCCTGGAATTCTGCCCACTCAGGGTCTCAGCTCAAAGCCCAGCAGAGCAGAATCTCCTGAAGCACAAACTGCTGGAACTACCTTGGAGTCATCAGCGATTTTTTGGGGAAAGACAACAAAAGCCTTCCTGTGAGTCTACGAACATGTGGAAGGTGAAACTGAGGTTTTCTAATACATGATAGTCTGGAAAAGTGCCATGATGCTGCAGGAGGAACCCAGGACCTTCTTTGCTGGGGGAATGAGGGCTTTCCCACGGGAAGCAAGGAGAGTCTTTTCCCTCAGCAGTACAGAGATTTCCTATCATTTAAGGTTTTCAGTAATTTCCACATTGATTTCTGTTCCCATTTCTGGGCACAAGACACTTTCCAGGCCTCTGGCTGCTCCCTGGGTTGGTGCTGGGGAATATCCTTGCTGGGAATCCTGGGAATGCTCTGGAGGTAAGTATGAACAGTGCCAAGTTGAGCAGGGGAGCAGGGAGGATTTCCCTGATCCCATGGCAGCAGAGGGGATTGGTCAGGGTGTTTGGGGCATGTGCTTAATTCATGAAGCCCGAGGAAGTAAAAGCACTCTAGTTCTGTAACTTTCTATGACAATATTTTTCCCTGATTTTCCCAAATTTGACTCCCTGGTGTTTTGGTTTAATTGGCAACACTTGCCCCTTGGTCTCCAGATCTGTTTTTGGGGGAAGGTCCATGGAAGACGTAATAGACTGGAGAAAATAATTTAAATGCATCTACATTTGTAATTGCTTTCTAAGGGAGCGAGCCACTCTAAAATGCTCCCAAGGTTGGCAGGATGGTACAAATTACAGAGTACTTTTAGAGAGGAAAGTAGAGGAAATATCATCATCTGTGGTTTGCAAGCAGCCCCTCTGAAATTTGGTGAACGACAGAGCCCAGGCTCCTGCCCACTCAGGATCCTCCCTGTCCCCATTGCCTTGGTGTCCCCTCTGCAGCCCTGTGAAGACCCAGGAGAGGCAGCAGCCATGAAGATCCTGTTCCTGCTCTTCCCCTTGATCCTCCTGTTGGTCCGGGGTGCTGCAGGTGAGAGGGGAAGAGGGGAAAAGGGGGAAAGTGTGAGCCTGTACCAGTGGGAATTCAGTGTCCCTGGAAGGGACTGAGTTTGTGGGAATGATGAGAAGGTATGAGGGTCAGAGGAGTTTCTGGCGATTCCAACAGGACACCATGTTGGGATGGAGGGATCCCAGGGAAATAGACAGGGATGTGGGATGTGAGGAGTCCTTTCCTGCCAGCAGGACTGCAAGCACACCCTTCTCTCCTGGATTATTGCTCCAATAGCTTTGTCTGCTTTTGTCCATGGAAACAGGGAATGCAGGTCAATGCAGGCGCCTAGGGGGATTCTGCAGGTTTCTTGGCTGCAGCTCACCTGCAAAACCTATTGGAAGATGTTCAGCAAACAGTCTGTGCTGCAAAATGTAAGGACCCAACCCTTGCCTGAAAAAAGAGTTCCCTCCTTTTTCCCGAGAGTAATCTATTACAAATATCTTCCTAAGACAGAATTAGTGGTAGTGGGCTAAAAGAGAATGTACAAGCCCTTGAGGGGTTTGGAGCTGCCATGAGTGAGGCTGCAGCAGCCCCAGGTAAGTCAAGGCCACTATACACACTAAAGCCACCAAGGACTGAAACATTTCCTGTCCTTGGGCAGCACTGAGCACATGATCTCAACATTGCTGCATCTGCACAGGCCTGGAGCCAGGGCTGCCAGCACTGAGATAGCCCAGGTCCAACCTGGCTGCGCTAAGGACTGCACCTCACCTCCCCAGAGCCTGACTCTGCTGCACCTCACCCTGGCCATTGCAGGGCAGGGGAGACAGTGCCAGGGAATGTTATACCTGGTGATGTGCTTGTCTGTTTATTCTTACAGTAACTGGGTTTGAAAGCCTGAAATTCCCAAGCAGGACATGGCCCTTGCTTCTGGCTCCTGAACCCACTTGCTGATGTCCCCATGTGCTGATGTCCCCTGCCCTCGGTGGCTGTGCCGTGCCCAGCTGGGCTGGCAGCAGCAGTGGCAGCTGCTCCTGCTGGGTGCTGCTGGGCTGCAGCCCTGTGGTGCCAGCCCCGGTGTCTTTGGGACAGGGGCTGCTTTTCCTACTTTGAATAAAGACAAGCACTTTGGCATTGCAGGGCTGGGCCGTGTCTGTGTGTCCTGCTGCTGCAGGGGTTCATTGGGATCAGCTGGGGACCCTGCCTGGTTCACTGGAGACTTTCCCTCTCAAGAATCAGACCCATAACATTTCTGATGGTGGAAATGACGTCTAAGAATATTGAGTCCAACCATTCCCCCAGGAACTCCAACTCCAACACTACTCCCTGAGCACACGTGCCACATCCACAGAGCTTTTTTTTGTCACCATCCCTGAAGGAATGGTGACACCACCACTGCCCTGGGCAGCATGTCCTAAAAAACCAACATCATTTATGCAAGGAAATTATTCCTAATACCCTGTCCAATCCTTCCCTGCTGCAATTTGAGACCATTTTTCCAGTCCTATCAATTGTCACCTGGGAGAAGAGACTGACCCCAAAACGGTCTGCACTGCCATTGCTTTCCAGACCTGGAGGATTTGGTGAGGGATGTTCAGACCATCCCTGCCTACTTTGGCTTTTCCTTCAGCTGTGCTCACCTGGCCTGGCACTGACTCTGGGGCTGTTCCCTCAAGCTCCCTTTCCCTCTGCACTGAAGTGCTGCTCCCCCAGCCCAGGGGCTCCTTGGCCCTGAACGTCTGGAGCCAGACTAATGGAGGTGTGGAAAATGAGCTCAGGGCTTACCAAGGGCACACGGGGGGAAGTAAAGGGCAAGAGGGAGTGAAGGAAATTTTATTTTCTCCATCACATTTTCAAATTCCCCAAGAGAACCCTTGGTGTGAAATGAGTGGCAAACCTTTCCTCTCAAAATACAAAGCTGAGCATGATTGCAACATTCAGCTAGATCTTCCACATCCCACTGTGAGTATTGAACAGATAAAACCGCGGCAGCGGGGGCAGCTGCTCCTGCTGGGTGCTGCTGGGCTGCAGCCCTGTGGTGCCAGCCCCGGTGGCTTTGGGACAGGGGCTGCTTTTCCTGCCTTGAATAAAGACGAGCACTTTGGCATTGCAGGGCTGGGCCGTGTCTGTGTGTCCTGCTGCTGCAGGGGTTCGTTGGGATCAGCTGGGGACCCTGCCTGGTTCACTGGAGACTTTCCCTCTCAAGAATCAGACCCATAACATTTCTGATGGTGGAAAAGTCGTCTAAGAATATTGAGTCCAACCATTCCCCCAGGAACTCCAACTCCAACACTACTCCCTGAGCACACGTGCCACATCCACAGAGCTTTTTTTTGTCACCATCCCTGAAGGAATGGTGACACCACCACTGCCCTGGGCAGCATGTCCTAAAAAACCAACATCATTTATGCAAGGAAATTATTCCTAATACCCTGTCCAATCCTTCCCTGCTGCAATTTGAGACCATTTTTCCAGTCCTATCAATTGTCACCTGGGAGAAGAGACTGACCCCAAAACGGTCTGCACTACCATTGCTTTCCAGACCTGGAGGATTTGGTGAGGGATGTTCAGACCATCCCTGCCTACTTTGGCTTTTCCTTCACCTGTGCTCACCTGGCCTGGCACTGACTCTGGGGCTGTTCCCTCAAGCTCCTTTTCCCTCTGCACTGAAGTGCTGCTCCCCCAGCCCAGGGGCTCCTTGGCCCTGAACATCTGGAGCCAGACTAATGGAGGTGTGGAAAATGAGCTCAGGGCTTACCAAGGGCACACGGGGGGAAGTAAAGGGCAAGAGGGAGTGAAGGAAATTTTATTTTCTCCATCACATTTTCAAATTCCCCAAGAGAACCCTTGGTGTGAAATGAGTGGCAAACCTTTCCTCTCAAAATACAAAGCTGAGCATGATTGCAACATTCAGCTAGATCTTCCACATCCCACTGTGAGTATTGAACAGATAAAACCGGAGACCACAAGGAGGGAAAGCATTTCCTCATTTCTTCTCTTCCCAACACCAACCCACCTCTCTTGTCCATCCCATCCCTCTCCTGCCCAGCCCGGCACTGCTGCACCACGGGTGTCACAAGAGGTGTTGCAGGGGGACAACGGTGCCATTGATGGCAACAGCCCCAGGAGGCCCCTCAGCCTCTGGCCCTGCAGCAGGGAGGGAGCAGGCCCAGCCCCAGCCCCCCCACAGCCATGGGGCACTCCCGCCTTGGCCCAGGCCACTTGTGCCAGCAGCAACTGGGGCCTGTCCCACCCACCAGCACTGCTATAAACCCAGCCTGCTTGGGGCACTGC
>NW_005054377.1:2169091-2171948 GCF_000277835.1 Geospiza fortis | reverse complement strand
GGTCGGGAGCCCGGGGGGCTGCCACTGCCTTGGTGGCAGCAGAAGGCCCTGGGAATGGAGCTGGGGCTGAGCAGCGTCTGTGTCCCTGGGGATGCTCCTGCCTGGTCGTGCTTTGGGGACGCTGAGCCTGGCACTGCCTGCTGGGCCAGGCTGGCTGGGGTGCCTGTGCTGGGGCTGCCCTGTTGATGCTCTCTCTGGGGAATTGGGACCCTTATCCTGGTCCTGCTGGTTCTGGGTGTCCCTTGTCCCCAACAGCCATGGCTTTGTGTGCATGGCTGTGCTGGGGGATCTCTGCTGTGCCCAGCCTTGGTTCCCACCCAACCATCCCAGGTATCCTGGAGTTCCCACCACACTGTGGTCTGGGGTCTCCATCTTCCTCAGCTGTCCTTGAGCTGAGGTCTTCATTGCAGTCCCTGCTCAGTTCTCCCCCGTCTCCCAGGCCCACAGCACCAATTCCTCTACCAGCCCACAGCCTCTGTCCTTTCCTCATCCCTTCTGGATGAGCCTGACCCTGCAGACCCTGGAGACCTCAGCATGCCTTCAAAGGAAACAGGTCTCCCAGGTTGGCTGTACAGCTCCTCCAGGGGGTGATCTCCAACTGGTCACTTAGGCTACAATCTGAAAAAGTCGATAAATATCTCCCATCAGGGCAAAAGCCAGGTGTCTTCTCCTCTCTGGCAGCGCAGATTGGTGTTTCCACATCCTTCACTTCCTAAGGCCATTGGTCTCAGCATTCCTGTGAGTGCAGACCCAGCCCTGCAGAGACAATTAATGGGTTTTGGGGCTGGCCCTGCTCCCTCCCTGCTGCAGGGCCAGAGGCTGAGGGGCCTCCTGGGGCTGTTGCAATCAATGGCACCGTTGTCCCCATGCAGCACCTCTTGTGACACCCGCGGCACAGCGGCACCGGGCTGTGGGGCCAGCAGGGAAATCCTTGGGATGGGCACAGGCACTGGTGGGTGCAGGCAGCAGCACCAGCCCAGTTCTGGTGATTGTCCTTGCCAGGCAGGAGGGTCTGTGCCATGTGCCCAAGTTATCAGCTCCTTCTCCAGGAGTTTGGCAGAGCAATCTGGTGGCCCCCAAATTGTAAAGCCTGAGTTTCTGGGGATTTGGAACCTGGTGCCTCAACAGTGCCTCAACATTTTCCCCTGCATAACCTTGAGATATGAGGTCACAGTGACAAGGTGACAATTAAGAAAAACACAGGAAATGGATTCTGCATCCTCAGCAGTAACAGAAGGCCCAGCTGCCCAGATTACTGATGGTTTACTGGGAAGGTTTTCTGAAGATAAGTGGAAAAGGTTCTGCTCTGTGCCAGAGCAGCAGGTTGGTGCTGGTTTCCAATGAGCAGGGTCTGAGTCTGTGTCCCTGGATGTGTCCAGCACACCACAGAACCACAAGGAGGTCTTACACAAGGCAAGATGACACAAGACCTTGGGTTGGGAATCTTTCTCAGAGGTGTCAGAAGAGGAATCCAAAACCTCCTTTTCTTCAGTGCAGAGGGGAAACAGAGAAAGGAACTTTTGGGCTGGACATCTTGAGTACTCAAGTGATTCCAGCCCGTCCTATGTGCTCTCCTCACGTATAGGTTCCAGAGAGCAGCAGACACAACAGTAATGAATTAAATGGATGAAAAAATAGAGGATTTAAGTGATACTACAGTGAAACTGTGCTGCGGATGTTGAATTTTCCTATAAACAGAATTAAGATGAAAAAAGACAGAAGTCAAACCTTTCGGCACAGGTACTTTTTTTCCTCTACTGAGATCATGAGTCACATGTGAGTTCTCCTGGCTGTGCGGAGGTTCCTCACTACCCCATACCTTTAAAGAATGGCTTCTGCTGCAGGTTTCACAGCTGGGACTGGAACTGGGACCTTGGAACAAAGCTGTGGCTATTTTAGAGATGAGGCTTTGCCCCTATCACCATGGCTCCTACCCCGTGTCTTTCTGAGTCCATAGCACTGTGCACAGGAGCCCTGCTGGAGAGGAGGAGAAAAAAGGGGGAAGGAAAATCCTGCTTCACCCTCAGAGTCCTGCCTTGTGCAGGGGTGGAGGCATCAGACACGTTGGAGAATCCCTGACAAAGGCTGCTGAGCGGACATCCTGAGTGTGTCCCAATCAAGCGCTATAAACATCACCCAACTTCCACCAGAAAACTTCCCCTGGATGTTGGAAACAGGGGACAATTGGCAGCCCAGGGAGATGGGGACAGCCCTGGGCTGGATCTGCTGCCTTTCCCAGACCAGAGCCATACTTGGGACTGCGGGGGGACTCCAACAGCTCCCAGAGTTTTGCAGAGCCCAGGTGGACTCAGAACAGAGGGCAAGGCCCTGCCTGGGCTCCAGCCAGTCTCAGGTGTGCCCAGAAAATGGAGGGGATTCTCAGGGTGTGCAAAATGAACACACAAACACAGATGTGTAGCTTGAGATTCCCAGTAGGAGCCATGTCCTGCTCCATGTGGACATATGGAACATCCCGGCAGAAAACCCAGGGAGCTCATTTCCCACCAGCAGCAGGACTGTGCCTCCCTTGAGCTCATCCTTATTGTGCTGAGCATCCCCTAAGAGAAAGGACCATCACCAACATCTAAGTGAGTGACAGGGAAGAAGGGGCCTGAGAAAATAAAGAAGTCTGGGCCTATAAACAGCAGGACATGGATTCTGTTTCACAGGACTGAGTATCTGCAGGGCAGCCCCAGCACAGGCAGCCCAGCCAGCCTGGCCCAGCAGGCAGTGCCGGGCTCAGCGTCCCCAAAGCACGACCAGGCAGGAGCATCCCCAGGGACACGGGCGCTGCTCAGCCCCAGCTCCATGCCCAGGGCCTTCTGCTGCCACCAAGGCAGTGGCAGCCCCCGGGGCC
>NW_005054377.1:2165304-2168686 GCF_000277835.1 Geospiza fortis | reverse complement strand
TTCTGCCCAAGGACTGTGAAGGCTTCACTCTTTGGTGGCTTTGTTCAGGCCTCTGCAGAGCCAGAATGAGCACCCTGAGACTGGGGGAGAGTGTGGAGACCCTGGCTGACCTGGGGCTGCTGCAGCCCCAGTGAGGGGAAATCAAACACTCAAGGTTTATCCCCTACCTTTTTCAGCATCTCTCAAAGTGTAAATGCAGGACAGTATTTATGATCTGTTGTCAAGAAAGGCACTGCTAACAGATTGTTCTGAGGATAAAGGAGGAAAATCATTCTTCAGCCAAGGATGTGGCTCTTACCGTTTGCAGCACAAAAATTCTCCTGCACATCTTCCCAGAACACGTGTACCAATAGGGCAAGAACGCCTGGAGCAGAATCCCCATAGTTTCAGACATACAACTCTACTGCCTGTTCCCATGGGGAAAGACACAGGGAACAATTAAAGTAATAACCTAAGAGGTCAAACTGTGGTTACTGACAGGCTGATGCTCCCTGGTGCTGGTGAATTTCCAGCCAAGAGAAGGGCTCATATCCAATCCCCCCACAGCCACACCTCCAATTGCAATGTGTCTCACCTGGAAGGTCCCTGTCCCCTTAAACCGGAGACACAGCAGAGCAGAGAGGAGAAAGGACCAGTGTGAGGTTGAGGAGGAGCCCTGCTTGTGCCCAGCTTTGTTCCCACCTCTGCCTGGGTCAGCAGAGCTGGCAGGCTGGGATCCATCACATTCCATGTCTGTGACCCACAGAATAAGCCAGGATTCTGTGTCCATGAGCTGTCTCCAACCCCAAATCAGTGTCCATCTGAAAACTCACTCAAGAAAACCCTTTCACCTTAATCCCCTGTTACCTTCTCATCATTCCCACAAACACAGTCACTTTCATGAACCCTAAATTTCCCCTGGCATAGGCTCACACTTTCCCCATTTCCTCTCTTCCTTCTCACCTGCAGCACCCTGGACCAACAGGAGGATCAGGGGGAAGAGCAGGAACAGGATCTTCATGGCTGCTGCTCCTCCTGGGTCTTCACAGAGCTGCAGAGGGGACACCAATGCAATGGGGACAGGCAGGACCCTGAGTGGGCAGGATTCCAGAGAGAGACCCCACACTCACCTTGGTGACAAAGGCTTTGGTGTTGAGGCAGCAGCAAAGGCAAGAGGAATGGCTGTGTGCAGATGGCCTTGGGGCCAGGCAATGCTGCAGTGCCCCAAGCAGGCTGGGTTTATAGCAGTGCTGGTGGGTGGGACAGGCCCCAGTTGCTGCTGGCACAAGTGGCCTGGGCCAAGGCGGGAGTGCCCCATGGCTGTGGGGGTGCTGGGGCTGGCCCTGCTCCCTCCCTGCTGCAGGGCCAGAGGCTGAGGGGCCTCCTGGGGCTGTTGCAATCAATGGCACCGTTGTCCCCATGCAACACCTCTTGTGACACCCGCGGCACAGCGGCACCGGGCTGCGAGGAGAGGGATGGGATGGACAGGAGAGGTGGGTTGGTGTTGGGAAGAGAAGAAATGAGGAAATGCTTTCCCTCCTTGTGGTCTCCGGTTTTATCTGTTCAATACTCACAGTGGGATGTGGAAGATCTAGCTGAATGTTGCAATCATGCTCAGCTTTGTATTTTGAGAGGAAAGGTTTGCCACTCATTTCACACCAAGGGTTCTCTTGGGGAATTTGAAAATGTGATGGAGAAAATAAAATTTCCTTCACTCCCTCTTGCCCTTGACTTCCCCCCGTGTGCCCTTGGTAACCCCTGAGCTCATTTTCCACACCTCCATTAGTCTGGCTCCAGATGTTCAGGGCCAAGGAGCCCCTGGGCTGGGGGAGCAGCACTTCAGTGCAGAGGGAAAGGGAGCTTGAGGGAACAGCCCCAGAGTCAGTGCCAGGCCAGGTGAGCACAGCTGAAGGAAAAGCCAAAGTAGGCAGGGATGCTCTAAACATCCCTCACCAAATCCTCCAGGTCTAGAAAACAATGGTAGTGCAGACAGTTTTGGAGTCAGTCTCTTCCCCCAGGTAACAATTGACAGGACCAGAGGAAATGGTCTCAAAAAGCAGCAGGGAAGGATAAGACTGGGTATTAGGAATAATTCCTTTGCAGAAAATGTGATGGTTGCTTTGGACATGCCGCCCAGGAGAGTCACCCTTTCTTCAGGGAATTTAAAAGCTGAGTGGATGTGGCACTTGCGCTCAGGGTTTAGTGTTGGGGTTCGCAGTCCTGGGGAATGGTTGGACTCAATATTCTTAGAGGACTTTTCTAACATCAGATATGTTATGGATTTGATTCTTGAGAGGAAAAATCTCCAGTGAACCAGGAAGGGTCCCCAGCTCATCCCAACCAACCCCTGCAGCAGCAGGACACACAGACACAGCCCAGCCCTGCAATGCCAAAGTGTTCATCTTTATTCAAGGCGGGAAAAGCAGCCCCTGCCCCAAAGACACTGGGGCTCGCACCACAGGGCTCCAGCCCAGCAGCACCCAGCAGGAGCAGCTGCCACTGCTGCTGTCAGCCCAGCTGGGCACGGCAAAGCCACCGAGGGCAAGGGACATCAGCACATGGGTCCAGCAGCCAGAAGCGAGGGCCATGTCCTGCTTGGGAATTTCAGGGTTTCATCCCCAGCGACTGTAAGAATAACCAGACAAGCACATCACCAGGTATAACTTTCCTTGGCCCCGTCTCCCCTGCCCTGCAATGGCCAGGGTGAGGGGCAGCAGAGTCAGGCTCAGGGGAGGTGAGGTGCAGCCCTTAGTGCCGCCAGGTTGGACCTGGACTATGTCAGTGCTGGCAGCCCTGGCTCCAGGCTGGGCAGATGCAGCCAGACCTGGATCATGTCCTCAGTGCTGCCCAAGGACAGGGAATGTTTCCCTCTTTGGTGGCTTCGGTGAGTCCCCTGTAGAATGTGAATGAGCCCTCTGGGACTGGGGGAGACTGGGGAGGCCCCAGCTGACCGGGAGCTGTTGCTGCCTTTCTCAGGGTATCTCCAAGCACCTTGCCTTCCCTCCCCTCAGCTCTGCCTTCATTCCTCAGGGGCACCAAGCCTTTACCTACTCAGGGGCCCTTAAACACCTTCTTCCACTACAGCAGCTTTTGTAATTCCAAAACTTACTTTTTGCAGCAAAAGAAGAACGTGGAGCATCTTCCTATAATGACAAACGGAAACCTGCACTTCACAAAGCCACAGTACCCATTTTCTCGCTGACATTCTTCCCTGTTTGTTGGCTCCAAGGAGGATCCTGCTCAGTTAGACAGGTCAAAGTGAATGTGGCATAAATGTCAAAAATGTGTCTGGTTCCAGAGCCGCTGCTACTGGCTCTGAGTCCCAGTCTTGTATGGGAACTGAACACCAAACCAAACATCTTAAACTCTCCAGTCAAGAGCTCATTTTTCTACAGTAACATGT
>NW_005054377.1:2159942-2165294 GCF_000277835.1 Geospiza fortis | reverse complement strand
CAGGAAATGCAGGAGTTGCTGTGCTGGATCCTCAGCTGCCCAGATCTCCCTCACAGCAAATCCATCCCAAATGTTATAAATACCTGAGAAGTGTGGTCACTTATCAGGACCTGGAAAACCCCTCTGGTGGGGGCTCCCACCTCAGCCATCTCCCCTCTGTCCCTCTCACCTGCAGCACTGTGCACCAGCAGGAGGAACAAGGGGAAGAGCAGGTAGAGGATCCGCATGGCTGATGCCTGTCCTGGGTCTTCTTGGGGCTGCAGAGGGAACACACCAAGAAGCAAAGCAGGGTCAAGGATTTAGGGGAATCTTTGTGCCAAGAGAGGCCAAGCTAAATGAGGTCTTATCCAATGCTGTCCATTGCTCAAGCCAGCCCAAAACTTGCTGCACAAACACCCTGCACCCTGCACCCTTTGCTTTCCTGAAGTCAGGAAAGTTTTCCCAGCTCTGCTGGCAAGTATCCATCCTCAACTCCAGATCATTCCCAGGATTCCCAGCCAGCCCACTCGCCATCCCTGTGCAGCACTGACCCAAGGAGGAGCAAGAGGAAAGGGAAGGGTCTTGGTGGGCTGGAAGCGACTCCCCAGTGACCTACCTGAGAAAGGTGTTGGTTCAGAGCACACCAAGGTCTGTCTGTAACAAACCAAGCTGGAATCTCTTGTGTGAAGAATCTAGCTCAGGAGTGTCCCTGTGCCCCAAGCAGGCTGGGTTTATAGCAGTGCTGGTGGGTGGGACAGGCCCCAGTTGCTGCTGGCACAAGTGGCCTGGGCCAAGGCGGGAGTGCCCCATGGCTGTGGGGGTGCTGGGGCTGGCCCTGCTCCCTCCCTGCTGCAGGGCCAGAGGCTGAGGGGCCTCCTGGGGCTGTTGCAATCAATGGCACCGTTGTCCCTATGCAACACCTCTTGTGACACCCGCGGCACAGCGGCACCGGGCTGTGGGGCCAGCAGGGAAATCATTGGAATGGGCACAGGAACTGGTGGGTGAAGACACCAGCACCAGTGCAGTCCTGGGGGAGCAAATCCTTCTTTCATGGGCTCACAGGATCAGCAATGTAGTGATTTGGGTTGGAAGGGACCTGAAAGATCACCTCATTCCAACCCCCTGCCATGCACAGGGACACCTTCCACTATCCCTGGTTGCTCCGAGAACCAGCCAACCTGGCCTTGGACACTTCAGGGATCCAGGGGCAGCCACAGCTTCTCTGGGCAATGTATGCCAGTGCCTCACCATCCTCACAGAGAAGGATTCCTTCCTAATATATCTGATTTAAACTCTGTGAATGTGAAAACATTTCCTTCTCTCCTATCCTCTGTCTTCTGTACTCAAATTTAACAACCAGCTGGTGTGGGATATGTAGATATTCACAGACTATGGAAAAAAAATGTAAACATCAGGAACATCTTATTAGACAACAGGTGAGTGCACCTGCCATGTCAGGGGGATAAGCAGGGTGCTCTCTAGTAATGCTTTTTAAAATGAAAACAACCTCAAGATAGATTACAAAGTCTGTAAACCAGGTGATCAAAAAAACCCTGTGCCTCTTTCAAATGCCAACCAAGGTGAAGAAATACAAGCTGGATGCAGCCATCACTTGTGAATCCAGTGTGTTTGATGCCAGCCATGCCACTGGGAGAAGTGACAGTCCTTGCCAGGCAGAAGGGTCTGTGCCATGTGCCCAAGTTGGCAGCTCCTTCTCCAGGAGTTTGGCAGAGCAATCTGGTCCCCCCAAACTACAAGGGGCAAGGCGCTGGGGATTGGCAAGTGGAACATCTTGGCATTTTCTGCTTCACAACCATGAGATGTGAAACCACAGTGACAAGGTGACAATAATAAAAAATGTGGGAGAGGAATTCTGGATGTTCAGCAGAAGCAGAGGCACCACCTGCACACATTACTGATGGTGGGCTCACTGGGAGGGTTTCTTGAAGGGACTCAGAAAATGTTCCACTCTGTGCCTCAGTAGAAGATTGGTGCTGGTTTCCAGAGAGCGGGGTCTGTGTGTGTGTCCCTGCATGTGTCCCTGTGTCCCTGCATGTGTCCACCAAACCACAGCACTGCAGGGTCCTTACACAAGGCAGGATGACACAAAGCCTTGGGTTGGGAATCCTTGTCAGAGGTGTCACAAGAGGAAACCAAAGCCTGTTTTTCTCTGGTGCAGGGGGAGAAATGGGAAAAGGAACTGTTGGGCTACTGGTGACTCCAGCCTGGCCTCTCTGGTCTTTTCCCCCGCAATGCTGCAGGCAGCAGCAGACAAGATAATAATGAATTGAATGTATAGAAAAATGCAGAATTTAAGTGATGCTACAGTGAAGCTCTGCTGTGGATACTGAGTATTGCATATAGATATAATGCATATGAAAGAGAGCACAGCAAATCTTTTAGTTCAGGCCTTTATCTCCAATTAGCTCATGAGTCTCATGTGAGTATTCCTGGTGGCTGTGCCATGCTCCCTGAGGTTCATCACAGCCATTTGTTTAAGGAATGCCTCCTCCTGCAGGTTTTTCAGCTGGGACTGGAGCTGGGACCTTGGAACAAAGCTGTGGAAATTTTAGGGATGAGGTTTTGCCACTGTGACCACAGTTCCCAAGTGCATGTTGTTCTGCCATGGGAGTAGGGTCCAGAGAACAGAGTAATATCTGGGCCTATAAACACCAGGACAATGTTCCTGTTCCTCAGAGGGAGCATCTGCAGGGCAGCTCCAGCACAGGCAGCCCAGCCAGCCTGGCCCAGCAGGCAGTGCCAGGCTCAGCGTCCCCAAAGCACGGCCAGGCAGGAGCATCCCCAGGGACACAGGCGCTGCTCAGCCCCAGCTCCGCAGCAGGACACACAGACATGCCCCAGCCCTGCAATGCCAAAGTGTTCGTCTTTCTTTATTCAAGGCGGGGAAAGCAGCCCCTGCCCCAAAGCCACCAGGGCTGGCACCACAGGGCTGCAGCCCAGCAGCACCCAGCAGGAGCAGCTGCCACTGCTGCTGCCACCCCAGCTGGGCCCGGCACAGCCACCGAGGGCAGGGGACATCAGCACATGGGGACATCAGCAGATGGGGACAGCAGCACATGGGGACATCAGCAGGTGATTTTCAGGAGCCAGAAGCCAGGGCCATGTCCTGCTTGGGAATTTCAGGGTTTCATCCCCAGAGTCTGTAAGAAAGCAGACAAGCACATCAGCTGATGTAACTTCCCCTGGCACTGTCTCCCCTGCCCTGCAATGGCCAGGGTGAGGTGCAGCAGAGTCAGGCTCAGGGGAGGTGAGGTGCAGTCCTCAGCGCAGCCAGGTTGGACCTGGGCTATGTCAGTGCTGGCAGCCCTGGCTCCAGCCCTGTGCAGATGCATGAAGACATGGGTCATGTTCTCAGTGCTGCCCAAGGACTGTGAAGGCTTCACTCTTTGGTTGCTTTGTCAGGCCTCTGCAGAGCCTGAATGAGGCCCTGGGCTCTGGGGGAGACTGGGGAGGCCCTGGCCGACCTGAGGCTCTTGCAACCCCCGTGAGGAGAGATCACACCCTCACGGTCTATCCTCTCCCTCCTTGAGCATCTCTGTCAAAGCAGAAATGCTGCAGAGTATTTATCATGAGGTGTCTATTGCCAGAGTCAGGTTTCTGTGCAAAATCACAAATGAGACAGGACTGCTCATGAATGTCTCTCGAGCTGTTTATTTTCCAGCATCAGTCTCATTGCATGGTCATGGCCATAGGAAGATGCCAGCATCTCACATCCTCGGCAGCAGCCGAAGAACTCAATATTACAACTCACCTAAAAGTTTTTTGACAAATCACACAAAGCAAAAGCATATTGACAATAGTTTTTTCCAAACACTATAAACACATGTATCTTTGGTTAAAACAATGCTTGCTTATTTGGAATACAATACCTGTTTGTAATCCTTAAAACATAATGCACAGAGCTCCATTATTAAGAGTAGAACTTCCTAATATCTTCCTCAATACATTTTTCTGAAGCTTAGGAAGTTATTCTAGCCAAGCATTAATACACAGACAATTGTTATATTTGTCCTTCCTAATTCTCATATAACTTTTCAGCTGAGAACTCTTATGGCGACTGCTTAGCTGTAATTTTAGTTCTCCTGTACCTGAGGACTGCTTTTTACAGCTTTCCCAAAACCCTCTAAATTTAAGGATTCCCACATTGTCAAGATAGAAGGTAGTAACATATATTTCTGAGGAAAAAAAGAGGAAAATATTAATTCAGCCAAGGATCTGGGTCTTTTCTTCTGCAGCACACAAGGCTTCGTGAGCTCTTCCCACTAAACGTGTACCTCAAGGGCAAGAACACTTATAGCAGAATCCCCTCTGTAGTCACCTGCACACAAGTGCATTGCCTGTTCCCATGGGGAAAGACACAGGACACAATTAAAGTAATACCCTGAGAGGTCAGACTGTGCTTATAGACAGGCTGATGCACCCTGGTGCTGGTGCATTTCAGACCAAGAGAAGGGTTTGGATCCCATCCCCCCACAGCCACATCTCCAATTGCAATGTGTCTCACCTGGAAGGTCCCTGTCCCCCTAAACTGGAGGCACAGCAGAGCAGAGAGTAGAAAGGACCAGTGTGAGGTTGAGGAGGAGCCAGGCTGGCTGCCAGCTGTGTTCCCACCTCTGCCTGGACCAGCAGAGCTGGCAGACTGGGATTCATCACATTCCACATCCCTGACCCAAAGAATAAGCCAGGATTCTGTTTCCATGGGCTCTGTCCACCCCAAATCAGTGTCCATCTGGAAACTCACTCAGTAAAACCCTTTGACCTCAGTCCCCTGTTACCTTCTCATCATTCCCACAAACACAGTCACTTCCAGGGACACTCAATTCCCACTTCTGGGTGCTCACACTTTCCCCATTTCCTCTCTTCCCCTCTCACCTGCAGCACCCTGGACCAACAGGAGGATCAGGGGGAAGAGCAGGAACAGGATCTTCATGGCTGCTGCTCCTCCTGGGTCTTCACAGAGCTGCAGAGGGGACACCAAGGCAATGGGGGCAGGCAGCACCCTGAGGGGGCAGAATTCCACAGAGAGACCCCACACTCACCTGCCTGAGCAAGGCTTTGGTGTTGAGGCAGCAGCAAAGCCAAGAGGAATGGCTGTGTGCAGATGGCCTTGGGGCCAGGCAAGGCTGCAGTGCCCCAAGCAGGCTGGGTTTATAGTGGTGCTGGTGGGTGGGACAGGCCCCAGTTGCTGCTGGCACAAGTGGCCTGGGCCAAGGCGGGAGTGCCCCATGGCTGTGGGGGTGCTGGGGCTGGCCCTGCTCCCTCCCTGCTGCAGGGCCAGAGGCTGAGGGGCCTCCTGGGGCTGTTGCAATCAATGGCACCGTTGTCCCCATGCAACACCTCTTGTGACACCCG
>NW_005054377.1:2155226-2159790 GCF_000277835.1 Geospiza fortis | reverse complement strand
CCGGGGCCTTCGGCTGCCACCAAGGCAGTGGCAGCCCCAGGGGCAGCAGGCACAGCAGCCCTGCAGCAGCAGGACACACAGACACGGCCCAGCCCTGCAATGCCAAAGTGCTCGTCTTTATTCAAGGCAGGAAAAGCAGCCCCTGCCCCAAAGCCAGCGGGGCTGGCACCACAGGACTCCAGCCCAGCAGCACCCAGCAGGAGCAGCTGCCACTGCTGCTGTCAGCCCAGCTGGGCACGGGACAGCCACTGAGGGCAGGGGACATCAGCAAATGGGGACAGCAGCACATGGGGACATCAGCAGATGGGTCCAGCAGCCAAAAGCCAGTGGCTATGTCCTGCTTGGGAATTTCAGGTTTTCAACCCCAGAGTCTGTAGGAAGAAAGGATGCAAGCACATCAGCTGGTGTAACTTTCCCTGCCACTCTCTCCCCTGCCCTGCAATGGCCAGGGTGAGGTGCAGCAGAGTCAGGCTCAGGGGAGGTGAGGTGCAGTCCTTAGTGCAGCCAGGTTGGACCTGGGGTATGTCAGTGTTGGCAGCCCTGGCTCCAGGGCTGTGCAGATGCAGCCAGATCTGGGACATGTTCCTGGTGCTGCCAAAAGATAGGGAATGTTTCCCTCTTTGGTGGCTTTGGTGAGTGGAGAGGCCCTGGCTGACCTGGGCCTGCTGCAGCCAAACTCAGGGCAGCTCCAAACCCATCAAGGACTTTTCCCCTTTTTTTTTTTGGCATTTTTCACAAAGCATAAATGCGGGAGAGTATTTTCAGCTGTTGACAAGAAAGAAATTTGTAATAAATCTTTCTAGGGAAAAAGAAGGAAACTTTCCCCAGCCAGGGTTGCGGAGCTTACCCTCTGCAGCAGATGGTCTGTCCTGTACATCTACCAATGGGCCTTGCAGGGGGGACACATCTCCCAAAGGAACAGTATCCTCTCTGCTGTTTGCATCGAAGTGCACTTCCTATTTCCACAAGGAAAGGCACACATGGAACAATTAAAGCAACAATCAGGGAGAGCAGTGTTGTTATAGTCAGGCTGATGCTCCCCATGCATTTCAGGCCAAGGGCTCAGCTCCAATCCCCCCACAGCCACATCTCCAATTGCAATGTGTCTCACCCTGAAGGTCCCTTTGACCCTAAACTGGAGACACAGTGGAACAGAGAGTGGAAAGGACCAGTGTGAGGTTGAGGAAGAGCCGTGTTGGCTCCAGCTGTGCTCCCACCTCTGCCTGGACCAGCACAGCTGCCAGGCAGGAAGGGACTCCTCACATCCCACATCCCTGTCCTGCCTGTGCCATGATTTGTGTGACCTCTGATATAAAGTCCTTGTCCAACCTTTACAGGGATCATCCCTTGGGGCAATGAGGATTTGGGACACAGTGGATGAACCCCTGGGTAACAAATGTCCCCTCTGTACCCCAGAAAAACCCCCTGTCCAAACATCCCATGGGGCCCTCTGCCATCCCTGTGCAGGGCAAGAGAACATCCAGAGAGTTCCAAACAGGAACAGCTGGGTGCAGGCTTGGAGCGTGAAACCAAACCCCTTCTCAACCCACAGAACAAGCCAGGATTCTGTCTTCATGGGCTCTCTCCAACCCAAAGTGGTGTCTAGCTGGAAATTAACTTGGAAAACCCCTTTGATCTCAATCCCGTTACCTTCTCATCACCCCCACAAACACAGTCACTTCCAGGGATATTGAATTATCCTGGTGGGTGCTCACACTTTCCCCCATTTCCTCTCTTCCCATCTCACCTGTAGAGCCCTGGACCAACAGGAGGATCAGGGGGAAGAGCAGGAACAGGATCTTCATGGCTGCTGCCTCTCCTGGGTCTGCACAGGGCTGCAGAGGGGACACCAATGCAATGGGGTCATGCAGGATCCTGAGTGGGGCAGGAGCCTGTGGCTCAGCAAAGTGCAGAGGGGCGGCCTCCAGCCACATCTGATCATGTTTCCTTTGCTTTTCTCTTTAAAAATGATTCTCACACACAGGGTGTGTGCCTGCCTTCAAACCTTGGGAGTATTCCACTGTCTCAGTCTCTGGGAAATCAATAACCTTCCTCAAATTCAATTACCTTCCTCACAGATCTTCTCAACCCTTTTCCCAGAGCACAGACTGCAGATCTGGCACCCACTGTTGCTGACAAAATCAAAATAAATGGCCAGTGAAATTTGGGAAATGCAGAGATAAAATTGCCATTGAAAGTTATGGCAATACATGGCTGTTCCTCCTTTGGGCTTTATGTGTCAAACACATGCCCCAAACACCCTGACCAATCCCCTCTGCTTCCCTGGGATCACAAAAGTCCTCCCAGCTCAGCTTGGCAATGCCCATCCCCAGTTCCAGAGCATTCTCAGGATTCCTGGCAAGGACATTCCCCAGCCCCACACTTGCTGCCCCTGCCCTGGGCAGCACTGACCCAGGGAGCAGCCAGAGGGCAGGGAAATGCCAGAAATGGGAAGAGAAATCAACCTTTGCAGCTACTGAAAGCCTGCAATGGTGGGAAATCTTTGTACTGATTTGGGAGAAGTGCCTTCTCTGTTTTGCTAAGGAAGTCCCCATCCTCCCAACAATGATCTCATCTCCTTCTTGCAGCACAGGCTCCAACCAAGTCTCTCCTGCACTCAGGAAACCAAAATTTATCTTTCCACAAGTTCTGGACTCATAGACTTCTATTAAGACTTATATTCTCTTTCCCAAGCATCTCTGATGGCCAAGTTTTACAACTGGATACTTCCAGCAGTTTGGGCATCAGGAGATTCTGCTCTGCTGGGCTTTGAGCTGAGACCCAGAGTGGGCAGAATTCCAGGGAGAGACCCCACATTCACCTACCTGGAGAAGGTCTGGGTGTTGAGGCAGCAGCAAAGGCAAGAGGAATGGCTGTGTGCAGATGGCCTTGGGGCCAGGCAATGCTGCAGTGCCCCAAGCAGGCTGGGTTTATAGCAGTGCTGGTGGGTGGGACAGGCCCCAGTTGCTGCTGGCACAAGTGGCCTGGGCCAAGGCGGGAGTGCCCCATGGCTGTGGGGGTGCTGGGGCTGGCCCTGCTCCCTCCCTGCTGCAGGGCCAGAGGCTGAGGGGCCTCCTGGGGCTGTTGCAATCAATGGCACCGTTGTCCCCATGCAACACCTCTTGTGACACCCACGGCACAGCGGCACCGGGCTGTGGGGCCAGCAGGGAAATCCTTGGGATGGGCACAGGCACTGGTGGCTGCAGGCACAGGAACCAGTGCAGTCCTGGGAGAGCAGAATCCTTCTTTCATGGGCTTACAGGATCAACTCTGCAATAGTTTGGTTTGGAAGGTACCTGAAAGATCATCTCCTTCCACTCCCTGCCATGGGCAGGGACACCTCCCACTATCCCAGTTTTCTCCATGCCCCATCCAACCTTGAACAGTTACAGGGATGAGGCAGCCAGAACGTCTCTGGCCAAACTGTGCCTGGGACCATCCACCCTCACAGGGAAGAATTTCTTCCCAATATCCCATCTAACCCTACTCCCTGTCTTTGTGAAACCATTCCCTATTCTCCTGTCCTCTTCCTGTGTTTCTCCTCCTCTGATTGAAGAACCAATTGGCGTGGGATGTGCAAAAACTCACACAATATGGAAAATAACTTTGGACACTGCAAGAACATCTGATTAGACAACAGGTCTGTGCACCTGCCAGGTCAGGGGGATAAGCAGGGTGCTCTCTAGTTGACTGTTCAGATAAAATGAGAGAAACCCCAGGATAGATGACAAGTTCTGTAAATCAAGGTGATCCAACAAAACTGTGCATATTCCTAATGCCAAGGTCACTGATGGTGGCTTTACTGGGAGGGTTTCTTGAAGGGACTCAGAAAAGTTTCCATTCTATGCCAAAGCAGCAGATTGGTGCTGGTTTGCAGTGAGCAGGGTCTGTGTCTGTGTCCCTGGATGTGTCCCTGTGTCCCTGCATGTGCCCATCAAACCACAGCACCTCAGGGTCCTCACACAAGGCAGGATGACAAAATGCCCTGGGTTGGGAATTCTTGTCAGAGGTGTCACAAGAGGAAACCAAAGCCTCCTTTTCTCTGGTGCAGGGGGAGAAATGGGAAAAGGAACTGTTGGGCTACTGGTGACTCCGGCCTGGCTTCTGTGCTCTTCCCCGCCTGTTGCTGCAAGGAGCAGCAGGAAGAATAAGCATTTCTATCATCAAAAGTATAGAAAGAAGCGGGATTTAAATGATGCTTCAGTGAAACTTTGCTGTGGATACTGAGTATTCCATATGGACATAATACAGATGAAAGAGGACAAAGGAAACCTAGTGGTTCAGGTAATTATTTTACCCCTACCATGCTTGTGAATCACGGGTGCGTTCTCTGTAGGTCTATGTTGTCTTCAGTGACATCCCTCAACACCACATCCTTAAGGAATGGCTCCTGCTGCAGGTTTTGCAGCTGGGACTGGAGCTGGGACCTTGGAACAAAGGTGTTTATATTTTAGGGATGAGGTTTTGCCACTGTGACCACAGTTCCCAGTGCATGTTGTTCTGCCATGGGAGTAGGGTCCAGAGAACAGAATGATATCTGGGCCTATAAACACCAGGACAATGT
>NW_005054377.1:2152096-2154977 GCF_000277835.1 Geospiza fortis | reverse complement strand
CAGCAGGACCCACAGACACGGCCCAGCCCTGCAATGCCAAAGTGCTCGTCTTTATTCAAGGCGGGTAAAGCAACCCCTGCCCCAAAGCCACTGGGGCTGGCACCACAGGGCTGCAGCCCAGCAGCACCCAGCAGGAGCAGCTGCCACTGCTGCTGCCAGCCCAGCTGGGCACGGGACAGGAATGGATGGCACGGGACATCAGGAGAGAGGGACATCAGCAGATGGGGACATCAGCACATGGGTCCAGCAGCCACAAGAGAGGGCCATGTCATGCTTGGCAATTTCAGGGTTTCAAACCAAGTCACTGTAAGGAGAAAGCAAACAAGCACATCAGCTGGTGTAACTTTCCCTGCCACTGTCTCCCCTGCCCTGCAATGGCCAGGGGGAGGTGCGGCGGAGTCAGGCTTAGGGGAGGTGAGGTGCAGTCCTTAGTGCAGCCAGGTTGGGCCTGGGCTATGTCAGTGCTGGCTGCCCTGGCTCCAGGGCTGTGCAGATGCAGCCAGACCTGGATCATGTCCTTAGTGCTGCCCAGGGACAGGGAATGTTTCCCTCTTTGGTGGCTTTGGTGAGTTGGGGATGCCTTGGCTGTACTTTTTCCCCTTCAGCCCCACTCAGGGCAGCTCCAAACCCTCAAAGAAAAGACTTTTCCCTTCCTTCTTGAACATGTCTCTCAAAGCATAAATGCAGGACAATATTTATCATGAATTGTCAAGGAAGAAATATTAAACAGATTCTTCTGTGGGAAAAAGGGAAAACTCTCCTCCGCCAGGAAATCCATATCTCACCTTCTGCAGCACACGGCCATGTCTGAACATCTTCCAATAGTTCTTAGAGGGGGGCGACATCTTACAGAAGAACAAAATCCTCCTCTCTCTTTGCATTGAATTCTACTCCCTGTTTCCATGTGGAAAGACACACACAGAATAATTACAGCAATAATCTGGCAGAGCAGGATGTGCTTACAGTCCTGCCTGTGCCATGATTCATGGGGCCTCTGATGTGTAGTCCTTGTCCAGCCCTTGCAGGGATCATCCCTTGGGGAAATGAGGATTTGGCACACTCAGTGAATCAGCCACCGGATAAGAAGTGTCACTTCTGTGGCCCCCAGAGGACCCCATGGGGCCCTCTGCCATCCCTATGCAGGGCAAGAGACTCCTAAAGAGGAATAGCTGGGTGCAGGCTTGGAGCCTCAAACCAAACCCCTTCTCAACCCACAGAACAAGCCAGGTTTTTTTCCCATGGGGTCTCTCCACCCCATATCAGTGTCCAGTTGAGAACTCACTCAAAAAGAAGCTTTCACCTTGATACCCCATTGCCTTCTCATCTCCCCCACAAACTCAGTCCCTTCCAGGGACACTCAATTCCCACTGGTACAGGCTCACACTTTCCCCCATTTCCCCTCTTCCCATCTCACCTGCAGCACCCCGGACCAACAGGAGGAGCAGGGGGAAGAGCAGGAACAGGATCTTCATGGCTGCTGCCTCTCCTGGGTCTTCAGAGAACTGCAGAGGGAACACCAAGGCAATGGGGACAGGCAGGAGCCTGAGCAGGGCAGAAACCTAGGCTCTGTGATTCAACAAACTGTGGCTGCTTCCAGCCACAGCAGATGACATTTCCTCTACCTTTGTCTTTAAACAATTCTTAGGTCTGTGCCACCCTTCAGTACCTGGGGTATTACACTATGTCTTGGTCTATAGGAAATCAATGACCTAAGAGCATTCATTCCCATGACCCTCCTCAGAGTTCTTCCAAAGACCTTTCCCTAAAGCATAGACCTGAGGTCAACAGTTGCCAATTCAAACCAAATAAATGACCAGTGAAATTTGGGAGAGGCAAATAAAATTGCTTTTGGAATTGCTGAAAGCCTGAAATTATGGGAAATCTCTCTACTGCTGTGGGAATAGAATCTCTTTCATTTCCAAGGGAAAGTCCCCATTCCCCGAGCAATGATTTTGTCTCTCTCTTGCACCATCAAGCCACTATTCCAGTCTCTCCTGTACTTAGGAGACTTCAGGTTCACTTCCCACAAGTTTTGGCCTCTTAGACTCACCTGAAAGCTTTTATTCTCTTTCCAGCGTCACGGTTTAACGAGGTCTGGTTTTCAGTTGGGGCGCGGTCCGTAGGCCACGGGGGTGGTTTCCTGTGGGGACCCAGCAGAGCCAATCAGCTGGCTGGTTTTGAAGATTGACATCCAGTTCAACCACTTAAAAGAATTGAACACACCTCCTTGGAGACACATTTAAAAATGAACAAAGTCCTGGAAAGCTGTTTTGGCTTCCGGCCTTTGAACAGGAAACTGGGCAGGCCTCGTGTGGGGCTGGCCCCATGTGGCCAGGCGGGCTCGGCCCACAGCAGGACAGGGCACAGCTGAGATATCTGCCCTCTGAGGGACGGTGAGTGGCTGCTGAGATTTCTGCTCTCTGAGGGGCGGTGAGTAGGCTGAGATTTCTGCCCTCTGAGGGGCGGTGAGCAGCCTGCTGAGCCCCTCACCAGGGAGCCCTCCAGGCCCTGTCCTGATGGGGCAGTTCAGGCCCCTTCCCAGCGGGGTTGGGCCTCTTTCCCAGTGGTGAAAAACGCCAATCACTTGGTTTTAAAATTTTAAAAGATTGATAGTAATAAAATGGTTATGAAAATAGTAATATAATCAGAGTAATAATAATTTGGACAATTTGGATTAGGACAATATGAGACAATAGAAACAAAGGGTTATGGATGTCTGGGTACCTTTTTCTGAGCAACATAAGCCCAAAAAAGGACACATATTAACAGAGGATTAACCCTTAAAAACAACAGTCTGTTGCATATTCATACACCTCATACATGATGCATAAATTCCATTCAAACAAAGGATTCTGTCTGGTCAGTGTCAGCTTCTTCCTCT
>NW_005054377.1:2131028-2151988 GCF_000277835.1 Geospiza fortis | reverse complement strand
TCTTACATAGAATAGTTTCTATTTTAACATTATGTTATAACCTAAAACTATATTTAACACACTACTTAAGAAAATTAATACTGCATAACTTTCTAACATAACACATATAATATTCATTTGAATATTTGTAAAAAGCTAATCATAAAATACACATTATTCACACCAGTGGAGCCCCCAGGTCCTTTTTTCCAGCAGCACTGCTGGGCCATGATGGGTGGGGCCTATTGTGGCATTCACATTCTCTGGAAAAATCCTTTCACCCAAGATTTTTCTCCTGGGAAGCTGAGAAGCCTCAGAGAAAATGGAAACAATTCTTATGTCATTTGCTTCTCTTGTGTTGTGCTCACATGTGGAATGTGTTTGGAGATTGTTTACCCACAGGTGATTGTTTCATTAGATTCTGGTGAGTTGTTTTCACTCATTGGCCAATCAGTGCCAATCTGTGTCGGGACTGTGGAGAGAGTCAGGGGGTTTCATTATTATCTTTTTAGCATTCATTCAGTATCCCTTCTGTATTCTTTAGTATAGTATAGTTTAGTATTCTTTAATATAATATAGTATCATAAAGTAATAAATTAGCCTTCTGAGAACATGGAGTCAGATTCATCCTTCCTTCCTTCGTCGGGGATCCCGGCAAATACAAATATAGCAGATAGGCTATACCAGCACTGGGAGCAACCATGCAGCCAGGACTAGCACCTGTAGGGGAATAGAATATAAGTAAATAAAGGTAGTATAGAAAGTAATCTTATCCCCTAAAGAGTTGCAGCTGGGTTAATTATTAAAGATTAGGAGCAGGCCTGACTTTAACAGGCTGCAGCTGTAGCCAATAAGAAGAGTGTTATAAAAGAGTGGATTGGTTGGCTAAGGGGGAGCTGGAGTCAGTTGGCTACTGCAAGAAGAAGGAGGGGTCAGTGCCTAGAGGAGTTGCCTGTGAGAAACATCAAGGAGGTACGAAACTCTAGCAATATGGAACCTTTGCAATATAATGACAACGAGCACCGGCTGCTGTCAGCACTGGGGGCAGCCCCGATGCCAGGCAGAACCAGGACTGGCCACGTATCCACTGCCATCCTGGACTGGTAGCAGCCACATGGCCAGGACTGTGTGGCTAAAATTGGCACAACCAGGACAATGGTGCATGGGCTGTGGCTGCCTCGGCATGGCTCCCAATGAACTTTGTTTAGCTGCTTTTAGCCAACCATGCTGCAGACAGAAGGACTCCTGGAGTCTCTGTGGTCAAGATGACCCGAAGGTGTTAGAAAGTCTCTTTGTCCCAGCCCCGAGATCAATGAAGGAGTCAGGATTCTTCAGCTGTGGTTTTCAAGGTTGTTTATTTTCTGTTATCTGGAACACTCTTTTTCTGACCTGCTGAGGTCTGTATAGCAAGTTGGTCTGTGGCACACTGACCGCCTTCAGGCTGGTGTTATCTTTTCATACTAAAAACTATGTGTACATTATTTACAGTAATTTTCAAATACCTATCACCTATGTTAGGCAGTCGATTTCTACTCTAAACCAATCCAAAAGTTCCACCATCACTCAGAAGACGGAGACTAAGAAGAAAGACAAAGGACAAGGCATGTCCAAATCCCTCCATCTTGGCTTCTGAACCGCCATTCTAAAAACTCCAAAATTTTACTTTTTCCCTCTGTGACAAACTATCATTCTATTTAAACCCTTGTGGCTTGTAAATCTTCACATAAAGTTGGTAATTTTCTCCATGGGTTAAAATCAAAGGCACAGGTGTCTTTGGCCCTGTGCCAATGTTTCTGAGCCCCCGGCCAGGGGCTTGAGCCCTCCAGGGCAGCCAGGGGGATGTATTGGGTTCTTAAAAAGGCCAAAACCGGCAGCAGCAGCTTTTCTTGTTTTTGACATCTCACATGAAGAAAAGCTGAGTAGAGCTGGTGGCCAGCAGGTTCCCAGGGTGTTGGCAGAGACCTCGTGACCAACAGCGAGAGGCACTGTGAGCAATTTCCCCAGTGCAGAGCCTGGATGGGATCAACATTTCAGCGCTGCAGAACTCTATAAAAACTGTTTCAATTGATAAAGCTTGAGAACAAATAAGCCTACGAACACCATTTCTCTGCTGAATCAGGAAAAGGAAAGGGTGAAGACACATTGAGAGAACAATATGAGACACTGAGGTCAGTGAGGAAGGCATTGAATTCTAGATGGAAGGGGACTGAGGAGATGCCTTAGTTTTTGGGCTGAAATTCTCTTGTGGGGCTGTGGTGAAGATATAAATGATATATCAGACTTTGTTTTTTCCCTGTAATTCATGGAATGCACTGGGGAGATGTACCATTCTAACTACAGCTGTGAGCAGAACCACCAGTGTTGAAATAAGCAGATGTTGCAGTAGTTGTGATCCAATGAAAAGCTTCAACAGACACAGATGAGAGAGATGAGAAATCTTGCCCCAGAAATAAAAGAAGAAAACCTCTGTTTTCCCAGAGATGGAGGAAGAGAACTTTTGCTTTTATACTAGAACAGCTCATCCTTAAAATATCACCCCAATAAGTTGACATAGCCTATGAAAGCAGCTGTGGGAGAGCTGCAAGACATTGGGAAGGACTTTCCCACCTTTTCTGGGTGGCTGATTCACTCTGACATTGAAGCCACGAGTGAACTGTTTCTTGTGGAAAGATCTCCATGGCACGGCAAGACAGACTCCTCTCCCTAAGAGAACTGAAGAAAGACTATTTTAGAGGTGGTGAACTGACTGAAGGTCCTGGGTTTTGTCTCGTTACAATGTCACAGGGAAAGAAAAGAAGGTGTGGGGGGAGGAGAAGGGTTCTGAAGTTCTTTTCTGATTTCTTCTTATTTCTTTTAATTCCGTTAATAAATTTTTCTTTATATCTTTTTAAGTTTTAGCAGCAGAAAATGAATAAATAATTCTAGTGGGTGCATGGGCATTTGGCCAGCATTAGACCCACTGTGCCCAGTCATCTCTGATAGCCAAATATTCCACCTGGATGCTTCCAACACTTCATCTTTTCAGAGACTCTGTGGTGCTGGGCTTTGAGCTGAGACCCTGAGTGGAGCAGGATTCCAGAGAGAGACCCCACACTCACCTTGGTGACAAAGGCTTTGGTGTTGAGGCAGCAGCAAAGGCAAGAGGAATGGCTGTGTGCAGATGGCCTTGGGGCCAGGCAATGCTACAGTGCCCCAAGCAGGCTGGGTTTATAGCAGTGCTGGTGGGTGGGACAGGCCCCAGTTGCTGCTGGCACAAGTGGCCTGGGCCAAGGCGGGAGTGCCCCATGGCTGTGGGGGTGCTGGGGCTGGCCCTGCTCCCTCCCTGCTGCAGGGCCAGAGGCTGAGGGGCCTCCTGGGGCTGTTGCAATCAATGGCACCGTTGTCCCCATGCAACACCTCTTGTGACACCCACAGCACAGCGGCGCCGGGCTGGGATGGCATGGAACAGATCTGCACTGCAGAGGTGAGGGGAGCTTTGGGTGACTGCTGCAGGGTCAGTGCCAGGACAGGTGAGCACAGGGGGAGGAAGGGCCATGGCAGGCAGGGATGGTCTGAACATCCCTCATCAAAATGTCCACTTCTGGAAAATAATGGCAGTGGAAGCCCTTTGAGGGTTTGTGTCTTCTCTAAAGTCACAGTCGAGACCACCCGAGGAAATGGCTCAATTAGCACTAGGGAAGGTTTAGACTGGATATTAGGAACAATTTCTTGGCAGAAAGGGAGGTCAGACACTGGGTCAGGCTGCCCAGGGCACTGAAGGAGTAACCATTGCTGGTAGGATTTAACAGCCATGTAGATGTGGCACTTGGGGACGTGTTAGTGCTGGGGGAACAGTGGGACCCAATGATCTCTAAGGGTTTTCCAAAATTAGTAATAAAAAAACATTATAATACACTACATTACATTAAAATACTTAACATTAAAAAAACATTATAATACAAACATTAGTAGTAAAAAATTCCCCACAGCTCTTGGGAGGGAAAGTCTTCACTGCAACAGGCAGGGACACAAGTTGCTCCCATTAGCATGTGCACCTGGACACACACAGGTATTGAGCCACTCAAATCCTAATGCCTGAGGTTGGCTTTGCAGACATGGACAAGTCACTGCTTTCAATGGAGCAGTGTTGTCACCCCAGACAGCCTGAGATGCGCAGAGAAAATACAACACATTTATTACCTGTGTGTACAATTTTGGACATTTCCGGGCCATGCTCAATTTGGAGCCATTTCACAGGTCACCCTAACCCATGAGCTACAGGAGCTACATGGCCTCCTCCTCCTGCCTGGTGGCATGGGGTGTAGAGCAGCACAGCCACAGCAGGGAGGGCTGTGTCACAGGAACAGGACAAGGCGGAGCAGCAGGGACAGCTCCTGTGGGGCACCATGGCCATGCCCACTCAAAGGACACAGACCCCAGCACAGCTCTGCGCATGGAGCTGAGGCAGCCAGGCACAAGGGACACCCATAACCAGCAGGATCAGGATAAGGATCCTCTCCCCAGAAGGAGCATCTGCGGGGCAGCCCCAGCACAGGCAGCCCAGCCAGCCTGGCCCAGCAGGCAGTGCCAGGCTCAGCGTCCCCAAAGCGGGGCCAGCAGGCACAGCAGCCCTGCAGCAGCAGGACACACAGACACGGCCCAGCTCTGCAATGCCAAAGTGCTCATCTTTATTGAAGCCGGGAAAAGCAGCCCCTGCCCCAAAGCCAGCGGGGCTGGCACCACAGGGCTGCAGCCCAGCAGCACCCAGCAGGAGCAGCTGCCACTGCTGCTGTCAGCCCAGCTGGGCACGGCACAGCCACCGAGGGCAGGGGACATCAGCAGATGGGGACATCAGCACATGGGGACATCAGCAGATGGGGACATCAGCACATGGGTCCAGCAGCCACAAGCAAGGGCCATGTCATGCTTGGGAATTTTCAGGGTTTCAGCCCCAGGGCCTGTAAGAAGATAACAGAGAAGAACATCAGCTATTATGACATTCCCTTCCACTCTCTCCCCTGCCCTGCAATGGCCAGGGTGAGGTGCAGCAGAGTCAGGCTCAGGGGAGGTGAGGTGCAGTCTTAGTGCATCCAGGTTGGACCTGGGCTATGTCAGTGCCCTGGCTCCAGGCCTGTGCAGATGCAGCCAGACGTGGATCATGTCCTTGGTGCTGCCAAAGGACAGGCAATGTTTCCCTCTTTGGTGGCTTTGGTGAGTTGGGGAGGCCCTGGCTGACGTGAGGCTTCTGCAGTCTGACTCCTAGGGCAGTTCCAAAACCCACAAAGGCTTTTCCCCTCCCTTCTTTGGCATCTCTCCCACAAGGAATAGATAAGGAGATTATATAGCAGACATTCATAGGAAATACATTTGCTCCATATTTCATTGTGGACAAAAGAGGGAACTGTGCTCAGGCAGGATTCCAGACCTTATCTCTTGCAGCACACACTGTACAGTGTGCATCTTCCAATGGGTCTCGCAGGGAAGTTGCATCTCCCATAAGTGCAGTATCCCCCTCTTCGCCTGCATCCAGCTGTGTTTTGGGTTTCCGTGGGGAAAGAAACATACAGAACAGTTAAAGCAGTCATCTGTAAGAGCAGTGTGTGGTTGCAAAAGGCTGGTGGTGTTTGTGCATTTCTGGCCAGTGGAGGGATTCAGCTCCAACCTCCCCACAGTAAAGGTTACACACAGGGAAAAACAACATTCAGAGGCACCCAAAGAGAAACAGCTGGGTTCAGTGTGGAATTCTGAAACCAAACCCCTTCCTGACCCACCAAAGAAGCCAGTATTCTATTTCCATATGCTCTTCCCACCCCAAGTCTGTGTCCTGTAGAACTATCACTGGAGAAACACCTTTGTCCTCAATCCCCCTTTACCTTTGCATCACTCCCACTAAAGTGGTCACTTCCCAGGACATGGAAAACCCCAGTAATGGAAGATCAGACCTCTCCCCATCTCCCCACTTTGCCTCTCACCTGAAGCCCCCTGGACCAACAGGAGGATCAGAGGGAAGAGCAGGAACAGGATCTTCATGGCTGCTGCCTCTCCTGGGTCTTCACAGAGCTGCAGAGGGGACACCAAGGCTTTGGGGACAGGCAGGACCACAGGTGGGGCAGGAGCCTGGGCTCTGTGGTTCTCCAAACTGCAAAGGTGCTGCCTCCAGCTACAGCAGATGATGTTTCCTCTACTTTCCTCTTATAAACAATTCTTAGTTTTGTGCCACCCTGACAACCTCAGGAGCATTTAATGATGTTTCAGTCTCTGGGAAATCCATTACCTCATCTGATCCTTTTCCAGGAGACCCCACAGCCACCTACCTGATGAAGGTCTGGGTGTTCAGGCAGCCACAAACCCAACAAAAATCGCTGTGTCCAGCAGCCCTTGAGTTCAAGGAGCACTTTTTTTGGTCAAAATACTCTGATTTTATATTGTTGCAAGCCGTGGGGACATTCACTGATTTTTGCTGACGCATCTTCCCTTGGCCAATCATAAAGCCACCCATCCATGTGGTGCTTGTGCTTGGGCTTCTCCTTTTCCCTCTCTGATGCAACAGCAGAGGCTGAGGGGCCTCCTGGGGCTGTTGCAATCAATGTCACCGTTGTCCTCATGCAACACCTCTTGTGACACCCGCGGCACAGAGGCACCCAGGCTGTGGTGGCATGGCATGAACTGCCTGGGATGGACAAAAAACAGGCTTGTGGGTGCAGGCAGAAGTAGGATCCAGTCCCAACCAGTCTCTCCTCTGAGGGTAGTGAGGCCCTGGAGCAGCTTGCCCAGAGTTTGCTGCCTCATCCTGGGAAGTGTCCAAGGCCAGGTTGGACAGGGCTTGGAGCAACCTGGGATAGTGGAAGGTGTCCCTGATCATAGTGGGAGTTGGAACTGGATGACCTTAAAAGCCCCTTCTTCCCCAAACCATTCTGAGATTCTTTGATAAAATAAGTGTTTCTTCCTGTCCTGTCAGCGTGCTTAGGGAGCTGGTGCTGTGTGACACACAGGAACATTCAAAAAATTTTCTTTTCCTTCTCTTTTAACATCACAAGAACAGCTTCATCCTTGCCAAGGTGACCTGCATTCCACCTGCCAGGAAGTGATAAGCCTAAGGATGCCTTTCTGATGTCTACTCAAATAGTCAAGCAGTGCAAAGAGGAAATGCACTCAGGGGAGACCACACCTCAACTCATTCAGTCTGAATCCACTGCTTCTGAAATGCCCTACTTGGTACAAAATCTACAAATGTGGTTCAACAGCAGCAAAATGCTGTATAAAAATGGGCAATCTATGGGACATTAGTGAAGGAAGATGCATAGGGCCTTATCAGGCCTTAGAGGTGTGGACTTGATCGGGAGAATTTATAGGAATTCTGTGGTATTTCAGAAAGATAAAGATCAAGGTGGCTCAAGGAGATCAAGGAGGAAAGAGAAAGAAGCAATGTATCCGTGGCTGCTTCCTGGCCACGCCCCACATCCATCTTATTGCTGGTCCTACATTCCGTGTGAACTTTATTTGTAATCCTTTTTTGTACAGTCTGTGCTGTTTGTACAAAAACAACAGTTTGTGCTGTGTCTCCAGGGTGCTGGTCCATTGCTCAGAGACACCAAAGCTCCTGGAGCTGGATCCTGGAGAGGAGAATGGGGATTGAGGTTGGATACATCAGGGACACAGGGGCTGGTGTCATCTCTCAGAGAGATGCACGGAATCGTGGAATGCTTTGGGTTGGAAGGAACTTTAGAATTCATCTCGTTCCAACCCCTTCCACTATCCCAGGATGCTCCAAGCCCCATCCAACCTGGCCTTGATGCATGATGGGGGCATTCCTCAAGCATCAATCTGTAGAAGTAGGACTGGCTGTCTGTTGCTGGGTCCTTGGAATATCCTTGTTCCTGGAGGTTGGAACCAGACTCAGGACCAGCCCAGAGCCAACACAGCCAGGGATTGCTGCTTATGGTGTGGAAATGACTTCTGTAATCCCCACTGCAGGGAGGCCATGGCTGGGGCCAGCCCCTGCCCTGGGAAGCAGCTCTGACCTAGCAATCTTGTGCTCAACCCCATCAGAGCTTCATCTTGGCCTTGCTGATCCAGACCCAGACTTGTACCCACAGCTGGCACCCTGAACTAACCTTCCCTGTACCCACAGCAATGCCCAATACCCCGGGAGAGGCTGCTCCCATTCCTGGCTGCCCTGCTCCATGGAGGGGAGCACTGGGCGTCCCCAGCATCCCCATGGTCACTGCCCCATGACCGTGCAGGGGCCACCCCCATGGCCCCCCTACACTGAGCATCCTGGATCTGCACACCAGTCATCCACAAAGACACACCTGGGCTCCTAACTGAGCCCCCAGGCCTTGAAACCCTCCCAGCGCTGACCCCCAACTCCATCCCAAGCTCCTGAGAAGCCCCATGGCACAGCCATCCCTATTTCCTCTGGAGCAGAATGACTTCTCCCACCTCCCAGACACCCCTGGATCCCACAACACCCCCCAGTGCCCCACAACTGGGGATGGATCCAAGGGCACCAGGGCAGTGTGTGTCCCATGGAACAGCCCCACAAGGACCCCTGACCCAGCCTGGGTGCCTGTGGACAGCCAGCAGGTCTCCACTGAAATTAGGGTGGTCACAGCCACCCCTCCACCCTTGTGTGAGAGGTGCTGGGGTCCCCTTGCTGAGCCACAAGACTGGCATTGGGTGAGTGTCATCGGTGTCCCCACTCCCACCACGGGTGGAGATGCTGGTGTGGCTGAGGACACCATGGAGAGAGGGAGGATGGTGGGACAGTGTTTGTGTGTCTATGTCTGTCAGGAATTCACCCCATCCTCTCTGCCCTTCCCTATGCACAGAGGAAAGAGATGCACACCCAGGATACACATCTTGGCAGTGGCAATGACCACCACCTTGTATTGGGGACGCTGGGGGATGGGATTCTCATGGGATACAGGTCTGGCTGTGCGGGGTTGCTCCAGGAAGCATCGTCCCAACAGGCTGGTGTCCTGCTCGGAGATCCAGGAGCCCATCAGGGATACCAGCGCCTGTGGGATGGAAAGGTCTGGCAGTGCCTGTCCCACCAGGGCAGCAGTGAGGCTCAGCAGTGCCCTGTACCCTCGGGCTGCACATTCCCCGTTTTTTTCCCCAACAGCAGCACCCCAACAGCAGCAGCAGCCCTGAACTCACATCCGACAGCAGAATTCCCGCTCGGAGCAGAGGCCGATGCGCCCGATCCCCGGCGGGCAGGAGCGGTGGGAGCAGAACCCCCCGCGGCGCTCGCACTCCTGGGCTGATGCTCCAACCGGGGACAGCCCTGCGGGGCACGGAGAGAGGAGACTTTCAGCCGAGATGCTGAGCACAGCCCAGCCCTGCTTGTCCCCTGCCACAGGTGCTGAGCAGGTGCCTGCAGCAGAAATCCTGGTGAGTTTGTGGCACTTGGATGGGAGACAGTCACTACAGTCCTAAGCAGGCTCTGGGAGAGGTCTCCATCGTGCCTGCTGTCTCCTTCCTGGAGCAAGGGAGAACTCCAAGGGTAGAAACAGGATGTCCCTTCCTCCCCCCTCCTCCTCCTCCTCTTCAGCAGGGCTGCTGTGCCCAGTGCTGCTGCCTCAGAAAGGAAAGGTCAGGAGACACGGAGAGGGGTTAAATCCCAGGTTTGGAAGGATGAGAGTTTTAATACAATGCCCCACCTCTGGTCCCAACAGCACAACCTGCAGCTGGAGTCTTTCCTTGAAGGTGTGGGGTCAGAGGGACCCCGGCGGGGATGGCACAGCCACCAGGAGAACTCACACCTGACTCATCAGCTCAGGCAACAAATCCTCCCTAAAAAATACCGACAGAGGACAAACCCTCCACATTTCTTACCTGTCACTCCCTGGAGCATCAGGAGGAGCAGAGCACAGAGGACGGGCAGGATCCGCATGCCTGGGAGTCGCCAGCAGAGTCGCAGCTCTGTGGAGAAGAGAAAGGAGGCAGAGGTGAGTGGGGCGGTCCCTTCCTACAGGTCGTGCAGCACCTGCCGGGGACTGAACCGAGCAGAGGGGATGTGACCAGTCACTGGTGGGAGGATGCACTCGGCAGCCCGGGATTCAGAGCTTCCTGACACCAACAGCAGCAGTTTGGTCTCTCCACGTGTCACAATATCCCCTGGGATGGCTGAGTCCTCCAAATGTCCAGCCCCAAAGCTCCTTTTTCTGTCCCTTGCCCCGACAGAGAAAAACAAGCAGAGCATGCCTCATCTGACACCTGAGAAGGATTCCCAGGCCTCCAGCCCAGGATCTTGCGTCATCCTGCCTTGCATAAGGGCTGCTCAGTGCTGTGGTTTGCTGGACAGCTCTGGGGACACACACACAGAGCATCGCTGTTCGTTGGGCCTTGGCAAACACTCAGCTTTCACCACACAAAGGAGCTCTGTCCTCCCCCCCCCCGCGGGAAGCGAGCTCTCTATGCTTCGCTTGAAAATAACTGGGAAGACGCCACTTGGCATGACATCCACAGACCTAGGAAGGACAAGTTTTAATTGTGGCTTTGTTTGGGGGAGTTTGCTGTGTGTAACCCTTTGCTGTTTGATGGAGCATCTTCATAAACGTTTTCAGCCTTGCTGCAGTTTCATCGAGTGCTATTGTCGGGGTCTCTAGCTGGTCAGAGTGACCCCGAGAAAAGTTAGAAAATCTCTTTTCCCAGTCTGGCGCTTGAAGAAGGAGTCAGGGCTCTTCATTTCTCGGTCTCAAGGTTGTGTATTGTATCTTATCTGTAAAATTCTTTCTCCTGTCCAGCCGAGGTCCACTCAGCAAGACAGTACCTATGTTAGACAGTGAGCTTCTACTCTAAACCAATCTAAAAGTGCCAACATCACAGCAGAAGATGGAGGCCAAGAAGAAGAAGAAGAAAAAAGGCTGGACATGCCCAGATTCCTCCATCTTGCCCCCCTGAATCCCCATTCTAAAAACCCCAAAATCTACTTTTTCACCTTGTGATAAATTCACTGTCATTCTACTTAATTTGTCAGGGCTTGCAGATTCTTCATCTAAGGTTGGTAAATTGCTCCACGGGTCATAATCAAAACCACAGGCATTTTGGGCTCTATGCCAGGGTCTCTGAGACCCCTTGTGGGGGTCTTGGTCGTCCTGGACAGCCAGAGGGATGTCTTGAATTCCGACATGCTACGTGTGTGGGGATGGATGTTAAAAACACACTCATGAGCGCTTACATGAATCATGGAATCACGAATCATGGAATCACACAATTATTTGGTTTGGAAGGGACCAGGAGTTTCCAGCCAGCTGCCATGGGCAGGGATGCCTTCCAGTAGGTGCTCCAAGCCCCATCCAACCTGTCTTTGAACACTTCCAGGGATGGGGCTGTCGCCACATCTCTCTTCACAGAGAAAAGCAAAGCACAACTTCCCAAAAATATTCTGAGATTCATATTCTCTGGACCTCAGAGAAAAAAACCCCAATCCTTATCACATTTGCTTCGCCTGTGTTGTTCACAAGTAAAATACATTTTAGAAAATTGTTAACCTAAAAAAAATTAGTAATTAAATTCTAGTGTGAGTGTTTTAATTCACAAACCAATTAAATCCAAGTATGTGTGTGATGGGACTGTCAGCTGACAGTCACGAGATACTGTGCAGTTGAGTGCAGTTAAATACTTAACAAATTCAATTTAAATATAATGTAACACAGTGTAATACAGTAAAAACTGTATAATATAATATAATATAATATAATATAATATAATATAATCTGTATAATATAATATAATATAATATAATATAATATAATATAATATAATATAATATAAATAACAATTAACCTTCTGATCAAATAGAGTCTTCCTCATCATTCCTTCCTTCGTTGGAAATATTTTATTTCTGATATAGGGCAGCCACAGCTCCTCTGGACAATACATTAATATGCCTTTGATCCAAACAACTCACCGTATTTCATTGTTTTGTCACTCCCCAGTGAGAGACATTGTACAAACTATTTGCAGATCTCTACCCAGGGAGATCACTACTACTCTGCCCTGGTAGTCAGAGCACTCAGGACAGCTTGTTATTTCCTTCACCCCTGAAGGAAATCCTGATCCTACAGCTGCAGCCAGAAAAAGGGAAAAGGCCATGGCCCATTTTTTTTTTTTTATATCTGCTGAGCTGTCTTGGCATCAAAACCCCGGGAAAGAAAGGAGTGGGAGCAGCGTGTCCAGTAGTCAGGTTCTTTACAGGGCTTCATTAAGGGGGCAATTAGCTGCATCTCTGTGCTGTTGCTCTTTAGCACAGGCACCAGCTTAATCCCTGGAAGTGTCGAAGGCCAGGCTGGACAGGGCTTGGAGCAATCTGGGATAGTGGAATGTGCTCCTGATCATGGTGGGAGGGTTGGTTCTGTATGATTTTAAGGCCCCTTCCAGCCCAAACCATTTTATGATTCTCTGATTGTATGAGTTTGAATGTGTAGAGTGCTGGGGGGATGGGACTGGGATAAGAAGCAGGGAGGAGATGTGCAGCATGGGTCCTAGCAGGTTTCAGCCTGTTTCACTCCAAACTGGCTCTTGAAGCCATTCCCCATCCATAAAGGCAAGGACAGCTCTTTGTGGTGGTGAGTTAAAGCATGATGGGACTAGATTGTGCATGATAGTGGCTACTAATCTAAGATTACAGGGGCTGAACCCTCCCTGCAAAGCCCTCTGTCCTTGAGCAAAAATCTTGTGCCATTCCAGTTTGTGAAACATTCACCTAGTGTGGATTGTGCAAAAATCTCTTAGGACATCAACTGTAAATTGCTGGTTTGGCTCCACTTGGCAACTTCCTCAGGTTTCCATCCAGGGAGATCCCTTGGAGGAGGCTGTTGGCCCAGCTTCCTGCCCTGCACAAGGCTGTGGTTTCAATGGTGCCAGAGGCATTTGCAGAAATACCTGCTTTGAACAGGCCAGAGAGTGAGTGAGCTGGGCCTGTTCAGTCTGGAGAATACTGAGAGGGGATCTCAACAATCCATATAAATATCTCCAAGGGTGTCAGAGGATGGTGACTCTCTTCAGTGGTGCCCAGCCACAGGATGAGGAGCAATGGCCATAAACTGAAACACAAGAAATTTCACCTCTTCTTGAAAAAAACTTCTTTATGTTGAGGGTGGCAGAACACTGAACAGCTGCCCAGGGAGGGTGTGGAGTTTCCTCTTTGGAGATTCCAAACCCACCTGGATGTGTTCTTGTGCCACCTGCTCCAGGTGACCCTGCCTTGGCAGGGGAGTTGGACTGGATGATCTCCAGGGGCGCCTTCCAACCCTAAAAATTCTGTGGTTCTGTGAAGGGTGGGCAAATGCTTTGCAACAAATGGGCAGCTCAGGGTTTCCAGTCAGTCCCTTGCACTTGGGTTGGTTGCTTCCCTTAAAAACTCAGCCACTACTGCTCCTTCCTTCACAGAAACACAGAATGGTTTGGATTGGAAGGGACCTTAAAGATCATCTCATTCCAACTCCCTGCCATGGGCAGGGACACCTCCCACTATCCGAGGTTGTTCCAAGTCCCATCCAACCTGGCCTTGGACACTTCCAGGGATGGGGCAGCCAGGGTTTCTCTGGGCACCAAGGATTCCTTGTCAGCACAAGGATATTCCTGACTGTGCAGAGACAGGAGCTCTCTGAGCAGCCTGCACCTTCTAGGTTTTCTGTTGTGGTTCAGGGCAGTTCAGGTTGAATCTCTTGGAAGTGAAGGGATCAGAAGCACAGTGGGATTGGCCCCTCACACATTTCTATAATTGCCTCAAGCAATGTCACAGGTCTAACTCTGATCTCCTGATTTGCAACTGCAGCCAATATAAATTTTGCAGATTCAATCCAAATTTATGGCAGACAGAAATGGCAAGGGTAAAATCAGACTTCAGATTACTAATTTGTCCTGCTCAGTGTGACTTTAGTTCCCATAATAAAACAATATACTGTTCCCAGCTCTGAAAGCTCTGGATCAACAGGTGGAAACCCAAAATTTTCAGAGCAGAAGTGCTGTGAAGTGTCACACTGGAGAAGACTTTTGTGCTCCCAGTGGAAATGGTGATTGATGTCAGTCATGACAGAGAATTCCCTAGCAGGCATGTGTGGAGAACTTGCCAGCACTCACTCAATCAGCAGCCCAAGAGGGGTAAATATTTTGGTGAACTACACATTCCTGGCAGGTTTAGATTAATTTCAGAATTCTTGTTTAAAATTCTTAATGGAAATACGACATGGGAAATCAATTACTTTTGGAAATTAATGACAACACCACACAGGGCAGCCATGCAACCTCCCCACATCTTGCTTTTATTGAAAGGAGAATGACAAATCCTTTGTGGCTGCTGCAACAATTCCTTGAATCCAACGATGCCAAAAGCGATCACTCCTGAAGATTCTCCACAATTAGCCACACTACAACCTACAGAAAGGAAAGAATCTTCAGAATTATGATTATGAGGAAAATCCTGCTGCTTGGGATTCAAAAGATGATTTGGGAAATCATCTTTGCCCCAGACAAATCCTAAACTTACCACCTACAGCAACTGTACCCAGAGCGACAGGAGCCCAGGTAATCATTGCCATGAGGGCATTTCCCCCTGTGGCAGAAGGTCCCACGATACCCACACTCCATGTAAGGTCTCCTGGGTCTTGTCAAGCTTCTACCTTAAAAAAGAACAAATAAACAAAGATGGGAGATGTTTTATTTCCAATTTCCTGCAGGGATTTGCATTTTGCTTAACCCCTGTGAGTTGACAAGGACGTGACAGTTCAGTCCTGAGAGGAGGAGGTCTGTGGGCACAACGACCAAGCAAACACTCTAATTCCTTCTTCCCTGCCAAAATAGGATACCCACATTCAAACTGCCTTTTGGGAACAGCCACCAGCCTGTGCTACTCCCAGAACAGGTTTTATCCATGAAGATGCTAATTGTCAGGGATCAAAACAACCCCAGGGAGCAGACCAGCAATTAAGCAGGAGGTTGCCTGGCCCTGTTTGGTCGATTAATAAAGATGCAGCCTGACAGCTGAAATGTTCTGGATGCATCTGACTGAGTGCACATGAACCAATTAATTCCAGTTTCCAGCTCACCCATCGAACATTGCAAAGTATTCAGAGAGAGGGGAGCTTGTTCCAGCAAACAGGGAATAGATATTAAATATGGACAGTGCATCCAGCACATCCCTGGTGGGCTGGATTCCCAGCATGTGAGTAAAGTGATACATACACACCCAGAAAGTCCCAGGGAGTAATAAAGGAGGGGTTTAAAGGGTGAATAAAACACTCCTGGTCTCAAACTAGCAGGCTGTGAGGCATTGTGAGCAGTCTGAGCTCTCAGGAACACTTTTCTTCCCAGATACAGATAAATTTCTGGCTTTAATGTACCCAGAAGGTCCTACTGAAAACAGGCCAAACATCCCCTGTGTGTTAAAAAAGGGCATAAAACAGACCAAAGGAACTCTTTGCCTCTGGGACCTGGCACAGGCAGAGGCCCAGGTGAGAATAACACCAGACAACCACATAAAATCATAGAATCACAGACTCCTTTAGGTTAGAAAAGAACTTTAAGATCATCAAGTCCAATTGTTAACCCAGCACTGTCAAGCCCACCACTAATCCATGTCCACAGGTAGCCACATCCAGATGGCTTTTAAATCCCTCCAGGGATATATATATATATATGACACTTTTCCCACCTTTCTGGTCTGCTGCAGTTCTTCACAGTCTTTTCCCATCCTGACATCCCTAGAGGACACTTTCCACCCTGTTCCCACAGAGATCAAAACTCCACCAGCTCCTGCTTGTGCACAGAGCACTCTGCAAATGCGGCTGTGCCATTTTCAGGGCTGATATTAAAATACAATCCCTTTTTCTGGATAATAGAGTTGGTTTGGGGGTCCAGACTCCTTTGCACTCCGCAACAGGCATCATGATTTTGTGCCTCTCCACCTTATGTCCCAGCTCCTAAAGCAAAGGATATTTGAAGAACATGGGGCCAGATTCCTTTTTCGTTTTTTCTGTGTGGTTTAAGAATACTTGATCATGATTTAATTTGTTTGTTGGGTGACTCAGGCAAAGTGATTCAAGTACAAGCCTGCAGGGTTTAATGGGGAAAATGCTGGTGCTGAATGGTGATTTTGGGGTTGCCCCTTTCAAAGTGATGTTTGAAGTATTTGCCTGCTAATTTCATTTCTCATCTGTAATCTCCAATGAGTTTTGATGATTTTTGTGAGGATTCTTTGCAGGAGGCAGCTTGGTCACATCCCAAAGGGGACAGGAGATCTTTGCAAGACACCAACACCTTCTCTTTAGTCCCTCACCTTACCTGCAGCTCCCTGAAATGCCACCAAGAGGAGAGCAAGGAGAAAAGGAAGGATTTTCATGGCAGAGGGTGGGCAGGGATCCTGGGTCACTGCAGAGAAAGGAGACCAGGACATTGGTTAGAGCCTTGTCCCTCCATAGTCCCAGAAGTGACACAGAGAAATGTTCTTCAAGACCTGGAAGTTACCTAAAAGAGGTTATTACACATTTTTTTCATGGTCGTGTGTCTATTGTCCTAAGATTTTCCTGGAGCACGCATAGGATCATGGCATAGGAAAAAAACTTGCATGCAAAAAATTCAATTTTAAATCCCCTTTTAATTAATGCATCAAGTGACCAGCAATTTATCCTGGATTTCTCAATAGCTTGCAATGCAGGGCAATAAATTTGATTTGCCTTATGAAACTTAAAGCTGTTAATTCAGAAAATAAGACAATTTTTGCTAGATTTATACAAAACAACCCCGTGGGCTTTCTCAAGCTTTTCTACTTAAAAAAAAAAAAAAAAGAGCAGAAAAAGCAATTTTCTTCTCAATTAACTCAAAATCCAGTTTCTCTTTATTCTTGCTTGGAGGCTGTTGTTTATTCTTCCCCTCAAGAATGACATTATTTCCAGTATAAATTTTTGAGTATTTGCATTTCCTGCAGCCAACAAAACCTCCTCTCCCTTATCAACATTTGACACCTCTAGAACTGGCTCATGACAGCCTGGAGCCACTGCACAGTTAAGGCTATAAAACAAAATGCAGATAAACATGAAAGACGTGAAGTCTCCATCCCCTTTAAGAAGGACAAAACCTTTTCAGAGAGGCTGAATAATGAGAATATTTTGGCTGTTACCAGGTAAGAGGAGCTCTAGGCTGGAACAGGTCCAGGATCAGTGTCAGCCACCCCGATGAAGATGAAGGAGCAGAGCGTGGGTTTGTGCTGTTTCTTGAGGGTGCTGAGGGATGTTTGACCTCCTCCTTCTGTGGCCAATGAGGCTTTGGGGAGCTCTGGGGGCACCCAATGAATCCTCTTTGCTGTTGTCCTAAGAGGAACCAAGGTCTGGCTTTCAAACCATTGCAGCATTGCTCAAGAAATATGTTGAGATGAGAAAAACCACCCTGGGCCTCCTCCCTTTGAGCAGCCCTTTGGCCACAGCAGCTCACTCAAGGTCTCTGTTTCCATCTGTTTTCAGAGGTTTTATATTTCCTTACAAGCATGAACAATATATCATCATAGAAGTGAAATAATCATCAGCTGGAATGTTAAAATAAAACCCATCAAACCTATGTTCAATGGGAAGTTAGTTCTTTGGAAATTCAGGAAGAGGGTTAATGGGCTGTCATTAATTCTACATCATTACTCCTGTTGTGAGGGAAAATCTGGACAATTAAGAACATGGAAAAGATCTGCACTAGGGAAGGGTAAGGAAAAAATGAGAGAGGAAAAGAGAAATCTAAGAGTTAAGAATAAAAAAAGCAAAAGTGGTTTGGGATTTTTTCACATTTTTGCACCAAAACATTTTCATTACTAGGTTACCTGCATGACATGTAAGATATTTTATGTCATATCTATTTATGGAAATTATTACAGCCCATGCCCAGCAATTTTAGTTTTATTGTCTTTATTCTCCTGCCATGGATAGAAGAGTTCTCTGAGCACAGCATCCTCCTTTCTCACCAAGGATTCCTCCAATGGCTTCCTGCTTTTTACAGACATTTCTACAAGTTCAGGCGCCTGTTGCAAAGGGATCTTCACTTCTCTTTTATCCCTCTTTGCTCCTTGAATCCGGCCGGCCCCATTCAGTGGGAGGTGCCGTTCTCTGGCTGAGCTCATCCCAACGAGAGCCTCCCTGGGCTCGCCCTTCGTGCCCTGCAGGGATTTTTCTTAGATCTCTTTGTTTGCTTTCCCAATCAAAACAACTATTTCACGGAGGCTTCCAGCGCAGCCTTGTCAGCAGCTTTCAGGCTGCCCTCAGGCTTCTTGTTTCTCTGGGCTGCTCCTTTGGATGCTTTTCTTTCCTCATTTTTGCTTTTTTTTTTGAAGTCAAATACATGTCGAACGTGCTTGGTTCCACAACGTGGTTGCACATAATTGTGCTGTGGTCACTTTTACACAGCAGCTCCCACAAACAGCTTTGGAATTGGAATTTGCACTTAATCCAGGAAGGCAAATGTTCTTGTGGATGCCAGGACCAGCTGTTCTAAGAATCACCACTGTACAGCAAGAAAAATGTACATTTTACAGGGAAAAAATCTAATGTCTGCACTGCCTGGTATCATCCACATCACCTGTCAGATCTGCTCTGCTGCATCACCTCAGGCAAGGGAAGGACGTGCAGAAGATGTGCCCTGGTCCCCAAATCCTTTAGGGCAGGGCTGTTGCTGAAACCCTTCCCTGAGGTGTTTTTGAGGTGTTTGCAGACAGATGTGCAGCCAAACATCTGGGCTGAAAAATAGCTTAGCACATGAGGAACAGCTGGGTCTGTGTGATGTCACCTGTGGGCAGCTCACCTGGAGCACCAAGTCCAGATCTTGGGGTCCCCAACACAAGAAAGAGTTGGAGCTGCTGGAGGGAGTCCAGAGGAGGCCATGGAGATGCTCCAAGGTCTGGAGCCATGGCCAGGGACAGGTTCCACCAGATCAGATTCCTCCAAGCCCCATCCAGCCTGGACTTGGACACTTCCAGGGATCCAGGGGCAGCCACAGCTTCTCTGTGCGCCCTGTGCCAGGGCCTCTCCAGCCTCACGGGGAACAATTCCTTCCCAATATCCCATCTATCCCTGCCCTCTCACAGTGGGAAGCCATTCCCTGTGTCCTGTCCCTCCATCCCTTGTCCCAAATCCTTCTCCAGCTCTCCCTTTAGGCCCTGGAAGAGGCTCTGAGGTCTCCCTGAATCCTTCCTTCTTCAGGATGTCACTTTTTTGGAGACATGAGGAGTTCTTTAGCGAAAGAGGCTCCTGGGTGCTGAAATCCAGCAGAGAAAAGTGCAGCCAAACTGGTGGCTGGGAGGCAGCCAGAGCAACTGGGAGCTGGCAGAGAAGCTGGGGAGGGTGTCTAGCTCTGGGAATATCTTCTGGAAAGCCTTCTGGCTTCCTCCTTCTCTGCCTGGCAAAGCTCCGGGGTGATGATGGCACAGGATTTATTCCTGGCTTGGAACACAGGAGGAGAGACTGAGGAGAGACAGCTGAGACTCCTCAGGGTGGGGGTGATGGTGGTGGAGGGCAGGGGGATGAGATGATGAGGGGGTGACAAGAAAGGTCACATTGTGCCTGCATGGACCCTGGCAGCATCCTCACTGCTGAATTTGCAAAATTGGTTCTTCCCCATTCCACTCTCAGGTCTGGAAGAGGCTTTGGTGCCCATTAGAGGCTGAGTTGTGCTTTGTGTGCTAAAAATTGGGTTTTCTAGGAATGGGCCACGTGGTATTTGCTGCTGTGGAGGACAGAGACAGCCAAGGGTGAGCTTCACTTGGCTCCAGGGTAATGTAACCCTCATTACACCCCTGACTTTATTAAAACGCTTCACTAGAGCTGGGCCCAGCAGCCCAGCATCATTAATTAATGAAAGAAACACAAATAGAGGCAGGGCAGCGGGACAGGAGGCAAAGTGGTTTGTCCTTTACACCCAAAGGGTCCCCAAAGCCAATCACATGGATTTGAGGCTGCAAAGATGCCAAGTTCCTGGTAAAAAGCAGTGCTGGAGACCCACAGAGAGCCTGGGGATGCTCCCACGAGTAGGGAAACCAGGCAAGGATATTTCTGAGCACTTTGGTGGCTACTGTTACACAGCAGAGCCTGGGCTTTATTGCCCGAGTTGCAAAAAATCCTCAATAAAATTTAAAAACACAACAATAAATGTATGAAAGTCCCAGAACACAGGTACATCCAACAGCCCAGCTGATGTACAAAGTTTTGGGAGCTTCCTGTAGGATATTGCAAAAACCACCAAAACCAGAGGTGATATTTTGCCTTAATGAAACCCCTTTTTGTGGTTTTTCCTGTAGTGACCGGCTGGGAATTTATTCTCTAAAAAGCATCAGCGCTGGAGGCTGCCGGGCTGGAAATTGGGATAAAAAGCAAATGCACACCAGAGGGCTCCTGCAAGCTCCGATGCTCGGGATCCCATTTCACAGCGGTGAGGCGGGAAAACAGCTGGATTAATTGATGGCTCTGTGCGCACCATGTCCCAGCTGCCACCTAGTGTCATCCCCGCGACACGGGGACATCGCACGGGGGACATCGGGGTGGCCGTGCCCCGGTGCACAACAATTTGAGGGACATCGGGGTGGGCTTGTGCCAGAGCACAACAGCACAGGGAGCAATGGGATGGGCTTGAGCCGGTGCTGAAGAACCCAGGGGACATCGGGATGGGCTTGTGCCACCGCACAGGAGCACGGGGAACATCGGGGTGGGCCCGGGGGACATCGGGATGGGCTTGTGACACCGCACAGGAGCCCGGGGGACATCGGGGTGGGCTTGTGCCACCGCACAACAATTTGGGGGGTACGGGATGGGCTTGTGGCAGTGCACAGCAGCTCCAGGGGTCTCGGATAGTGGGTCTCTGTGTCCCCAAGCCCCCGAGGGTGGCGCAAGCACCGTGATGTCACACTGCCCGGGGAGGGGACACTGGGGGAGGTGCCCGGTGAGGGTGGGCGGAGCGGGATCGGCCCCGGCGGCTTCTTCTTCCTCCTTCTCCTCCTCCTCCTCCTCCCCCTCCCCTTCCCCCCTCCT
>NW_005054377.1:2130609-2130972 GCF_000277835.1 Geospiza fortis | reverse complement strand
GCGCAGAATGCGCGGAGGATGCGCGGGGGCGTGCGGGGCTGCCCTCCGGCGGAGGGGGGGGGAAGGCGGATGGGATGCTGGAAAGGCGGATGGGATGCTGGCAGTGACGCCTTTGACGCCATCCCGGGGGTCCCGAATCATCTCCGTGTACCGGAGAGGGGGGGTTCATCCCTGCGCCCCGCGCTTGGGGAGATGCGCGGTTCTGCTCCCGGCATCCCCGCGGGCCCGGCCCTCCTCTTGGGTTTTTTTTTCATATTTGAAAAATTGATTTTTCTCCCCTGCTTATTTATTTATTTGTTTATTTTGGAGCCCGAGCTTTTTATCAGAGCCTTCCTTGGGGCCGGGCCCCTCGGTGGCGGTGGG
>NW_005054377.1:2119262-2130315 GCF_000277835.1 Geospiza fortis | reverse complement strand
CTCCCCACCCAAACCATTCTGGGATTCTCTGGTTATGAATGGCACTGCTCAGTTGCTGGGGGGGGGTGTGGCTGTGTCATCCTTCATCACCGCCTCTCTGCCCTTCTCCAGGGCTCTGTGTCATCATCCACTACCTTGTCCGGGGGCAGCTGGGCTGGTTCGGGCTGACCATGGCCTGCCTGGTGCCTGGTTATGCCGCTCAGCTCCTCAGCATCCTCTGGTTCCGGGCAGACGGACACGCACCCGGCTGCTGCCTCCTGGCGCTCCACCTCCTGCAGCTGGGCCTCTGGAAGCGGTGAGAGACATTCCCCGCCATCCACCCACCCCCCACAACCCGGCTGCAGCCCCAAATTTCCTCCAGCCAGCACGGGCATCCCGTCACCGTGGCTCTTGCAGGTACTGGGATGTTCTGCGGGCGGCGGCCAAGGCGGGCAGCGGTGCCGGGGAGCTGCTGGCTCAGCTCGGAGATGTTTGTGTGCTGCGGCTCCTGGAGGCCCTGCTGCAGACCCTGCCTCACCTCCTGCTCCAGACCTATGTCGTGGTGGCCGTGGACCCAGCAGGCTTCATCCCAGGTGAGTTCTCAGGGGGATGGTTCAGGGGTGATGGATGTGTGTGCCCTCCCTGGAGGGATGTGCTGCAGAGGGACTGGGAAGCCTCAATGAGAAGCAGCAGGGAAATGCCTGGCTGAAAGATCTGCTGTGGCTGAATGCAAAGGTGGCTGCTTTGCCCCAGAGGTGAATTTTCAGGTGTGCAAAGAGGGAGGCTGCACTGTGGAGTCACGGCATGTGCAAGGTCACAGTCGCTCATGGTCCATCTCTGGTCCGATGGCAGTGACTGGGCTGGAGCTGCCCTGGGGCTGCAGAGCTCTGTCCATGGAGACAGCCTGAGGATATCCACAGGGAGATACTCAGAGGCTACTCTGGATACTCAGAGGGTATCCACACGGAGATGCTAAGCAGGATTTAGCAGGATTTAATTGAAATGCTCCAGTTTCATCCCTGCGAACATTCAAGTCAGGTTGGACAGTGTTACTGTTGAGTCAGGAATGAAGTGACACATAAACTGTAACTCTCTTCAGCAGGCTAATCCCAAATTTATTGGAAACCCATTATTTTTTATACACTGTTCTGATACAGGTGGACCTGATTGGTCATTTAATCAACACCCCATCACCATTGGCTAATTAAGAAGACACCCTTTGGTAAACATCTTATGAGAAAACAACTGTTCAAAACGCCAGCTGCAAGATTGTTTTAATTCTTTCTCTCAGCCTTCTCAAAAGTCCCCAGAACAATTCCTGGGAAAGTTTATCTGGCTTTCTCTCTCTGAGCAAACTGTCACAACCACAGGACAGGGCTCTGAGGAACCTGGTCTGGTGGAAGGGGTCCCTGCTCATTGCAAGGGACTGGACTAGATGGCCTTTAAGGTCCTTTCTGTCATTCCTTGATTCTGTGATTCACTTATCAGGATCAAGGGGTGTCTGGCTTGTATGGGGGTGCCGTGCTACCAACACCTCCTTAGCACAGAGAATTGGCCCTGCTGTGCATTTGGGCCTCCATCAGAGCCCTGACTGCCCCTGTCCCCACACAGGTGTCAGTGCAGGGCTGTCCCTGCTGTCCCTGGCCTGGGCTTTGGTCTCCTCCAGCCACTTCACCTTCCTGGTGAAGCCCGGACACCTGAGCCCACCAGCTGCTGTCATCCTGTGCCTGCTGCTCTGGAGGACAGGGATGTTGGGGACCCGGGTGCTGGCCCTGGTGCTCTTTGCCAGGCTCTATTCCTTCTGGGTTTTCGCTGTGGCAGGTAAGACCTGAGATCCTGTTCCCCACATCCCACCCCAATGTTCTCAGGTTTTGTGTTGCTGGAATGGCTCCTGAGGTATTAAAGAGTCTTTTTTCCCAGCCCTGCGACTAAAGAAGAAGTCGAGATTCCTCAGCTCTGGTTTTCAAGGTTGTTTATTTTCTCTTATCTATTACATTCTTTTTCAGACCTGCTGAGGTCTGTCTGGCAGGTTGGGTTGAGGCACATTGACCACCCTTGGGGTGGTGTTAGCATTTTATACTAAAAACTACATGTACTTTATTTACAATAATTTTCCAATACCTATCACCTATGTTAGACAGTCTGTCTCTACTCTAAACCAATCCAAAAGTGTCACCATCACAGCAGAAGATGGAGGGCAAGAAGAAGGAGAAAGACAGAACATGCCCAGATTCCTCCATCTTGCCTCTTGAACCCGCATTCTAAAAACCCCAAAATTCTACTTTTTCACCCTGTGATAAATTCACTAACATTTTACTCAAACCCTTGTGGCTTGTAAATCTTGCACAAAGGTGGTAACTTTTTCCATGGGTTAAAACCAAAGGCACAGGTGTTTCTGACTCCATGCCAAGGTCTCTGAGCTCCCTGCCAGGGTCTTGAGCCATCCAGGGCAGTCAGAGCAATGTCCTGGGTTCCGACACAATGTCAGCCCTGCCATGCTCCTGTTTGCAGCCTCCCGTGGGCATGGCTTTGCAAATCCAGTCCTTTCTCCCTGCAGGGATGCACTGGCTGCTCATGTCCTTCTGGCTGGGGGCCCAGCAGACAGATATCGTGGCCCAGCCGTGCCGCTGGAGGCTCTTCAACTGCCTGCTGGGAGCTGTCTACATCTTCTGCTACATCAATGTCCGGCCCGGCCCCTCCAGGACCAGGGTGGCCGTGTTTTATGCAGTGAGTACCTGGAATTGTTTTGTGTCCCACATGGATGAAGCTGCTGGGGATGAACAACAGCTTCAGACTCTCCATTTTCATCTCTCACATCACCACTTGCTCAAAATCCAGAGTTTTGCTGTGTCCTGACAGAGCCGCGTGGTCACCAAGGTGGATGTGCCTTCTGCCCTGGTTTTGATTCCTTAGAGGCAGCCTTGCAATGTCAGTGGTAAAAAGTAGGTGAAGACCTTGCAGAAAGTTCAGTTTGACAGCTTCTATGTTTTAAGAGATAAATTAGGTGCAAAATACAACAGAAAAAGTGCTCAAGGCCAGGTTGGGTGGGGCTGGGAGCAACCTGGGATGGTGGAAGTTGTCCCTGCTCATGGCAGGAAGTGCAGTTGGATGAGCTTTAAGGTCCATTCCGACCCAAACCATTCTGTGATTCTAAGAATCTCGGAAAATCTAAAAAATGTGGGTTTTCTGTTGTGAGAGGCACATCTAAAGCCATCAGAAGGATATAATGATGACTCTCTTCCCTCTGCCTTGCAGATAATGCTGATGGAGAACACGCTCCTGCTGCTGTTGGGCACCCGGTTCCTGCAGGTAGAGCTGAGGAACAGCCTGACTGTGACTGGGGCTGTCATGTCAGGGTCTTTAATAGGTAAGAACATTGATTTTAGAGCCTGGATCGCACATTTTGAGAGTAGTTTCAGGAAATGAGCATCCAGACTCCTGTCCCAAGTCCCTCTCCAGCTCTCCTGGAGCCCCTTTAGGCCCTGAAGGGGCTCTGAGCTCTCCCTGGATCCTCCTGTTCTCCTGGGGAACACCCCCAGGTCTCAGCCTGGCTCCAGAGCAGAGGGGCTCCAGCCCTTGGAGCATCTTTGTGCCAAGCAGGGTCATATTTTTCCAGTGGGATGGGGGCAGAGAGAAGCTGTGCAACTCCTCAGACCCTCAGGTCAACCATGTTAAAGAAATGTGATGGAAAAGGAGCAATTCCTGTGGTCTTGGATGGGTTTAGGGTATAAATAGGAACCTGTCTTAAAAACTTGCTGGTTTAAAGGCTAGAGGATGGGGATGCTGTGACATGGAAGGTTTCCTTCATCACACACCTCCCTGCTGGGCAACTTTCAGTCTGCAAATTAATCCAGATTAATTTGGGGTTGAGTGTGCATTTCCTTTGCCCAAATCTGCTCAAGTGGGATGCTTGCATCCCTGTAGATGCTGGAAAATGTGCTGCTCATACAGCTGATTCTCAGCAGCATCTTTGCAAAGGTCTTGTTGATCTGGAGGTGCCTCAAGGTCTGGCCTCTTCTCCACAGCTGACCAAAATGCTGCTGGGACTCCTCAGTGACACTTTTCTGCTCCTTTCCAGGTGCCACAGCCCTGGTGATTTACTACAGCCTGCTCCATCCCAAGTCCACAGAGATCTGGCAGGGATTCCTGGAGACAATGTGCAGTTCTGCAGCGGCTGGGGATGAGGAGGGGTCTGGAGAGAGCTCCCAGGCTGGGCAGAGTTCAGGGACTTTGGGAGATGAGGAGTCCTTGCCAGTGGAAGAAGCCAAGACAGAGCCCAAAAAGGAGACCAGCTCATCACTGCTGCAGTCCAAAGGGGGTTTGGAGGACAGCTGGACAGACCATCACCACTGGCTGCTGGTGAAGCTGGCCTTGAAGACAGGAGATGTGTCCGCGATCAACGCAGCTTTTGGAGATGGCGGCGTGGGAGAGGCTTTTCCCGGAGGGTGGATGATGGGGAAACCCCCTGGTGCTGAGCCTGGGGCAAACCTCTCCCTCCCCATGAGGGACATCCATCCCTCTGGACTGGCAGTGGGGAATGGAGGAGGCATCAAAGCCAGTGCTGGTGCTCTGGGAGTGGCACAGGAGGATGGAGCAGGGCAGGAGCCTGATTTTCCCCCATCCACATCCCACCCCAATGGCTTCTCCCCAGATTCCACCGAGAGCTCCTCTGTGTATTTCAGTGCAAGTGCAGGAGGCATCACCTCCCCTGGGACAGGGACAGCCACAAGCATGGCCCTGGTGCAACGGGACAGCAAAGCTCAGCCTCCCTCAGGCTGCCTGGGAGGAGGAGGAGGAGGAGGAAGAGGAGGGGATTTATCCCTTGGGATGCCCAGCATCAGCCCAATCCTGGGCACTTGTGCCCACAAGTGTCTGCAGAGAAGCTCTTCCTTCAGCAACACGGGCAGCTGTGGGGTGGCAGGTCTCCCCAAAGAGGGCTCAGAGCCCACAGGGACAGAGGGTGCCCTTGTGGGGTGCCATCACCTTTGGGACACCCACCCTTGTGGGCCACAGGGGACTGTGGTGAGGAGCAAGCTCAGGTCACCGTGCTTCACCTCCACCCCCAAGGCTGGCCCTAAATGCTCCCAGCGAGGACTGGGGGAGCTGGGAGAAGGGACAGACCTGTCTGGGTGACCAGAGTGACCCTGTAAATGTCACCTTGGCCCAGCCTTGGGATGACTGTCTCATCAACAGGGCATGGCAGGAGGTGGTGGGACGAAGACTATCCCCACAGTGCCCCTGCCATGGGGCAGAGTGCCCCTCCATCACTGGGACATCACCTTCCCTCCCAGCACATCTTCTAGAGGCAGTCTTGAAGAACTTCAAAAGCCTTAAAAAGCCCTAAAAGTCCAGGGCTGGTTATTTATTGAGCTTATTTATGTCACAGACCTGCCAGGCATCTGGAGCCTTCTGCCTCTGGTGTATTTGTGACAATGATTTGAGGTGTGTCATTTAACCAGTGCCTGCACAAGCTGCTGGCCTGTCCCAGTGTGGAGATCTGGTTGCTATCTCCAGGGGCTGCAGTGCAGGCCAAAGCAGTTTTCTCAGGACAAATAAGTGCCTAAATCAGAAAAAATGATGAGTTTTACTCTTGGATGTCCTTCCTTCTGGGCAGAGTAAGGCCTCAAGTAAGGCTCAGCATTGCTTGATTGTTTTTCCCCACCAGGTTTATCTTGAGGCCTTTGCCAACTCCCATTTTTGGGGGTCACATAGGATTGCAGATTCTCTTTCTGCTGCAGATCAGAACCTCAGAACCTGGAATTACAACCAAAAGCCATGTCCTGCTGCTTGCCCACTGTCCTGCCTCCTCAAGTGGTCTTTCTCTCCAGCCTCCTCCTTGTCCCCTTCCAGCTGCAGATCACAGGACCCCAGAATTATTTGGGTTGGAAGGGACCTTAAAGTTCATCCAATTGCAACCCCTGCCACATGCAGGGACACCTTCCACTAGACCAGGTTATCAGGTTATTACCCACATCTGCCTGGATGCTTCCACCTAAACTTAGGCCAAATCCCAAACCAGTTCTATCCCCACCACAAAACCCACAGTGCAGGCAGAGTTTATTTGTGTCAGGAACTAAACCCATCAATACCACGGTCTCAGAAATAGCCAGTGCTTCCCACCAGGCTGGCTGGGCATGGATTTGTGCCCAGGACATGGCTTAACATATTAATTGAGGTGTGATCAGCTGAATTCACCACCAGGCTCCTGAGTGCCAGCTGGAGCACATCTGGCTGCGCTCTCCAGCTGTTGTCCCAATGTGGGCAGGACTCTGCTGCTGCCACAGGGCAGGAAAGGCAGCAGGGAGGGCACAGGCATGTGATGAATTATTTAAAAAAAGCTTCCATGATGCATTCACTGCTCAGGGCTGACTCAGCCAGATGTTCCCTTGGGGCACAGAAAACCCAGTTGGTGCTGAGTATGGAGTGAAGCCACATTCCAAAGGGATGAAGGTTCCCTGTCTCCATCTGGACCCCAGCCCCCTGTGCTGTGCCTGTGCTCTGCAGGCAGGAGTAGTTCCAGTGGCTTTTCCAGAGCCCTTCTCATTGTGTGGATCACAGAGAAGGCAGCAGTGCTGCCGGGCCATTGCAGGAATTTTTATCTAGCTTGGTTTTCTACTTTTGATAATATATAATTATGCTTGAAAATACCCCAAACCAGCCTTTGCTGTGTCTGTGTCTCATGTTGGGGGTGAAAATCAGCATGGAGGGGTCTCTCTTCCCAGTCTTGGCTCTTGCAGCCCCAGGATGAGTTGTTTGTCAAGATTTCCAGTGGGAGGGTGAAGAAGGAACCTGGGCAACAGAATCTGGGGGAATGGCAAGAAAATGTGTCAGGGAAGGATAAGGTTGGGTGTTAGAAAAAGATTCAGGAAAAATTTCATTCATGAAAGTCTCACACACAGGCCAGTCAGAAAGGAAACAAGACAATTTTGAGAAAGTAAAGAATACTTTTGCGCACAAGAGTTAGGAATAATGTGGACTTTTGATTTCTCAGAGCACATCCACAGTGCAGGGGTGCACCATGAGCTGATACCTCTGACCTCAGATGAGGTGGTTGTGGAAATCCTGGATAGATCAAGGAATGGCAAAAGAGAAGTGGGGGAATCTGGGGACAGAGGGTGCGCAAGGACTGGGTAGGGATGAGGGTGTTTGTGTGAGGGATCTGTTCCCACAGCTTTGCTCCCTGATGATGAGAGTTGGTCATTGGTGAGCCGTGCTTCACTTTCTCCTTGGGGCAATGTGAAATCAGGTGGAATAATATGGATTGTCTGTCCTTAAAGGCTTCCAGCCTGTGTGAGAGCCCTGTTGCACCCAGGGTCCAAGTCCTGCCTGCTGGTACAGTCCCAGCACTGAGCCACAGGTCTCTGCCTGTAGAAATAACCTGTATTTAATCAGAGAATCCCAGAATGGGTTGGGCTAAGGGACCTTAAAGATCATCTCATTCTAATCCCCTGCCATGGATAGGGACACCGTCCACTATTCCAGGTTGCTCCAAGCCCCATCCAACCTGGCCTGGGACACCTCCAGTGATGGGACAACCACAGCTTCTCTGGGCACCCTGTGCCAGGGCCTCCCCACCTGGGAAGGATCTCTTCCCTATATCCCATCTGAACCTATTCTTTAGTGAATTCTAAAGCCCTGTTTGAAGTAGGAGGACTCCAGCAGCAAATCACAGCTTCAGATTCCCCACCCTTTCCATTTTCTGTGGCCCAATGATCTGGTGCACCTTCAGATTTTTCCCAATGCTGCCAGACTGGGAAAATCACAGTGGGGAGGAGTTTCTCCCCAAAACTTCTTGTCCCTTTGCCACCAGAGGGAGATGCTGCTCAAGCTCCAGATACCCTCCAGTGCCTGTGTTATGGAATCATTAATGTTGGAAAAGCTCTGAGCTCATCCAGTCCAACCATTCCCCAGCAATGCCAAGGCCACCACTAACCCATGTCCCCACGTGCCACATCCACACGACTTTTGAGTCCCTCCAGGGATGATGACTGGAGAGGAGAGGGAGGTGCAGGACTGATGCTGCTGTGGCATTGCCTTGGGAGCCAGTGGGAATGAAATGGGGAGCTCTGGGATACTGGAGGCGGAGTGCACAGCGAGTTCCTGGAGGAATGAGACCATGGCTGTGGGCATCTCCTTTTATTTCCCAGGCATCACTGGGCCATGGGAATGTTTGAAAATCACTGTCAGGGCCTTGCCCTCTTCAGGAGAAGAGTCACTGACCTGTAAATATCCCATGGTGCCTTTATGTCCAAAGGTGTGTGCATGAGGGGAGATGCCCCAGATCACACTGGATGCACAACGGGACCCTGGGGGTTTGGTAGAAGTGGCTCCAGCTGTCACCACCATGGTGCTGAGTCTGGATTTTGGTGCTGTATCCTTGGAGCTGTGCCCAAAGGGTGACCTGGTCACTCCACACTCTGCTCTGTCCTCAGATCAACCCTCAGGATGCACAAATCCCACAAATCCCAGGTCACTGCTCTGTGTGGAGCAACATGGAGGCCTGGGCCAGTCCAAACCCAGGATGGAAAACTGAAGCTGGTAGAGGGGCAATGGACCAACTGCTCCTGGCAACCTGCTGATGTTTATCTTCCAAATGTCCCAAATGCTTGAGGAGACCTGGGCAGATCCTCTGCTCCTTCTGCAGCATCTCCCATGAAGCTGTTTTCAGATGAGGAATGATCCTGAGCTAGACCAGGATCTGCCCAGCTTTTGGGGGTGCTCATCACCAAAGTTTGGGCTTCAACCACCCTCCAGAAGGGCTGGAGCAAGGGGATATCTCCATCGCACTGCACTTGGACAGATTGTCCAGTGCTTTTGCCTGCTCTGGAATAGAAAATTTCTGCTCATTTCCCTCCTGTGAACCTTTTTCTTTTCCATTTTGTTTCTTAAAGAAACCCTCTCCATCACTTTAGAGAGGTGGAGGGTCATGCCCCAGCCCAGGAGAGCTCAATGCCACAGGTGAGAGGAGCTCTCATGGGCAACATGGGAGCAGGAACGAAGCATGAATTTTGACAATGCAGGGAGTGACCCAAGGGCTCCCCAGGAGAACTGGCTGTGCCACTCTGGTGATCTGGAAAAAGGAGCAAACAGGCAGGAACAGAGGCTACGTCCCTAAGAAATTAAACAATACCCAGGCGAGTGCCTGGGCTTGGGAACGTGGCTGTCCTGACTGCTGGCACTGTCCCCTTGGCTTGTCACTTTTGTCCCTCTTTCAAGGTGAAATAAAATAAAGCAGGATGGAGTTGTACCAACAGGGCTTGAGTGTGGGGCAGCAGCCTTGCCCCAGACCTGCTGGGATCTCACCTTCCAGCCACCCAATTTCTGAGCATTGTCCGTGGGTGCCTGGTTTTGTGAAAAACATTCCCTCCAGCTCCAAAATGATGTAACACCACCCCACTCCCCACCCCCCTCATCAAGAAAAGATTTCCCCAGAAAAACCATCTTTTCACTTCCAACAACATTGAACCACAATACTTGGACCTTACAGAAAATAGAATTATTTGCCCTGGGGCTGTTGTTATTTGTCTGGGTTTTTTTCCAAGCTGAAACTTTGGTTATTTTTTTTTCCCTTTAATTAAATTTGGTTTGCTGCTAATCCCTTTCTGGTGCCTTCAGTGTTCCTCTAAAAGGCAGGGCCCAGGCTGCAGCTCTGTGCCCATGGCTCCAAGGCTAAACAATACCACAGAGGGGGGGAGCAGAGGGTAAGCCCAGCTAATCAGGACTTGCCTAATAGGACTGAGTGCTTAATGAGAACCCAGGGACTGTGCTTCCCCAGCTGGATTTGGCTGGAGGAAAATGCTTTGTGCTCTCAACACCAGGTTTGAGACGGCTCAGCTCTCTCAGATGTGCTGGAGCAGTGTTTTCTCCCTCCTGTGAATCCATCCTTACTGGACACAAGACAGATCTGTGAGGGATCTGTGGGGATTCAGGGATGCTGGAGGAGCTGGACAAGACCCTGGAAGCAAAAGGATCCATGTTTTGATTGAAGGGAGATATTTCAAATCAAAACAGTGTTTATACCTTGCTTTTCCTAAGCAAAGACACCAAAGAGCCCTGTCTGCTCCTCTCATGTCCTTGGAGCTCCCTGAGGAGCTTTGGGGGGATTTTAGGGATTGACTTCAATAAATAACACCAAATGTTCCACTGTTTTGCCTTGGAGACCTGCTCAGATTGTCTCTGTCCCCACTGCTACACCCCCAGATCGAGCTGGGGTGTGGTTTTGGGAAAGGGGTGGGATAGGGAAGGCACTTCAGGCCTTTTCCTGGTTAATGAGGGAGATTTGGGGTTCAGCACGGGGACTTTGGGATGCAGAGCAAGGTGTCGGGGTTGCAGGGTGTGCACAGGGGGTGGGTGCTGGGTGCATGGGAGCCCTGATGTGCAGGGCAGGTGGGTGCAGATGTGGGTGCAGATGTGGGAGGCTGTCTGCACACACACAGTCGGTGGGTGCAGATGCAGGTGGGCATCCCCACATTCACAACAGGTGGGTTCAAGCGTGGGTGGCTGTCCAGATGTGCACAGCACCAGGGCACAGATGTGAGGTGGGTGCCAAAACCAGTGTGTGCCTCCACTCACTGTGGAGTGCTAGGGCATACATGGGGCAAGCAGCAGCTGTGACCAGAGCTGGGTTCTCTGTCTGGTGCCGGGCTGGGTCCCGGTTCAATGCCAGGTCCAGGGCTGTGCTGAGCTGGAGCAGGGCTGGATCCAGGTCCAGGTTTGGTCCAGGGAAGGGTCCGTGTCCACGTCCATAGCCAGCGCCAGGTCTCAGCTCTCGGTCTGGGTCCACATCCGAGCTTTCCATCGCGTGCTGTGTCCAGGTCCCGAGGTGGGGCCGGTGCCGGGTCCGTGTCCAGGGCTGGGCTGAGGTCCGGCGCCGGCACTGGGGCTGGGTCCAGGTCTGGTCCAGCTCGGGTCTCGGTTTGGGTGCTGGGTCTTGGTGTGGGTGCGGGTCTGTGGTTGGGTGCGGATCTGGCTCCGTGGCCTGGTCCCGGGCCGGGGCGGCGCCGATGCCGTTCCCGGGGCGGGCCGGGGCGGTGCCGGTGCTGTTGCCGGTGCTGGTCGGTGCCGATGTCGGCCC
>NW_005054377.1:2080179-2118532 GCF_000277835.1 Geospiza fortis | reverse complement strand
GGCTGTCCCTGCGCGAGAGGGTCCCCACCCGGCCCAGGTGCCCCCATCCCGTACGGGGAGGGGGCTGTGGGGTGCGGGTCCCCTCGGTCTGGGCTCAGAGTGCCGCCCCATTCATTCCCCATCGCTCGCCCAGCACCGGAGCGGTTCCCCACATTGCCACGGGGACCCAGCCTGCTGCTGGCTTTAGGGGTGGCACATCCTTCACATCCTTCTGCCCCCGCTCCAGCTCTGCCGAGGGTCCCTGCCTGGGGAGGGGAAGCACAGGCGGTGTCAAAACCCCTGCCCCGAACCCACCGCAGCTGCCGGGATGTCCCGAGCGCTGAGGGGCACATCAAGCGAGAAGCGAAGCCTTGCGTGATATTCCCAGCTCTTGGAAATGGAAGAAAAATTTTTTGCCTTTTTTTTTCGCCTTTTTTTCTTTAACAGTAGCCCTTTTCCAGGTGTTTTCTCCGCAGCCCGTGGGACGAGCACCGGTTCCTCGCCCTGCCGGGGTGGCCGCAGACCCCCGCAAGGCCGCTGTCCCGCCACCGCCATGCCGAGAACACCGCTCTGTCCCTCCCGCTGCTCCGGCTCCTTCCCTGTCCGCCTGCTTTCCCCGTGCCTGGCTCCGGGCATCCCGCACCGAGCAGCGGGCCCTGGTCAGCGGCACCGCCGGCCGGGACCCCCCCGCCTCCCCCGCTGAACCCTCCCCTTCGGCAGTGCCACGTTTCAAAGCAAATCCGGATGGGAAAGGGGTGGCCGGGGGGCCTGGCGAGGGAGGAAAGGCTCCTTCTGTAGCAAATCGCAGGAGGAGGAAATCCATTTCCTTAATTCCTCCCCGCTGGCACCCCCTTGCTTTTCTATCCCCCTCTTTTTTTTTTTTTACTGCGAACTCATTGAATGAACAAGTCTCTTACAGCACTCGAACCCTTTTCGACGTCCTTGTGCATGTATGTATATTTATTTAAGGGTTTCAAAACCGACCCAGGAGGGCCAGCTGTATTCCAAAGCCACATGCAAATGCTGCAAAGTTGGCCTCCAAGTTTCATACTCATACTTAAAAAAAAAATGCCACTGAAGTTGTGTCTCTGTCTCAGGGTTTCTCCCTGCAGATGGGTTTGTTTCATACTGGGAGCCCTGTCCTGGTGAGGTGGTACCTGGGCTTGCTGCTGTGGTGTTTTTGGTTGATATGGTGCTGTGAGGGCAGTTCTCAATTATGATGAACCTCCCCCCGTGGAGGTGGCAGCGGGGAGGGGTTTGTGGTGTATCTGTGTCATTTTAATGTATTTTAATTAAATCTCCCTCAGATGCTGAAGGCAGCAGTTTGCTACTCTCCAGCAGACCTCAGGGAGACAGAGCTTGCCATGCCAGGGTGGCTTCCAGTGCTCCCTGTGGCTGGCAGCATCATCCCTTGGCATGGGGTTTGGGACAGCTCTTGGTCCTTGTGGGTATTTCAGTTTACTTTTATTTTATTATTACATTTATTCCTTCTGCTTTCTTTTGCCCTGGAGGGGAGATCAGCCTCTGCTCTTGCCCAGCCTTCCAAACCATCCGTGCCTGTTTGTGCCACCTCTGTGGTGAGTTTTGGTGGCAGCTCTGATCCCTTGCCATGGTGAGGAGTCCCTGTCACTGTCCCTTCCCCTCCTTCTCCTGTCATCCCTGCTTCCCACCCTGCAGCCAGGTTTGCACCTTCCCCAGTGCCAGTGGCCACAGCCAAGCTCGGGCCCAGCGGAAAAGGCCGAATCCTGCTCACAATAGGCTGTTTCCTGCAGGGAAGGTTTTTTTGGGAAGACACAAATAAGGTTTTTAACCTTTTCCCAGGCATCCCTCATGAGCTGACTGCTTCCTTGCTCCAGCACCCCGCTTGGGGTGATGCTGTGGGGCTGTCATGGGTCTCCCACTGCTCAAGCACAGCATAAACTGCACCTTGAGCATCTTTTTGGGTGCACAAGCTTTCCCCATCCACATGGATTCACCAGTTCCTCTGTGGCAGGGAGCAGATGCTGGTCGTGATGGGATTTGGTGGCATGAGGCTGCTCATTGGTGTTCCAGGTGATTTGATTATTCCAGTGTTGTGTGTGTTTTTGGGGATCATGGCATTGCTCAGGGAGGGAAGCCCCAGGCTTGGAGGGAGTTTCCCCAAAAAGAGCTGTCCTGAGCTGGGCACAACAAAGGCTTTTTATTTCCCAGCCAGCCCTAAACCTTCAGGGTGTGAAAACCCACTTGGTTGTGCAGCTGCCTGGTGCCAGAGAGAGATTTTGCCACGTGTGTGTGCCTGCTGGAGCCCAGACAGAAAAACCTCCCCCTTGTTTTTTTTGGTGTAAAACTATTTTTAGTGAGTCTGTATAGAAACGCGAAACAGGTGCTTCCCATCTTCATGCAGAAATTACTTTGCATATCTTTTTCCACCCTGCTTTGCAGAAAAATGAAGCAAAGGCCAGGCTGGGTTTAACCTGTGTCCCACCAGAGGTGGCTCCTGTGACCAGTGTCTAGTCAGGTTTGGGAAAAATTTTGCTGATTTTGGAGAAGTTTCTGTGTTGGATGAGGGCTGCTGTTGTAATCTCTAATGTGGGGAAACTGAGGCTCAGTCTTATGCCTGGGGTGATGAAATAAAGCTATAAACCATTGTTTCAGCAGTGATTCCATGCCTTTGCTGGGCTTTCCCCCTGTGCAGATCGTGGGATGTGAGTCACGGGCTCCCAGGCTCAGAGCTGTGACACTCAGGAGAAGGCAGCTGACAAATGAGCTGCTATTTCCAGGCTTCCTGCTAAATATACTTTCCCCTTCCCAGTCCCCTCCGTAGTACTCTAAAAATTAAGGCCTTTCCATTGTTAATGAGGGAAAACAAAATGCGCTCCTGCCTCCCCTGGTCTTTGCCAGATGTGGGAACCGAGGAATGTGGGGGATGTAAGGGTTGAGTGCTGGGAAGAGTGGAAAAAAGGTAAAAAAGCGCAGTATTTAGGTTTACTTTTAAAAAGGGAATAAACAGGAGGGAGGGTGAGGCAGTGGAAATAGTGTCATGCTGGGGGATGAGTTTGTCTGTGGGGGCAGAGGGGCTGCACCGCCCTTGGGAAGGGCTTTTTGTCAAAGCCAGATGTTTACTTTGAAAAGCTTTGGTCCAAAGTTTGGGCTTTAGTTTACATATAGGGCCTGTGTCAATCCATACTGTGCATCAGCAAGTTTGTCTTTCAGTAAACTCTGGGAAAAAGAAACCCAAAGTTGTGAGAAAAGCCTTTGGACAGCATTTTGTCTGTAATTAGTTTGAGTTGTTTTTCAAGCCCTGGAAATATTTTCCCAGCTCAGACTGCAGAAAACTCCCCCAGCCTCCCCTGCCAGAGGTTTGGAGCTGCTGCTTTCCTCCAGAGTGGCTTTAACTCAAGCAGGACCATGGGGATGGTGGCATGCCTCGGGGTTCCTGGCTATGGTGAAGACCAATCCCACTGGGATGAAGCTTTGGAGAAGGGAAATGTGTTTCATAGAATCCTGGAATTGTTCAAGTTGGAAGGGACCTTAAAACTCTTTCCAGCCCTCTGCCATGGGAAGGACAACTTCCACTAGACCAGATTGCTCAGAGCCCTGTCCAGCCTGGCCTTGAACACTGCCAGGGATGGGGAGTCCACAACCAATCTGGGCAAACTGTTCTAGGAGTTTATAGAGTGTGCTGGGGAAAGATGCTCAAAAATTATCCCTCATTCCTGAAAATATTAATGTTTGAGAGTTGCAGTGGGTAATTTCTGGGAGAAGTGCTAAACTGCCTGCATGTGTGTGCTTAGACACCGTTTTAAAAGCCACTTGCACATCTGACCAAGTGGAGTTGGGATTTTGATGTGGAGCATTTCATGGCAGGGGTAAAAAAGGCATCTTCTAAATTGCTGGGTGGGGCTCTGAGCACCTTGGTCTGTGAAAGGTCTCCCTTCCCATGGCAGGGGCTTGGAACATGATCTTTAAGGTTCCTATCAACCCAAACCATTCTGGGACCTAAAAAAGGATGGGAACAGCTTTGCTGCTCTGTATTAGGCCACAATCTCCAGGCTAGGGGGAGTCTGGATTTTTCCAATCACCACATTATCAGGGAGTAAATGCCTGGTGGTAGACAGGAATGTGTGGTAGTGCTGGGATTGCTTGGCTTTATCTTTTGCTCTGCCACCCAGGGCTGCAAGATGGATGTGCTGATTTGGTTTCTGGCCATGAAAAACAATCTCATCCCTGTCCTCGCTGATCCAGGCAGGAAACCCTGGTCATGGTGGACACATTGAGTTTTGCCTCCTTATCATCCATCTGCACTTTGGTCCTTGAGTTAGTGCCTTTTACCAGTAGAAAGCCACTCATTGCTGAGGATGATGTTCCTTCATGGTGTAGAGAGCTCCCAGGACAATTGCTTCCCAAATTTTCCTGGTTCAGGCACACAGAAACATAAAATCATTAATGCCCTCTAAGGTCATTGAGTCCAACCACTCCCCCAGCACTGCCAAGGCCACCACTAACCCATGTCCCCAAGTGCCACATCCCTCATGTAAGGCAGGATGAGGCTGGGATGAGGAACATCTCCCTCTGCATAAAGGTGCCCTTATTGCAGGTCAGGGAGTGGATGAGAAATAAATATACAGTGTTTGCTACATGGTCCCTGCTCTGTGTGTCCCATGGAGACAAATCCCTCTCCCACCCTCTAAAAGGTTGTGCCAGGAAGGATTAGGTTGGATATGAGGAAAATTTCTTTGCTGAAAAGGCAGTCAGTGGTTGGAACAGGCTGGAAGTTGTGGAGTCACCATCCTAGGAATTGTTCAAAAATTGCGTAGATGTGGCACCTGTGGCCATGGTTTTGTGGTGGGCTTGGCAGTGCTGGGGGAACACTTGGATTCCATGATCTTAGAGGACTTTTCCAAGCTGAATTATTCTATGATTCCATGAATGGTGCCCCTGCCAGTAGCAGTTTAGTGGCAGATCTGGCTCTGCTCTCTGCCCTGCAGGGCAGAAACATGCCCAGCACTTCTTCTCCCATATCAGTATCTTGTTTCAGAGCAAACAGACAGCAAGTCTTGTGCCTCTGAATAATCCTCACATTGCTCTTCCCACTCCAAACTTCTGCTTTCCCTGGCTGCCTGTGAAATGCTCAAGGCAGGCTCTGAAGGGTTTTGCCATCCCTGGTGCTCATCCCTATTTCCCAAGCCAAGGAAACCTGATTTTTGCCTTGCAGGTGTCTGCATCTAGGAGGTTACAATATTTTAACAACCAATTTGTCTTTGGTTGTTAAAATATTTCACTGAGGCTTTAGGAAGCAACCTGCTACCCCTTTGTAAGGAGAGGTGGGGAGTGCTGGGATGGCTCCAAAGCTTCTGGTGGTTCTGCAGCCCACAGGAAACAAAGGCAGGTGTGGAGATGGGACAAAGCATTGCTTGTTGGAGGAACCTTCCTACCATGTGCTCTGGGAAAGAAGATCAGGAAAAAGCAAAAGAAGATCAGGATTGGAAACTGTGCTGGGGCTGAGCTCTGTCCAGGCATTGCTTCCCACCCTGGGGATACTCTGGGGCCATTTTCCTGGACTCACAGGTCTGGCCTGTGTCCTCTCCAGCAGGTTAGGAGGCTTCACCTGGAGATGATGTCTTGTTTCCAGCTGTTTATAGCAATGGATGTCAGCCAGGTACTCAGGGAGCTGTAAATCCATCAGTGCCTGCTGCCTTTAGCACATCCGTGACACGGCCGCCCATCCCTGCAGCACCACAGCCACCACTGGCTCCATGCCTTTGTTTCATGCCCTGTGCCAGCCTGTGGCAAGGTTTGGATGTAAACTCCAGTCCTGGATGTGCTTTATAGCTCTGGGATGAAGCAACTTGGCTTTCCCAGCCAGCAAGGTCTGCAGGAGCCAGAAGTGTCTCCCTCAGCCAGCTTGAGGCCAGGCGATGCACTTTTTCCATTCCCACCCCAAGCTCTGCCCGTGGTCTCCATCTCCTGCATCTACTATCTACTCCTCCACAAACAGAGCACAACATGTGGGATTTCCTTTTTTTTTTTTTTTTTTTTTCTCAGTGGAAACAACAATAAAATCCCCAAACATCACAAAAACACACCATGGAGTTTGCTGTCCCCGAGCCGGGGCTGCCTGCGCTGGTTGCTCAATGCTGGTGGTGGCAGGATGGGAACACTTGGCAAAGTCCCCCTGTCTCCCCCACAAGCTGTGGAGCAGTTTCCAGCTGGGATTTTAATATCCTGCAGCTCTGAAGCAGTGGCAGCCATGTCTGTGTGAAATGCAGCTCATCTCTGTCAGTGTTTGAAGGGCACAGGATTTTTCGGGAATGCTTGTGTTTGAGGGTGGGTGCTTGTGAAGCCTTGGAGGGTTGGCTGGGAGCCACTGGAAAGGGAAAATCTGGTGACCTGCTGCCAGTGTGGGGTTGGATGGGATGCAGGCATGCTTGGTGTTGGATGTCTGTGCACTGGATTTTGCTGTGGCCCCAGTTTTGGGGTGTCCTGTGGGGTGGATGCTCTGCCCCATCCCCACAAAGCCTCCTGCTTTGCTGCTGGAGAGGAGCATTCCTTTGAATTAAAAGCAGTTTAGTCAATGACCACATCTGTGGTGATCAGTGACAGAATCAGAGGGAATGCCTGGAGCTATGTCAGAAAAGGTTCAGGTTGAATATTAGGAAAAGGTTCTTTCCACCCCTGAGGGTGGCTGGGTACTGAACAGGCTCCCCAGGGAATGGTCACAGCCCCAAGCCTGAAGAAGTTCAGGAAGGGTTTTGACAACATTCTCAGGCACAGGATGGGATTCTTGGGGTGTCCTGTGCAGGGACAGGAGTGGAATTTCAATGATCTTTTTGGTCCCTTACAGCTCAGGATATTCCATGATTCGATTCTGTGATTCAATAAATGAAAAGTGAGCAGTACAGCCCTGGGTTTTGGATGTCCTGATACCTCATCCTAGGCTTTTTTCCTCCTTTTTGGCCATGCACCTGGGATCTTGTGGGTGACCAGTGTGAGGTTCTGTGTTTCTGCAAGTGAAGCTGGTGCTGGCACATCTCCCTGTGTGATTTGCCTTTCCCATTGTGATGGGAAAAAAACTGGTCCAGAGGACTGGATTTAACAACTGATTTGCTTCTTCTCCCCTCTGTGTCTTTGACAGGTCACAGCCAAGACTGCCTTCCTGTTCATCTTACCTCAGTACAATGTTAGTGTGCCTACAGCAGGTGAGAGATGCTTCTGCTCCACAAAGAAGCTTAGATTCCTCCCAGGAAGAGGGAGTCTGGTTTGCCCCAAATCCTCACTTCCAGCTGCCTTGGGCTCACTGATCAACTGCTCAGGGTCTTGTCTGGCAGTAAATGCAGTCAGGCAGAGATGTTAAAAATAAGATATTTTGGGAAGAGGCAAACTTTGAGTGGCTCAGAGCACTCTGGTCATGCAGCCACGGTTGGGAAGAAATGCTTTGCAGGGAGTTTGGGGGTTTCCTCTCTCTTTCTGCCATGGCCAGGACACTCTGTGGTCCCTGCAGGATGAGGATGCTGCTCCAAGCCTGGTCAGGCAGGATCCAGCTGTGTGATTGCCTGCCTGGAGCAGCTTCTATTCCCTCTGGGGAGCAGCAGGGATTTACCTCTCTGCCAAGCAGCAGGGGCTGTGCATGTCATCCCTGTCCTGCTGATTTTTGGGGATGGCACCTGGAGAAGAAGGTGTGGAGATGGATGTGGTGCACAGCATCCCTGATTCACAGGGAGTAAATTCCAGGAGGCTCTGAGCTGGTGCAGCTTGGAACCAAATGGACCAGAGGAGGTGTCCCAGCTCCCAGCCAGGAGGCTCAGCCTCTTTTATTCCTATTTTGGCTGCTGGCTGCTGCCTTCCTGGCTCAGAGCCCCTCTGGATCTGGCAGGGATCTGGATACTGGCCTGGAGACAGCAGGAGGTGCTTTGGGTAAAGGCCTGGGCTCAGGATGAGCCAAATGCCCGGGGCACAAAGCCTGGCCTGGTGGCAGAAAACTGCAGTTAATTGGGAGTGTTTGAGTGATCATCCAGAGAAAGAGCAGGGTTGGGATTAGGGGAGCTGCAGAGAGGCAGACATGTGGAAGATAAAAGCTCTGCCCTTAAAGGCTTTGCTTATGGCTGAAGGAATCATCCAGCTTCCAGATTAAATTGTGGTCCCTTCTCCCCTGTGGCACAGTCCAGACAACTTCTGCTGCTGGTTTTTAAGGAATTTATTCTTTCCTGGTATGAGAAGTCCCAGAGGGCACAGAGACACCACAGGACCAGCTATTGGAGTATCAATATAGGGCATGAGCTAGTGGGGAGAGAGATCTTGGTGCAGCAGCTTCTTGGGAGGAATCTAAATTTTTCCAAGGCTTTCCCACATCCCCCACAGCTCCTGCTAGAGCTTCTGAGGTGCCCTGGAGAGAGAAGGCACAGCACATGTACATTATATTATTTTCTTTGGCCTTGAATTGTGTTTTTTACCTTGCTTTGGGATGCAGACACCATTTTTACCTCTGGGTCTGCGCAGCACTGGGGGCTCCTAAGGATGTTTTCATATCCTTGTGCCAGGTGTGTTCATAAATCCTTTTCAAATCTTAGAAATCTGGATTGAAGCTTTCTTTAGGGTAGGCAGGGCTGGTGACAGAGCAGTCTCTTCCCAGCACTGGTATCAGGAGAGGACAGACTGGACCAGGGTGAGGGAGAGCAGCAGCCAGGAGTGGGCTGAGCTTTGTGTGATAATACTTCCTGCTGCCTTCCCAACTCTGCTTCTTCCCATAAGCTTCAGGGCTGAAAATAGTCACCTAAATGCAGATGTCTGGGGTATTTTGGGTGCTGCTGGGTCTCCTGTTGCTCCAGAAGAGCACAGCCCCCTGTGGGTCCTATTTCTAATCCACCAACCCTGTGCTGCTGCCCCAGATCTCTCAATAGCAGAAGGCATCTGCATGTAGGCAGCTGAATCCTGCTCCAGCAGTTTTCAGGGAGGAGTGGGAGATCATTAGGAAGTGTTAAATCATAACTGAGGGGGTGGAAATCCTATCCCAAGCCCTGATATTCCTAGTGGGGCATCCCTGATCCCATCGCTTGCTTCAGCCTCCCGTGTCTTCATCCCTTCAGGTGATAAATTCCCATCTCCACAGTTTGAGCTATCCCCAGTGGCAGGGGGAAGCTTTTAGTGTCCCCAGTGTCCCCTCCCTTGAGGTGTGTATCTGTAAGAGGGGAAACCACCCATGTCTGCCCTGAGCTAGCCCTGGAGAGAGCCCTCTGGCCACTGCCATAGTCATGACCTCTCTCTGGTGTCCCCATCCAAGCTGCTCCCCACTAAGCCCTCACCTGGAAATCCTTTGGGCCACGGGGGTCTGACCCACGCTCTGGTGTCTTTGCAGATGGGGAGCTGGTCCAGTATCACTATGGGCTGAAGGATCTGGTCACCATCCTCTTCTACATCTTCATCGCCATCATCCTGCACGCGGTGGTGCAGGAATACGCCCTGGACGTGAGCACCATTCCCTGTCCTGTGTCCTCAAAATACCTCAAATCCCACAGAGGGCTCTGCATTTAAATGCTCTTCTGGGGGTGGTCTGGGGATGAGGTGGTGATGAGTGAGCCTTCATCTCTGGAGGCTGCTCAGGATGAGGAGGAGGAAGAAGACAGACAGAGTGGATGATGGCTGATGTTTTCTTGTTGTTTGTCTCTCCCTCTGCTCCTTCCCAGAAAATCAACAGGCGTCTGCATCTCTCCAAGGTCAAGCACAGCAAGTTCAATGAGTCAGGGCAGCTGGTTGCCTTCCACCTCACCTCTGTCATCTGGTGCTTGTACGTCGTGGTGACGGTAAGGCACGGGGCTGCCTGGCATTTGGGTTTACAGGGGGAACTGTGGCTTCTGGAGCACAAAATCCCACTGGCAGCAGAGTCCCCAGCCAGCTTCTGGGCCAAAACAGGCACATTTCAGTCAGTTTTGTTTTCAGCTGTGGTGGATCTTTCTTGAAGGCAGGTTTGGGAGGTCCTTCTCCTGTATTGTACAAGGCACAGGTAAATGGGCTGTGAAATATTTTTGGGCCCCAGAAATCCTGCCTGGCCCCATCATCTCCATCCTCTGCTGCAGGACCTGATGCCTTTCTCAGCTTATTTTCCTCCTTATGTACATTCAGTGCCTTGAGGTTTCTGGGTGCCTTTTGTGGGGTCATGGGGCTTATGGGCAGAATTTTGGGATCCCTCTTTGTGGTTCCTTCCTTGGCAAGCTGATGGTGAGGGAATCTTTGAAAACAAGGAAACCTTGCTGTTCCTTGGGGATGTGTCAACACAAAGAATTCGGAGGGAAAAGTGTCATTTTGGGAAGGAGAGGGGAGGGAAGAACAGGTGGTGTGGGAGAGATCTGACTGTTTTGGCAGGGTGAAATGATGATGCTTTGCTGCCTGCAGCCATTGGGGTCCAGCTGTGGTCTGCAGTGGCTCTGGGGATGGATCTTTGGGGACAGATTCCCTCCCCACTGCTCAGAGGGTCCTGCCAGCCCTTCTTAGAGAGCTACTTTTCCTTTCAAGGCCAGCATTTCTAGAGATCTGCTGGCACTGCCTCTGCCCCATAGGGCTCTGAGGAAGGAAACTTTGGCAGAAGAGTTGATGCTGCTGGTTTTGGGCTCCCCTTGCCCAGTGCCAGACCCATTCCTCAGCAGCTGTGGGGCTGGAGCCTCCTGTACAGCCCACATTGCTGTGATGTGCTCCCCAAACACCCAACATATGCAGAGCAGGTCACCCTTGTGCTTCCCTGGCCTTCTCCAGCTGGAAAAAAGGCTCTTGGGACAGACAGGGAGTGGATGATGGTGACTGGGCAGGACAAAATTCCTGTGCCAGCATCTCCTTGCAAAGCCTAGAGCAGCATCTGTGTGGCAGGAATGGGAAGGGAGTCCCGTTCTGTAAGGCAAGAGGTGGAAAATGAAACTATCCAATTCATATCCAGTTATTTTTGTTGGTGTTTTCTATTCCTTTCTCTTCAGAAGCACTTCTTGTTGCTTAAGTGCTGCTGGGGTTGGAAATGCCAGTGGGGAAGAAGCCTCTGGACCATGCACACAGGAATCTCACCCCTACACCTCCAGAGCATTCCAAACCCCAAAATATCCTCTCCTAAGCTTGGGATCCTCTGTGCAACTCACCAAGCAGCTTTCAGCCCCCAAACAAGGGGCCTGGTGAAATTTTAGAAGGGTGCTATAGACCCACAGATGCAGAGCTCAGCCTTGGCCCTCACCGGGAACGTGGTTTTTCCTACAGGCTGTGATGAGACTTGGGTGTCATCTCCAGTTCCTTGTTTCACTGTACCATCAGCCCACCCTCTCATGACCTGTTTTGTTTTGCTGAAGCCTTGCCTCTCTTCTCTTTTTCAGGAAGGATACATTTCAAACCCCCGGAGTCTGTGGGAAAACTACCCGCATGTCTATCTACCGTAAGCACTTGTGAGGGCATTTTGTTCTGGGGCTGGCCACTTCCTTCCTCTCCATGGTTTTGCCTGCTGGGAGTGGGGTGCTGACAGCACAGCACCCTCTGCATGCACCCTCTGCATGCTCTGCTGCAGTGAGACCATGGGAAGTGGGGATATCTCTTTTGTGAGCCTGGGGAGGGGTGTTCCAGAGGGTTTCACGAGGAAGGCCCTGTGGGCTTGGTTACTCATCCTGCCTGTTTCCTGCATCACCTTGGGAAAGTCTCTGTGCTGTTCATTTTTTCACAGCAGAAATGTAGTGGGGGACGACCCTTCCTTCTTGGTTTTTAACAAAAGTGAGGTTTGCTGAGAGCACAGAGACCACAGCACAAGCATCTGGATAAACTCCATGTGTGGCTCTCTCAGCTCAACAAATAATTTCAGCCCTGAAATGATTTCTCCTAAATCCCATGGCTCCAGAACAGTGGAGGGATTGCCCAATGCTGCCCTGGCACTTGGATTCTTGGGGTCCTGCCTTGGCCTGGGCTGGCTTACGTGACTCCTCCCTGCATTTCAGGTACCAGGTGAAGTTTTTCTACCTGTGCCAGCTGGCCTACTGGCTGCATGCCCTGCCCGAGCTTTACTTCCAAAAAGTCCGCAAGGTGAGAGCCAGGTGGAGGTTTTGGGAGAGGCAGGGTGGCTGGAGAGGGCTGAGAAGTTGATTTGGCTTTTCTGCCCCTGCCAGGAGGAGATCCCCCGGCAGCTGCGCTGCATCGCGCTCTACCTGCTGCACATCGCCGGCGCCTACCTGCCCAGGTGAGTCCCTGCCCCAGCATCCCCTCCCACACCAGGGGTGGGGCTGGGCAGCTGCTTCTGCCCTGGGGGGCACCTGGGAATCCTCAGTAGGGTGAGGAGCTTGGGAGGAATAAATTGGATTGTGTCAGTGGAGAGTGACTTTTTACCTAGGTAGGTATATAGGACAAGGGGAATGGTTTTAAACGAAAAGAGGAGAGATTTGGATATTGGGAAGAAATTCTTGCCTCTGAGGGTGGTGAGGCACTTGGCACAGGTTGTCCACAGGGTTTCCTATCCCTGGAAGTGTTCAAGGCCAGGTTGGATGGGCATTGGAGCAACCTGGGACAGTGGAGGATGTCCAGGGCAGGGGGTTGGAGTGAGATGATATTTAAGGTCACTTCTCACCCAAACCATTCTCTGCTAAAAAACAGAGCAGCCTTGCCAGCCATAGGGTTTTGTGTTGGATATATCCCAGCTCTGCCAGTGTTCTGGATGTTGTTGATGGTTTGTAGACAGGAATTTTCCCTATTGCAGCCCTACCCCCACAGAGGTCTGGCTTTGGGCTGGTGCTGCCGCTCATGGACAGCAGGGCTGAGGCTGCAGCTGGGTTTGAAGGGTGAAGGTTGAAGGATGAAGGTAGAAGGATGAAGTCTGACCAGTCCAATGATGCTTTTTTTTCCTCTTCCCTGACAGTTTAACCCGCTTGGGGCTGATCCTCTTGCTGTTGCAGTACTTGGCTGAGTTCTTCTTCCACATGGCGCGGCTGGTTTACTTCACAGACGAGAACAACGAGAAGCTGTAAGCAGGGGAGGTGCCTGTGCCTCCCATCCTCCTCTGGAGCCCAGGAGAGCCTGGATACTGCTCTCAGCTCCTGGGTTGGCACTGGGGCTGCTCCTACCCACACCTCTGCTTGCCCTCCTGCAGGTTTAATGTCTGGGCCGTGGTGTTTGTGGTCACCAGGCTCTTCACCCTCACCTTGTACATCCTGGTCATCGGCTTTGGGCTGCCACGTGTGGAGAGCCAGGCCCTGGACCCTGAGAGAGGGAACTTCTTCAGCTTCCTCTTCAACAATATTCTCTTCAGGTAGGAATGTCCTCTGTGTCTTCCTTGTCTGTGTTATCCCAGCATGGGTTTTTCTGAGTTTGGAAGTCATGGAATACCAGAATGGTGTGGGTTGGAAGGGTCCTTAAAGATCATCTTGTTCTAACCCCTGCTGTGGACATGGATACCATCACTGGACCAGGTTGCTCCAAGCTCCATCCAAATGTGATCCAGACAGTGATGATCTGATCCTGATTCCATTTAGGGAAGGTCTTAGTGACCTGAAGGGGGTGTGAAGGAAGCAAGGAGGGGTTTAAAGGCTACAGAGAGCGAAAACGGAGGGGAAAAGTCTGGAAATTAGGTGTTAATCAAGTGAAGTTATAAAGTGCAAGCCTATCTTGGAGAAATGCTGGCAGGCTTTCCTTCTTGTACCTGTGAGTGCATTTACACTGATGTGGTCAAGAAAAAGGCATTTTCCCTTCTGCTTGGCCATGTTTTGCTGCTTGTTGATGTGGGAAGCAGAGGGTAGAATGGGCTCCTCATGCCTTGCAGTCTGTCAAGTCTGGGAGCCTTTCTGACCCTTGCAGCAGCTGTGGGTTGAGTTCAGAATTTGCCAGGCATGGTCATTTTCAAGCTTTTTGAAGCCAAGGACTGCTGGCACAACTGAGGATTTGAGGGTCTTTCTTAACCTCCCTTCCAGGTGGTAATGATGGATGATCCTTTAGATCATCCAGGGACGTTGTATCTTGACTGTGCCACTTTGTGTTTTGGGCAGTGCTGGTTGAGATGATCCTGTTCATCCTGTGGGAATCTGCAAAATTAGAGGGTTTTGGGAAAGCTGCAAAAGGCAGGCTTCAGAGACAGTAGAACTGTGATTAGAGCTAAGCTAGCAGGCTTACAAGTAGGTATTGTGTTCGAAGTGGGCAAGCATTGTTTTGACCAAAGGTACATGTGCTTATAGTGATTGGATAGAACTACTGTCAATGTGCTTTTGCTTTGTGTGATTGGTCAAAAAACTTACGAAGTAAGTTGTAACATTAAGTTCTTTGTCTGCTGTCGGGGATGTGAGCTGATGGCATCTTCCCATTGTCGTAACCATGTAATGAGACTGATGCTGAAAAATAAAACAGCTCAGAGCACGTTCCACAACAGCCCCATCCTGTCTGTAATTTGTACATATACCCCCGACGAGTGATACATCCATTTCTGCCCTAAAGTTGAAGGAATCAATGAATCAAAACCTGAGAGCTTTATGACATGGAGGGAAAGGAAGGTGGCTGCTCTGGGCTCAGGGGTGGCAGAAAGGAGAGGTGGTGGCTGGAGGGACGGCATCTGCCACATGGGGGGACCTCGGCCACCAGCCCCAGCATGGGGGGAAGGCCAGGCTGGGGGTGGCCTCGCTGCTGTGTTCTCAGCCTGCCTCTTCTCCGCCCCTGGCAGAATGAGTGTGCTGCTGTTGGTGTGCCTCTTCCAGGCCTCGGTGATGTGGCGCTTCATCCACTTCCAGCTGCGGCGCTGGAGGGAGTACTGGAACGAGCAGAGCAGTCGGAAGCGAGCCGCCGCCGCCGCTGCTGGCACCAGGCAGCAAACCAAGCTGCTCAAGAGGGACTCGGGTGAGTGCTGGAAGGGTGTCACTGTGGAGGGGTCAGCCCTGGGGTTCAGCATCCCCCCAGCATGCTGCTGCCTGTGCAGGGTGTCCCCAGCAGTGTCCTGATGTCGTGGGGGTTCCCCCGGACAGTCGTGAGAGAATAAAGGGTTTGGCTTGTGCAAGGGACAAAGTTTATTTCTCCATAGAATCACAGGATGGTTTGCGTTGGAAAAGACCTCTGAGGTCATGGAGTCCAACCTGTGACCAATCACCACGGTGTCAACCAGACTAGAGCCCTGAGTGCCACGTTAAGTCATTCCTTGGACACCTCCAGGGGTGGTGACTCCAAACTTCTCCAAGCAGCCCATTCCAATGTTTAATCACCCTTTCTGTGAGGAGATTTCTTCTAATGTCCAACCTGAACCTCCCTTGTGGCAGCCTGAAGCCATTTCATCTTGTCCTGTCCCTTGTTCCTTGGGAGCAAAGCCCCACCTGGCTGCACCCTCCTGTCAGGGACTTGGGGCAAGTGAGAAGGTCCTTCCTGAGCCTCCTTTCCTCCAGGTTAAACGCCCCCAGCTCCCTCAGATTACACTCCAGAGCCCTCACCAGCTCCGTGTCCCTTTGTTGCCACCCCCAGGTTACCATGAAAACGGAGTGGTGAAAGCAGAGAACGGAACCTCACCCCGCACCAAGAAGCTCAAGTCTCCGTAGAAGCCAGGGGTTGTCTCCTGGGGAGGAGGGCGAGATACCAGGACTGAGCAGCCCCTCCTCCTGCTCCTCACGAGCGAGCGGCGTCCCAAAAGGCTCGGGATCATCTTCCCAAGGTGTCTCTCGCTCTCCTCCCTTCCTTTCTTGCTCTCGTGAACCATTTGCAATAAAACCAAAAAGGTCCCATTCCCCTTCTCCCATCCCCCTCATAGGAACCTTCTCCAGCCCTCCTGGTTTTGCCTTCCTCTGATCTTAAACCAGCGTGCAATTTTTTTTTTCTTTTCTATTTTAGTGTTCGGTTATTTTGGTCAAATGGTTACAAATGTATCATAGATGGTTCCAAACAATCCTTTTTTCTCCTACAGCATGTTCCTCCCCTCTCTTCATGGTGCTTCCCTGAGCCCCTGGGACAGGGCCACGACAGCTTGAAGGCACCAAATGTGTGTTATGGGATCAGATTCCTGGGGGAATGTGCTGGGGCTGTGAGATCTGAGGCTCAGGGCTGCTCTCAGGTGAGATGGGGCACAACTGGCCAGCACTCAGCAGGATGGTGATGCTGCAGAGAGAGACCAGGGTCTGATGGAGGAAGCTCAACCCTGTCTTGTCTCCTGGTGGACCTCTGGTTAACTGGGGTTTTCTGAACCCTGCTTTTGAGAGTTTTTGAGAGCTGGCCAGCAGAGAAGGGAGAGAACTTCCTTCTTCATATGGAAGGTCCACCTCCCAGCCTCTGCTTGTCCCAGGGGGGTTTCTCTTGGCTGCCCCGTGGTTGTTCTGAGCCCAGGGCTCTGCAGCTCTCAGTGTTTTGTTATGGGGCAGCAGCATCCTCAGTTCCATGTGAATCCTTGAGGCCTGCCCTGCTCTGAGCATTGGCCTGGCTCTTGTCAGTTCAGCCCTTTGCCAGCTTCTCTGTGCCTCGTGGACCTGGTGTTTTTGTTGCTTGTGACCACATCCAGGTGACAGATGGGTTGCTGCAAAGGGTTTTTGCATCAGTGGGACTGTGCCTCTTGTGCTGTCACCTCAGCCTTCCTCATCCCTACCATACCAGTCCAGCCATGCCATCGGCAGCCACCAGCTTCACTCTTTGTTTCCAAAGGATACAGCACTTGTATCCACCCAAGGTGCTATCAAATCCAGGGTTTCTTCCAAAAATCCTAGCCCCTTCATCCCTTTCTGAGCTGTGAATGAGATGACAGGGAAGGAAGGCAAAGGAGGCCAGGACTGCAAGGAGCAGCTTGCATTTTAGGAAAAGCCTGGCTTGTGACATGTAGCTGTTAGCAGATGGAGTTGTCTCAAATCTACCTCAGAGGCCATCTGTTGCTGCAGACCACTTTCCCCTCTTGCTTCTGCCCACTGCCACCTCCACGTGCTGGCAAGAGGTTTTGTGGAAAGCCAGATCCCACCAGCTTCATCCCTTGCTGAGTCTGCTGGGGAGCAGCATCTTGGGATTTTGTAGGTCAGTGCCATCTCTCTGGGCTTCTTTCTGGGGTGCCATGCCAAGCTAGGTTTGGCAGGTGAGCAGTAGTGGCACCTCTGTCCCCACACTGTCCTCTGGGGCAGTTCCTGAGCTGGGCTTTGCTGTTGGTGCCTCTTGTGCAGTGAAGTCGGCCGTAGCTTTAGTTCTGCTTGGCACAGCAGGAGCAGGGGACTCGTGGTGTGTCCCCTTGGCTGGGTGAGGAGAGGGACACAGAGCTGGGCTGCTGTCCATGTGCAGTCCAGGACTGATCCTTGGTGTGCCCCTGGCTCAGCCCTTGGGGGCACCTGAACTCCGGCTCTCTCCAAGTGCAATTCCAGCTTGAGGCTGGTGCTGTTGTCCTTCACACCAGTCGTGTTTTGAGGAATGGGTGACAGTTGATTTTCTGCCCCTCTTTGAGCTGAGTTGGTTTTTTTCCCCATTTATCTGGGTGTCTTTTGTCCTTTCCTCCCCCTCTCCTTGATGAGGAGAAAGAAAACATGCAGGGACATGAGCACAGTTGGTCAAATTCCACTTGTTCCTCAATCCCCATAACATTTGAGTGTCAAGTGAGAGATGCTGGCAGGAGAGGGCTTTCCCTGTTCTCAGGGAATCTGGGGAAGGAGGCTGGAGCACAGCCCCTGGTGGCTCCTTGCCATTGCTCCTTGTAGCCTGTGCTGGGAGGATAAGATGCTTTTTGGCTCAGAGGCAGCAACAGGACCCACAGTGCAGCGTGATCAGGGGGGAAAAGAGCTTTGTGTTGGGGAGGACATGGAAAAGGTTGAGTGTGAGAGGTTTTTCCTTTCTCCTGCCTCTTCCCATCCACTTCCATCCCCTGCCAGTGCCCTCCAGGAGTGACTGCTGGCTGGCACCTCCCCAGAGCCTCTGCCAGGCCTTTCTGCAGCGCCGGTGCCTCGCAGCAGCCAAGCTGCTGACTCTGTTAGCAGGTGACACATAGAGCCCCTCAAAAACATGGCTGCTGAATGACTCCTCCTCCTGCCTGCTTGGCTTCAGGCAGCTTTTCCACTTGCACAATCCTATCTGTGTACAGTAGCTGGTGATGCTTTGTATCCCAAGTGCCTTATGTTGTAGCCTCTCTGTGCACTATAGCAGTAGCTGAACACCCTCCTTTGTTACTACGTATGTACAACATATGCTACATTTATGTGTTTTCTGTTTCCTTTTGATAGAGCTACCAGGAAAAGGGACATTTGTTTTTGAAGCATTTCCATGTGTTCTTTTTATGATTTTGGTTTTTTTAAACCTATAGATAATGGGGCTTTGTTTTTTTTCTAGCCCTCCCCTATATTTAGTCCTCAGAAATCCCCATCTTTCTGTTAGACCCAAACCTGGCAGGTTGTTTATTTTTTTAGCTGAGCCTTTGTTGTGAGGCGATATCCACTGTTATCCTGGAGGTTTGCAATTCCCTCTCCATCAGAGGGGCTGCCATGGGCTGCTCCTATCTCTGTGTTGTAGTGCAAGCACAATCCCTGGGCTGCAAGCCTGCAGTAACTGCTGCTGTTGTTCCCGTGTCCGTGTCATTTCTCAGCAGATCCAGCCTTCCTTTCAGCCCAAAGAGCTTTTTCTTGGAGTATTTTCATTGCAAGCCCTTAGTGGTCAGTCTGTCCTTGGCCTCTCTGCCTATGAAATGCCACGAGCTCACTTCCCTTTACTGGATGCTCTTTTCATGCCCCATCTGTGTCATCTGCAGAAAACATCATGGAATTGTTGGGTGAGGTTGGAAAATGCCTCCAAACTCGTCAAAGTCCAACCTTTAATCCAACATCAAGATCCAACCCTGAACAGGAGCTCTTGTCCACCACAGTGCAGAAGGTGATGGAGATTATCCGAAACTTCCAGTGGGATGTGATTCATTGCACTCTTCCCATGGGCTTGAGGCTGCTTTAGTAGTCTGTGTCCATTATCCAACCTAAGGAGGTCAGGAATAGAGTAGTCTGTGGTTTTTGGGGTGAAGTGTAGTGTTTTGCTGTCCTAGCCTAGAAGAGCTGTGAAATACCAGCACTAGTTCTCTTTTCTTGTCTTAGGTAGTTGGAGAATGGGCTTGGGAAGAGAAAGCGGTGGAGGAAAAACAGATGTAGCATTTCACATACAGTTTTTGAGTGACTCTTACATTATGGGGCATTACAGTTGCGTTTTATGTTGTTGTTGTTGTTATTTAGGATTCTTTCTTCTTACTCATCATGTTTGGGTTAGTAGTAGCCAAGTTCCAGTTCCCCTGTAGGTCCCCTTACCTTCAACTCAGTGTTTTACCTTAACAAAAAGGTATTTTTGGTAGGCTTCCTGGTTGGAGGGAAGTATGGTCACTCTGGGACGTCTCCTCCTTGCCTCCCAGTGACTCTGGGAGCTTGGAGCCATCCTGCCTTTGAGGCAGTGCCTGGGGCTTTACAGCAGCCTCAGGCTCTTGCCTTTGGTAGATGGACCCCAGGTTGTGTCAGCAGTGGGTGGAGATGGTGGGGTTTGATTTACAGCCTTTCAGGAAACTTCATGGGGAATGAAAGGTTGGTTTAGAAGGTTTTATGCCCAGCAGTGAGGTAGGTTCCTCCTCCTTGGAGCTGTGTGTGGGGTTTTTCTGGGAAGAATGGCTGTTGGAAAAGCCAGGTAGAGGTGTGTAGTTTTTCCTCTAAAATGTTGAACTCGACTGATCAAACTTCAGCAAAGGAACTCGAGGAAAAATTCTGTTCTTCCATATTTATGCTTTAGTGGAAATTTCCTGATTTTGGAGGGGGTGGGTGGGATTAACAGTCTGATATTTTATCCCGTTTGTTTCATTCTTCCTGTCACTTCAGTTTTTGTACGGATTTTGTTTGTTGTTGTTCGTTGTTCAATGACTTTTGTGATAAACTCAGCAGAAGTATTTTTCTGAAATAAATAAATAAAAGGCATAGATTCTTCCAGTGCTGTTTCCACTGATGCTTTACTATTAAGCTGTGCATGTGGCAGGGGCACCTTTCACTATCCCAGGTTGCTCCAAGCCCTGTCCAGCCTGGCCTTGGACACTTGCAGGAATGGAGCAGCCACAGCTTCTCTGGGCACCCTGTGCCAGAGCCTCACTACCCTCACAGGGAACAATTTTTTTCCCAATATTCAATCTAAATCTGCCCTCTTTCAGTTTAAAGCCATGCCCCCTTACCCTGTTACCCCAAGCCCTTGCAGCTGGGATTCATCTTCCCACATTTCCCATGTCCACAGCACAGGCAGCTGCTCCAGAGTTCATTATTCGTGGCTGCTTTCATCAGAGGGAGTGGAGGCTAAGGGTATTTGTAGGACATGATTTATCTGATGTGGTTTAGGCACATATTTTTGGTGAGCTGTATTGTATATCTTGTGCAGCTGGCCCCAGGCACACGACATCACTTGGCTGAGGGTTAGGTTATGGTTTTGTAGCCTGTGCAGAAAATAGTTTCTGACTTTCTACAGCTCAAGTAATTTCATCTGTAAGTTTTTGGTCTCTTGAAATCTGAGATGGACCAGAGATCCCTGGAATGATCCTTGGTCTGGGTGAGCAGCAGCACAAAACAGGCCCAGAAGGGAAGAGCAGTGACCTTTCCAAACAAGGGGAGCCAGGAGGGAGCTGTCACGTGGAGACTCTCAGCTGTCTGAGGGGAAGTGGGAATCCATGGCACAAAAGCTGATTTAAAGCAGCATTTTGTTCCAGAGAGCTTTGTTCTCTGTGTGTGTGACAGCTGCCTTTTCTGGGTGCTCCATGGCAACACCTGGCAGGTGTCACTTGGGGTGAGAAGGCTCCTGCCTCGTTACCTTCACAGGGAGATGAGTAACGGAGCACAGGTGTCATAGCTATTGCCATGCCAACTGCCCATGTTCCCTTCTCCTTGGAGACCTGTCTGGTGAGATCACAGGTGGATAAGGTGGGTTTAGATGGGATCTCAGTCCTAAAACCATTCTCCCAACTTCCTGTTGAAAAATGCAGAGCTGCTGTCAGCAGATTTGTGTCCAGACCCCTGTTCCCTCTAGATAACTAAACTCACCACCATTAACCCACTCTGAGTAGACCCAGAATGACAATTTGTGGGTTTCCCTCCTCACCCTTATTTTAATACTTAGCTATTCCAGCCATTCTATTTAAAACAGACTTTTGGACACATTTATAGCAACTGCAGTTTTATTGCAATTTTAATAACAAGCTGGCAGTCTTCACTACTTGAAGGTGAAAGGCCCATCTGAGAGAAACCTGGAGTGGTTTTCACTCCAGGCTCCAGAGAGCTTTAGCTCTCTAAGGTACTGCACTAAAAGGTTGAGAAAATAACAGAAGAACCTGACTGTGGTTCTCAGAATTATTTTTTTTCTCTCCTATAAGTTTCATTTCAACATCCAGAGCAGTTGTGGGATTTGAGTTTAGGAGTAGCTAAAAGGACAGGGAGAGGTTAAGAAGGAAAAGAAGTTAACATGAAGGTGGAATCAGCTGGGTCTGTAAAAGGGGGAGGGGGAGAGTGAAGCAAGGGGGAAAACCAGAACATCCTTTTTGAAGTACAATATATTCAAGTCAGCTGAGAATTCAACTGCTGACCCTGTCCTTCAGCTTCTGGGAAGAGATCACTAGGGAAGGCTCGAAGGAAGTCACGGTAGTTTACCTTGTCTTCATCACAGGAACAGTAGTCAATCAGCTGTGGGGACAAAACACACAGCAAACACCATAAAGAGTTGGAAAAGGCTGTAAAATTGGGGTTGTTTTTAAGGGAAACTGCCCAGAGTTCTCCTTGTGTGACAGAGCAGGAGATATTATTCCCCCATGTTGATTTCCCCATGCTGGTAGTCCTAAATCACATGTAAACTTGGAATCATAGAACCATTGAGGATTGAAAAGACCTACAAGATCATTGAGTCCAACCTTTAGATCATCAAGTCCAACCATTTAAGGATTGAACTTGATGATCTAAGGGTTGGACTTGATGATCTAAAGGTTCAAGTCCAGCCTTGAATGCCTATAAGATGACACTAATCTATGCAAGGAGAAAAGTTAAAGTGTTTGAGTTTAATCCTGATTTCCTTCTGGGCCTCACCAGAGTGGCAAGAGAGCCACAAAAATACAAAGCATGGCCACAGACTGAGATGGGCCACAGGAAATCTTGCAGAAATCCCTGCCAAAAGTAGGGTGGGAGCAGTGTATGTGAACAGTCACTGTTCCTTGGTGTCACTTCGGTGTATGGCATAAAGGGGAGACACAGATAATTGAGCTTGGTGACAGCCCCACTAATGAGCCAGTTCTGGTGTCCGTGCCTGACCCTGCATTGTGTTACAGAGCCACAGCCTTTGTGTGCTGCAGGGGAAGAAAGAAGGCTTTTGTTTCTTTGATTGCATAACTAATCTCCTTCTGACACCCAGCGAGATGGAAAAGGTCTAATATCACAATTCCTTGAAAGGATTCCTCTTTCCCGTGTCGCCTGGAGACAGATTCTCTGGGGTTTGCGTCTGTGACTGACAGCTGTGCTCCTCTCCAGGCAGGGAACTCTCTGCCATATGTTTAATTTATAGTTCTGCCACACTTCCCAGGGCTCTGGGAACACTGGGATTAAGATTTCAGGAGAGGAGATGGATGTTTTTAGTGCATAGGTCCTAGACTGGGGCCCAAACGTGGGAGTTTAGCTTCAATTGTCACAGGTTCTCCACATAATTTTAGGAATGTTACTTCTCTCCCACCCTCAGAGTGGAGCAGGGATTGTCACCCCACTGTAAATTCCTCAGGGCAGAGTGAGCTCTGATGAACTCTGGTACAGCAAAGCCCTGGGTGCTTGTCAGGACCTTTATTCATCCTACATTCAGAGACACAAATCCCCTGCCCATGCACCTTTCTAAGCATGGCTGTGATGCTCACAGTGGACTGCTTTAGAAAAGTTTTTGTTTTAGCAGGGGAAATAACTCCCTCTGATTTCTAGATTTCTCTAAAGTCTGACCCCCTCCTTTTTGACCACTAATCTACAGCCCATCACATGATGCTGAGGAAACATCCTTGCCAGTCATATTCCTCCTCCATCCTCACTGCAGGAATTTTTCCCTCAGTCTCCCTCACACTTTTTAGTTTGCAGACTAGGCAAAGACTGTGATCTCCATGTGCTGCTTGTTGCTCATAGTGCCCAGCAAATGTTAACCAGGGTGTTATGCTTCTAAAATAATAATAATAGTAATAGTAATAGTAATAGTAATAGTAATAATAATAATAAATTATTACATTACATTACATTATATATTATTATATTTTACTATTTATTATATATTGTATCAATTATATTTTTATATATATGATATATATTACAATAATATCATTATTTATTGCCATTTAAATAACAATTATAATTATGAAATATATCTAATAACAAAAATAATTTATATATTATAGTTATTAATATTTTTTCTTTGAAAATACTTAGTTCTTAGACCAGCAGTTCAGTTGCTGTTGAATCCAGAATGTCTCTAAGCTTTCCTAAGGCAGATTCCTTGAACACCTCAGGGTCTACTCAATCCCAGCTGTGCTTAAGCCATCACAGACACTCCAAGCTCTGCAGGAGCCTGTCCCTGATCTCTGTCATGATTCCTGATCTCTATCATGATGCATGACCTCTCCTACTCATCCAAGACCTGAATCAGCAGAAATTTTCACACATTACAGTGCAGCCAAACATGGGGGGCAACCTGGATAACATTTTTCCCCTTTTCCTTAGAGGACAGCAATTATTATCTCCTCTAAGACACAGGCTCAGTCCAACAGCTCAGCAGTTTTCCTAAACTGGCACTCTCTTGCCCTTTTCTTCAATTTGTTCCCCTTTGAAGGCTAGAGCAGCTGGTTAGGGTTGGTTTTTAGAAGATCTTTTGGAAGAGCCATAGGAGGGGAATTCCACACGCACAGCACCCCTTCCATCTGACCTTTTTAAGAAGAATGGTGCTGGTTGGCACGTTGAACCTGTCACAAAGAGTTAAAAATCTTGTTTTATCCAGGAAGCCAGAGCCCTCCGTGTCACAATGATGAAATGCCTCATGAAACTGCCTGGTGTTAAAGGGCTCTTGGCGTTTCAGTTCTTTCTGAACTTCCACAATTAAATCATCCAGGTCCTTCTTGGGGAAGCCACTGCAGAAGAAAACAATAACAGGATTTCATGTAAAAACTCATTTTGGCAGCCTAACTGTGACACTTGAGTAAAAAAAGAGCATTTCCCTGCATGCTCCACAGTGTCAGAAACTGTGGAAAACTTGTGTTTCAACCAGAGCCATGATATAACTGCCTCCAAACCATGTTCTGAGATAACAGAGTTGTTACTGGGTCACACAGACTGGGTCCAGACAGCTAAAAGGAGGATGTGGTCTAGGCTCTGATGGGCTGATAAGCAAAGAAGGAATAAATGCCCTAAAAAAGACTCCTCCCACCACCTGCTGAGCCTGCAACCATCAAGCAGCTCAAGTTGGCAGCATCTGTTACAGTCAACTGATGCTTTTTTGGGAAAGTATGTGTTCACCATCTGAAAATTATGTCCCCCCACAAAATGAAAGTGTTGAAGTGTTGCTTGGAGCAACCTGAGATAGTGGAAGATGTCCCTGCCCATGGCAGGGGTTGGACTGAGCTGATCTTTAAGGTCCTTCCAAACCAAGCCATTTTGTGGTTCTGTGATTTTGGCTGGCAGTCCAAACACTTCTTGAGCTCAGCCTTGGTGCTGTGACCACTTCTCTGTCTGTGCTGCTGAGCCAGAGCTGTCCCAGGAGGTTTTTGGGCCAGCAACAGCCACAATATTTTACTGTACACACCTCACACCCTCTGGATGTGCCCAAACACAGCCTCTTGGAGCATCAGAACCACCAGCAGAGCAGGAGGCTGGAGCCCAGGGAGGCTGCTGAAAATGCCCTTAGCCTTATTTAGCCTTATTTAGCTCCACCACCCCATTCTTTGTAGCCTACCTGCTGGTAGTCTCCACCACCACCTTCCGTGGGAGGAAATGATCCCTTATGGATTGCACTGTGGCTGCAGGGAAACTCTCTGCATTTCTCTCCAAATAATTAAGCACATATTCATCAGCATCAGTGATAATAAACCTGTGGCCAAACACTAGGGGAGGAACATTAAAGAAGTAGTGTTACTTATGGTTTAGCATGGGTTAAAGTAATTTTGTCATCCAGGAGGGAGCAGGATTCCCCTCCTGTGGCTGGGCTCAGCTTTGAGCCAGCTTTGCTATTTGTTTCACTTCTTGAAGGAAGAATAATTTCAGTGATTGAAAGGCTCAAACATTCACAGTAACAAAGTTATATCAATATACACCAGCTGCTAATATGGAAACTCAAATGTGAGGAGACCCAGAAGCAGCAGATCTTTCAAGTGAAGGAAAAGATATGCAATAAATGACATTTCAGAGCAGAGTATTATAAATCCAGGCTGGATTTTACCTTCAATTGTAGAACCAATGGTGAAGTCAGAGGGCTCATAGTATATGGGATTCTCTGGAGTAGACCCTGGCTTGGTAACTTTGGTCCTTCTTAAGTATTTGCCTCCAGTGATGCCAGAGTTTCTGACTGGGGGTTCATAGATGCTGATAGTGTCATCGGCAAGGAAATAAGAGAGGATGAAACGACGATTTTTGTCCTCAGGCACTGGTGATTCCTAGAGAAAAGGTAGCAGGTTTGGAACAGAGTATTTGAACCAGGTTTTCCTTGCCTGGGGTGCTTAGGAGTACCTAGTAACTCATCCATAAGCACCCAGAGCTTTTTTTACAGCTGACTAAACAAAGCACTTGATGTGCTGACATAGCATAACAAAGCACTAGACAGCACTCAGGATCTGAATTTTCAAAGGTTACTTGCTTTACTCAAGCCACTGAAGCAGAATCTGGGTTGAAGTTACCAAATATATTCAGTGTTTCCACAGCCTGAGTAATCTGAGAGAAATCCTTCCTCTATCCTATATGGAATGATTCATCCCAGAGAGGCTGTAAAATTCAGTTTTAAATTACATTTTTTCATTATGCTGAGTGCCTGAGAGAGGCTGGTGCTGTTTCAGCCCTTAGTCACAGGAAGTCACTCCCCTGACACACCAGTGAATTTACTTGCTTAGCTTAAAGCTAAGTGGATCTTAACTCCTCAGCTGTGACCTTTAGGGAACTCCTGCACAATAGGGAAAAGAAACCAGAGTGTTTGGAGAGGGCAGGCACAAGGCAACACAGGAAATGCCATCGCTGCTGCTGGATGTGCCAGAGGCTCCTTGCATAAACCAGCTGTAAAGCTGCCACAAAGGCCATGACCTGGGTGCTGTAGTGGGTGGAAAACACCATTCTCATGGATTTTCCAGCTTCTACACCAGCATTGGCTGCTCTGCTAGGACAGCTCCTTGCTGGCTGCTGCATCCAGGACTAGCCTGGAGAAGGACAGGGGCTGGAGCCAGCAGCAGAGACATCAAGAACTGGCTGGTGGCAGTGGTGGCAGGCAGGCAGTGGCACAGTGCCCAGTGCAGGCTGCTTCAGCCAGGGCCATCTGTCATGCAGCACTGGCAGAGGGAGTTTTTCCATAAATGGCTGTGGGTTTGTAGTAGGTCTGGTCTGTACTTTCTGGCCTTATTTTTATTTTTTTTTTCTAGTTTTTTGAGCTATCAATTGTCACAGCAAGCACACAATAACCCCATGGCATCCCCCCAGGGACACTCCTGTTGGCTTGAGGAGCTCTCTTTTCTCACTGACACAAAGGAGAGTTTGCCAACAGCCTTGTCTGGGCAGGCTGCTCCTCCCATCCTCCTGGCACTATTCCACCAAGGGAAACACTTACCAGGGCCACCTGGTACCGCAGGACCTTGAGATTATTCTCCAGCATCTTAATGATATCTTTCCGCGGAGGCTTTGGAAACAGACTAAGGCAGTTCTGGAGAGAGTCTTCAGGGATGCCAAAACCATTGTAGGGAGGAATTACCTGCATCCAGAGGAGATATCAATCACAAGACAGTTGCAACTAAGAACAAGACAAAGTCTACAAGAGTTAGCAAAGCTCATCAGATTTGGAAGGAAATATTCTGCCACCAGGTAGGAAGAGCTGTGACATCCTGCCCAGTAGAGGTGGTTGATACCAGCCTGGCCATGTGCTGTATTTAATGAAAATATAAGAGGATTAAGCAAATCTGAAACTCAGAAAGCCACAGCAAAGTAATTTCTCTGATTTAAGAGGTTATGGCTATATTAAAGAACCATAGAATGGTTTGGGTTGAAAAGGACCTTAAAATCATCCAGTTCCAACTAAACCTTCCTGTGCACAGGAACTCAGCCATCAAATGGTTACACTGGTAACCTAATCCCCATCATGTTTGTGGTCCAAGCCACAACTCCAAACTTCTGGGCTCAGTTTGGGAGGTAACAAGGGCTGTGACCATCCTCAGTAGGCAGTTTGGACTTGGCAATACTGTTCTGAAGAGTGAGGGAGATTTCAGTAGTATGAGTGCAGCCAGACTTTCATTTTTATACCGATTATGACCATTCTTGCCTTGTCTTTTTCAAGTTGATTTTTTTCTTCAAGCTGAACTTGTTTTCTACAGGTTCTTACTAAGCTGAACTTCTACTTTACTATAAGAGCTTACAGCAACTGCTTCCTTTCCTGCCTTCTTTTGAGAAGTTTGTTTGCAGTACCTGTGGAACCTTTTCAAGTGGTTTCTTGTTTACATCCACTGGCTGGAAGTCTGTGATGCCATATTTTTCACGATAGAAGTCCTGGGTGAACTTGTCACAATCATAGATGAAGAAGGTGCGTCCAAGGAGGGTGACAGTTTTGCCAATAGCAAAATCTTTGGGTGAGTACCACTCTTGTACCTCATGGTCCGTGATCTCCAGCACACAGCTTGGGAAGTTCTCTAAGGACAAGGGAGCAGAAGGAAAAATAAATTAATCAGGGAGATGTTAACATTTCCTAATGAAAATGGATATAAAAGCAAGTTGTATAAATAGCTACAGGGAGATGCTACCACTGCTGTCCTGCCACTGTTTCCCAAAAGATAAAGAATTTAGTGACCATCTGAAGAACTGTTTTTTGACCATGAAATAATGACACCTTAGCACAGATGGATGTGTCAATCTAAACTTACTGTTCTTGTCTGCAAAGATTTTGGGCAAGCGCTGGCGTCTCATCAGTACCGGGAACGGGTCCCTCCCATCATTTCTCTTGTGCACTTCCCGAACCTCCACTGTGTCATCTGCCAAGAAGTAATGGATGATGCAGGGATGGTGATCACCAAAGGCACAGTTGGTGTCATCCCATATGGCATAGAAGCGAAGCACCTGGGGTGGAGGAAAAAAAAGCAGACAAACATGGATCAGAATGATCTTTTGCTGCTGCAGAAATCAAACTCATCACACTGAGATACTCAAGAGTTCTCCAAGTTTCAGCTCCTGAAGAAAGAGGAGAGACACAGGGAGAATTTATTCAGAGCAAGGGGCATTTGTGTTTATCTGAAATTGTCTGCTCTGGCAGCTGGCATCAATATTTTGGGGGAGCAGAGGAGTGGATGCAGCAAGACCATTCCTAATAGAAGTGCATCTGGCTGCTAAATTCCAGAGGCAGGTGGCTTATCTCATCCCAACAGAAAGCAAGAGAGTAATGGATGATATTGAGCACAGGCTCTGCAATCCAAAGAGGAGCTGTTTACAAGGCACAAAGCCCAGAAAAAAGCATAAAAGGTTTTGTTTCTCACTAAAGCCAAGAAAGGAGCAAATCTGGAGTCTGTTCAGCAAACTGAGACAATTTAGAATAAGTGAGGTTGCAGACTCTCACAAGACCTGGGTTTCAATAGCACATATTCACTGTAATCACAGGATCTTTTAGGTTGGAAGATCGTTGAGTCCAACCTCTGACTGACCCCCATCCTGTCACCCTGCACAGAGCACTGAGTGCCATTTCTAGTCATTCCTTGGACACCTCCAGGGATGTGGATTCCACCACCTCCCTGGGCAGTCTGTTCCAATGTCTAATTACCCTTTCTGTGAAGAAATTCTTCCTGATTGAACCCAAACCTCCCCTTCCACAACTTGAGGCCACTTCCAGTGCTCTCTCTGGTTGCCTGGGAGAAGATCCTGACCCTCACCTGGCTGTCCCCTCCCATCAGGGAGTTGTGCAGAGCCTGAAAGACCCCCCTTGAGCCTCCTTTCCTCCAGGCTGAGCCCCTTTCCCAGCTCCTGGTGCTCCAGTCCCTTCCCTGGACACACTCCAGCCCCTCAATGTCTTTCCTAAAGTGAAGGACCCAGACCAGGACCAGGACTGGAGGTGCCTCACCAGTGTGATGTGGGTAATTATTCAATAATTTGTGTAATCCCCAGCTCTCTCACCTTTGTGTCATAGGCCAGGAACTGCCTGAAGGGGTCAGGACCTGTGGGCACGATGCGTTTTTGCACAGGCATCTGACGCTGCTCTGTGTAAGGATCCGAAACCAACTCCTCTGGAGGGTTCACTACAATTCCTTGGCTCTCCAGGAACACCTAGGAAGGTCATCTGAGGTGTTAGTGCTGGCAGGAGTTCTGAAGGTAAGAGGTGACTAGAGGTTACAGGTGGGCTGGGATGAGTGAGGGCATAATTCTGCAAGTTCAATTCTCACAGAGAATTCTATGGCAACAGCAAAATACAACAGATGACAAATACATTTGTTTAAGCTGCTTCTTATCTTTGCTTACCCTTTAATTAATCAGAGCAGTTCTGTCCTGAACATCCTAACTCAGATTTCACTTGAGCACAGTTTTCCTTGGCCTTAGGGCTTTAAATGGAAGATAGCTGTCAGTTGGTCTCTTTTATGTAAATGGAAAAGATTAAATTGCTGTATAAACACAGATGTAGTCAGCCTGAGTTTGCAATAATTTAGGGTTGTGTCAGATAGTTAGAAGAAGCTAGTGTCTCCCAGAATAGGCACATCAAGACCCTTCAGGCACAAGGAGATGTGTCAGTGGCAGCTTCATTCCATCTTTCAGCAGTACTTTTCCCACAGAAAGAGTGCAATCTGCTTGCTTATAAAGGGATTTTTTGCTTACCTTGGACCATGAACAAAATTCAGGGTGCTACTCGTGGACTTGCATCAGTCACCCAAAACAATCTCTGAAGTCAAGGGACTTTGTTCCCTTTTTGGCTTTGGGAAGTGGTCCATGAAAACATTCAGCCCAGGAAGCACCTATGCAAACATCTCCCACAGGAATATGAGATCCCCCTGGAGACTCACAAGGCAAGTTCACACTTTTCACTATTTTCTGGTCTGGAAGATGTCAGTAAATGATAAAGACACTACTGGCCTTGAGATGTAGACCCATGTAGCTCATTCCATGTTTTCCATCAATATTAACATGAGGACCAGCTCTTTATTTGATGTGGGCTGACTTGAACAGTCACCAGTTCCAGCAGAGCTGGCCCCACAGCCACATTTATACCAACATACTACACATGCTTGGGAACATTCCGGGGCGCTGAGGCCAACTGACAAGGAAAAGCCTGGACCTAAACTCTTCCAGCCTCCAGGACAGGGTGACTGCATGTAACCCACCTGCTGGGAATGGTCCCTGGAGCAGTCTAACTCCTGGCCTGGAAGAATAGTAGCTGACCAGGGATGAGATTTTACTGGGGACAATCTAGCAGAATACCAGCATACTGGTAATTCTTATTTCTTGTTATTGGATCATTATTATCTCATTTACTGGTACAGAAATAGCCAGAAATAGAAAAGCAGGCAATGAGTAAGCTTTCTTAGAAAGGTCAGTTCATACCATGATTCTCAACTCATGGATCATGAATTGGCTGTGGATGTGTGCAGAGTTACTGCTTGTATTCCTTTCCACTGTTCCTAGCAGAGGAATATGAAATCAGAAAAGAGTCAGGATCACTAATTTCCCTCTCATGAATGCACAATGTTTCATCTGGACTCCAATCAGTTAAACTGCCCAGACAGGAACTTAGAATTTGTATTGTAAAGAGAAGTCCTGAGGACAAAGGATTGTCTCCCAGCAGTCCTGGGGCAAAAATCCTGAGCACCTTACTTGCCCTCAGCAGTTGTCATACCCTGAAGTCCCCTTTGGCCTGAAAAAAAGAAATCTACACAAAAAGCACAATGAAAGACTGTGAGCACCCATATAACAAAAGCTACAGCTGCAAACTGCTAGACTCTCAGAGGTAATTAAACCCCTGCATTCCCAGGATCTGGGAGTGTTTCTGTCAGTGCTCTCCCTAGCACACACCTTGGTGAAGGAGTCGCAGTTGACCAGGCGGTAGGTCCGGCCGTAGATGGTGAGGTCGATGCCCACGTTCAGATCCTTCCAGTGGTAATAATCCCCATGCACATTCTTGGGCACCCGGTGGCGTCTCATGAGTTTGCCTTGGAGCAGCCCTGAGTTCTTCATCTTGGGCTCGATGATGCACATGCTGTCATCCTCCAGGTAGTAGTAGATGCACACCTGGCGGATCCGGTAATGCTCCTCTGCGGAGATAGCAACTTCCTCCATGAAGTAGGCATCGAACTTCAAAACCTGCCCAAGGCACAACACAGCAAAGGGAGAGAGAAAGAAACAATTTGAACACCATGACTAGTCTATCAAGGCAAATAATTTATTTGTTATTTGCTTTGGTGGTGTAAAATTACTGGATTTGATTCTAAAAGTCTTCAGAGACAACTGTGGCCTAATCTGTGAGCGACAGCAGAGGCACCACGAGTGCTTTTATTAAGATGTGTCTTTTGCAAATTCGGTGTGCCTGAGACAAGTGTAAAAATACAGCCTTTTCCCTACTTTTCAATAACCTGCTGTTTCACCTACTACCAGGTGCTTGGCTGCTGACAGTAATCTACTTTACTGACAGACAGCTTTTTAGCTTTTTTGCCAGCTTTACAGCCCTGATTTAGGGAAGTTATGCACAGATTTTAGTAAAGAGTTCAACCACATCTGAAAGGGGTCATCATTTTAAGGCCAGGTTCTGAGCAACCTGGGATAGCAGAAGGTATCCCTACCCATGGCAGGGAGGCTGGAACAAGATGATCTTTAAGGTCCCTTTCCATGATCTGAAGTCACATCTATTCAGCACTGACAGCAAAAACTGATTTGTGCTGGGGAAACAAGGAAACTAATCAGTCAGTCTCTCTGCTTGCCAGAAGTAGGAGGAATATTCCCTCAAAGATTATTCAATGCCCTTAAGAAGGTGCAGGTGGCCAATCATGCCTTGCATACCCAGCCTACACCAGCCCAGAGGCCAGGATAATTAAGAGATGATAAAGCCAGCAAGTTCCTATCAGTCAGCAAAGTGCCCCACAAGGGATTGTGACATCCCCAGCAGCTCCTGCTGCTCCTGTGGCTTGAAGGAAGGGGCAGAGAAGGATCTGACAGATTAACCAGCAACATTTACATTGCTCTGAAGGAACAGCCTCAGCAATTAACAGAGCACATCTGTTCCCCAGCCTGTGTCAAGGCTGGGCTGAGGGCTGGCTGGCTGCAGACTGCTCTGGCAGGGCTGGCAGCGTGTGGAGCCTGCACGTGCTGAGCTCCCCAGCCCTGCAGCTCCCACTGCAGCAGCTGCTCCACCCCTGGCTGCGGGCTGCAGCTTGGGCCATTGGCACACTGAAAACCAAGGGTCAGCTCAGGGCTGCTCCAAGCAGACACAGAGCCAGCACCCAGTCTGATATGATGACCAAGATGTAACATGGGAAGCACTAATGGAGCAGTTCAGGTTGTGACACGCTGTGGTGACAACACAAGCACCAAGAGACAGACCGTGGTCAAACTGGCTACCAGGGCTCCCACTGCACTGACTTTTCCAGTTAAAGCTCAGTTACAACCTCAATATAATTGTGAAAACACAGAACTCCAGGCTGTGGCTTACAGAGCAATACTCTTAAGCTGGAGCTTTCCAGAGCTAATCAAACCTCTTTTCCAACATCTGCTGGAAATGCTCAAGTGTAACTTGCAGGGAATGTCTTACATGGTTTACGTATTATAATCCTCCTCCCGAGCAAAGAAAGCCTCTTTCAGTCTGGGATTCAGCTGTCTCTGACTAAGGGCTCTGGCATCTGAAAACTGCTGTATGCAGTCCTGTGAACCCTGGAGCTGACTGTTTATGTCTCCGAATTTGGCCAGTGATATTCCTGGAATCAGCTTCTTTATACCTTTTTGTCATAAGCCACGAATGCTGGAGTGAAGCGGGAAGGCGCAGGCCTCTTGACTTGCCCATAGGTCAGTGTGGCTCCCTTGGTGCATAAATCATCTAATTCATCTTGAGAGAGTTGATTTGCAAAGAGTGTTTCCCCACCAACCCCCTCTCTTGGCAGCCGGAAAAAGGCATATCCATTTTTGAAGTCCATTGTCTGGCACCGATGAAAAGATGTTTTCTGTTGGAAGGAAATCCAGCTATCAAAATACTGCATGCATTTAGCAGATATAGCTACTGGAAGCACAAAAAAACCCAGTAAGAGAGCGCAATATCAAGAATGTCTCACCCCACACACATCCCCAGCATTTTATTATAAACGACTGCAGCAGTTATTTAAAATCAGATTTTGTACTTAGGGAAAAAAACAGTGGAAAAACCAGGGAGTGGTGGATGAACAAGGCACGAGTGAACTCAGATCGTTGCACTGCCACAGGCTCTGGAAGAACTTAAATCACCGAATTTCCTGACTGCCACCATAGTCAGTGCCTAGAACAGTGTGTCAGCACTTTATCTGCCCTGGTATTTATCTCACCAGCCCTTTGTTCCCTACCCTATTTGTCAGCAGTACAGAGCACCATGGGACCTCAGTTACTGCCTTATGGTGCTCCCTTCACTCTTGTGCACCCTCTGTGTATTTCATTGTTATTATTTATTTTCTTAACCCTTCCCTGGGCATGATATAAGATTTTCTTTGCTGAGTTAAATCAAGGCATGTCATGCTCAGAGAACTGCAATTATGAAATGTACAAAAGCACAGTAGTTGTTTTATCACCTCTCTACATAGTCATAGACTCATAGAACAGCCTGGGTTGAAAGGGACATTAAAGATTATTCAGTTTCACTCCCTGCCATGGGCAGGGACACCTTCCATTATCTGAGGTTGCTCCAAGCCCCATCCAACCTGGACTTGGCACTTGTGGGGATGAAACAGCCACAGTTTCTCTGGGCAACCTGTGCCAGGCCTCACCACCCTCGTAAAAAACTTCTTCCTTGTATCTAATCTCAATTAAGCCTCTTTGAGTTTAAAACCATCATTCCTGGTCCTGCTGCTACAGGCCCTGCTAAAAAGTTTGTCCCATCTTTCATGAAGCCCCTTTAGGCACTGGAAGGGGCTCTGAGCTCTCCCTGGATCCTTCTCTTCTCCAGGAGATCACCCCCAGTTCTCCCATCCTGGCCCCAGAGCAGAGGGACTCTGAGGTCTCTTTGGATCTTTCTCCAGGAGAACACCCCCAGCTCCCCCAGCATGGCTCGAGAGCAGAGGGGCCAGCTCTTGGAGCATCTCTGTGGCTTCCTCTGGATTTGCTCCAGCAGCTCCATGTCCTGTTTATGCTGAGGACCCCAGATCTGGAGGCAGCTCTGCAGGTGGGGTCTCACCTGAGAGGGGCAGAATCTCCCCTCCCCTGCTGCCCACAGGGGGACCACCCCAGCACATTGTGGGGGTTTCTGGCTTCCAGCCTCTCATCCATCAGCAGCTCCAAGTCCTTCTCCCAGTGCTGCCTTCAACCAGAGCTGTACACAGGACCTGATCTCTGCCAGCCACTCTTGTTCTTCACCACTGAAGAGCAGGGTCAGATTTGAGTGACACCAAAGTGCTCCACTTGCTGCACACTCCAGCACACCTGGCACCTCACCTGCGCTGCAGGAGCCTGCCTGGTGCCACTGGGCTTTCAGCACTTACAGCTCCAGAGAAAGCAGGGGAAATTATGAGTCCCTGATAATAAAACCTCTTGACTTTTGCCAAGTAAAACAGAGTTGTAAGCATTTCTAGTGCTGAGAGAACAAGCTCCAGCTCCTTTTCCAGCCCCAGGCTTGCAGTCAGTCCAACCTCAGGCATGCAAACTGCACTCCCTCCCTTGCCCCTCATGGTTAAGCCTCTAATCTTATTTATACCTTCAAGGCCCCACTCGAATTCCACATAATTCCCTGTTTTCTCTTAAAACTGCTACTATAGATCTTACAATGGAGAGAGCGGTGAGGAAAACAGGTGAAAACGAAGATTTGTCTGAAGACATTTTAGCAGAACATCTCATAAACTGCCACAGAACTGCCACTTCCTTCTGTTAAATAAACACCAAGGGAATGCTGTGGGGAAAAAATATTCAAGGAAAACCAGGAAGTTTGTCTTTAATTTGAGCAATATCAGTGTTTGTCAGAAGTGTGCAGGCTTTTAAGAGCCCACATTTGCCTAAAGAAAGCACCTCATTGGTTCATAAGGCTCCTGAGTGGATAAGCTCTCCCAAAGTGAGCTTGTATGCCAGATAACATCTTCCAGGATTAGGTGACTAATGAAAATTTAAAAGGGAAAACCCAGAATGTAAACTCCTAATCTCAGTTTCTGGCAGTGTTTATCTGAAGAAATTCCACTGAATTAAGTCTTTCTTTTTGCCAAGTCTGTAACACTTCACACAAACACCATTCCCTCTCCCAGTGTCTGTTTCCCTGTCCTGTGAGCACTAAGCAGTAACAACACTTCACTTGAGCACAGAGGTTTTCTTCAGAACTTCTCAGCATTCACTTGCAAACCAAATACTGTGATGCCAGTTTTATGGACCAGAAAACTGCAGATTTCCAAGATGTTATAAATTATTTCAAGGAAATATTATTATCTGATGATAATTCTGAGATAACCTTTATTGCTGGATGGTTATTTGTTATGAACAATTTACTCTATTTACTATTGGAGGACTCAGTTGTCACTGATTTTAGGCCAGGCTGGATGGGCTTGGAGCAATCTGGTGTGTGGAAGGTGTCCCTGCCCATGGCAGATGGTTGGAACAAGATGATCTTTAAGGTCCCTTCCAACCCAAGCCTTTCCATGATTCTGTGACAATGAATTTTCATATAAAAAACTGCATGCAGCCAGGAATGTTTTCTGTTAAAGATGCTCTCCAGGAAGGCTGTAAATTCCTGGTGAGCCCAAACTAGGCATGAAACAACCTCCTTTTTGACTTTTGGGGGGAATTTTTTTAGTATATCAGATAAATAAATGGAAGCATCAGTTCTCTGTGGCACCACTTCTTCAAGAGGACATTGAGAGGATTTGGGGTTATCAGGTCCTTAGGCCCTGGACCATTGGATGGAGAAAAGCAGAGGTTGTTCCTCATTGAGGTATCAGATGCAGAGGATGAGGAGGAGGAAGAGGATGAGATTGCTTTTTCCAGGGAACCTGGGAACAGCTGACAGTGTGTCACTTCCTGGGGATGATCCTGGAAGCTCTGATGACACCAGTTCTGTGGTGGGATACCAGTCCTCTCATCAGGTTATCAGCTTCCAGACCTGCACTGTCAAGGATTCAGTTCTCCAGACAACACCAGGAGAGCAGTTTTGGAAGTATCAGAGCTTTGGAGGAATGGGTATCAGGAAGGTGTTGATTGCCAATGAGACTGGTGACTTCATGTAATAGATAAATTATGTCTGGGAAATAACTATATTGGGATGATTTGGGGGATTAATTCCTAGTGGAGGAATGCTCAAGGTTTGATCAATATTGGTTCTCCTGGCCATATCCAGCTGAGGAGGTATCAGGTGAATTTAAGGAACTTGGTTAAAGACAGTATCAGTATCAGTATCAGTTCAGAGGACTTTGCTTTGGGAAAACTCAGATGGTTCAGAGAAACAGCATTTTTCCTGTTTGGAATTGGGTTTCAGGACTGTAAAGTGATTTGGGGATTTCCCCTGGGGTACCTTATGAACTCTGGGGGAATTATTGTATGGATTCAGGGGAACTGAATATCCAAAGGGGTGAGTTTGCAGACAGGAGTTCTGCAGTTATGGAAAGAGCTTTTGGAATTTCAAATGAGGCTCACAAATGAGGGGGAGGAGGGGTGTGTGTGTCTCTCTCCAAAGCTATCAGGACAAATTCAGGGTTATAAGATGGGTACATGATGCAATGGATTCCTTGGGGAGAAGATTAAAAGTACCAAGTCCCCTTGAAGGTTAGTTCAGGGATACTTGATCCCTTGGGAACAGATTGCAAGGTTCAATACCAGTGGAAGAATTATGTGGGTACCAGGTCTGCTGTGGGTGGGATCAGGAGATACCAGCTGGGTACAGAGGGTTCAGATCCCCCAGAAGTGAGTCCAGCAGGTATTTGGTGGCTTTGGGAAACACCAAGTCCCTGGGGGAGAGTTTAGTGGATATTAAATCTTCTGGGGAGCATCAAATGAGTTCACAGAGCACCAGGTTCTTTGGGGGTACTTTGAGGGTCATGTCCAGGTTCTGGTGAGTTTGAGGTTCCCAGGACATGGGTTCAAAGGACACCAAGTTGTCTGGGGGATATTTGGTGAATACAGGATGTACCAGGCCCCGTGTCTGGCAGGGAATTACAGGATGATCCGAGGGAACAGCAGGTTCCCTTGGTTCATGTTCCCTGAAGAAACTGTCTCCCCCTATACTTTGCTCTTGTGAAACCCCACCTGCAGTGCTGCATCCAGGCTGGGAGCCTAAAACACAACAAATGCAGGGACCTGTTGGAGCGAGTCCAGAGGAAACCATGGAGATGCTCTGGGGGCTGGAGCCCCTCTGCTCTGGAGCCAGGCTGGGAGAGCTGGGGGTGCTCACATGGAGAAGAGAAGAATCCAGGGACACCTTAGAACCCCTTTTGGCGCCTAAAGGAACTCCAGGAGAGCTGGAGAGGAACATGGGACAAGGGCTGGAGAGACAGGACCAGGGGCAATGGCTTCCCACTATCAGAAGGCAGGGTTGGGTGGGATATTGGGAAGGAATTGTTCCCTGTGAGGGTGGTGAGGCCCTGGCACAGGGTATCCACAGAAGCTGTGTCCGTCCCTGGATCCCTGGAAGTGTCCAAGGTCAGGCTGGATGGGACCTGGAGCAACCTGGGATTGTGGGAGGTATCCCTGCCCATGGCAGGAGGTGGAATGGGATGAGCTTTAAGGTCTTCTAACCCAAACCATTCCACGATCCTATGAATATTGTTGAGTTCAGGGGTCCCAAGACTCCCGTGGATTTAGAGCAAAGCCTGAGGGAGTACCAGATTCACAGAGAGTGTCTCCAGGGGATACCAGGTACCACCTGAAGCGGGTGCGGGGAGGTGCAGAGGCCCGTTCTGAGGTCACCCCTCAGGGGGCACCCTCCAGGCCAGCCCGCTTTGGTCCGGGGGGGCCTCCCGTGGGAAGGGGGTACAGTGGGCTGGCGCGCTCACCGTGGGGTCCTTGATGGCGCAGCCGGGGAGGAAGGGCAGCCCCGGCTCGGGCACGATCGGGGGCCCTGTGCATGTCCCCGGCTGTATCCCCGGCCCCGGCCCCGGCTCCGGCCCCGAGCTCATGGCGGC
>NW_005054377.1:2052935-2079871 GCF_000277835.1 Geospiza fortis | reverse complement strand
TATGCTATGTAGGATACTTTTTTTTTTAAAGAAAAGACTTGCAGCAAGATAGCAGTCACAGGACACCTGAATGTTTCAGAGAAAAAGAAGTTATTGCTCTCTTATCAGAAGAAACGAACTTCCTGCCTTGAAGGCGCTGTCAGGATTCAGAGGAAGAAGTCAACGATGACCAGACAGAATCCTGTGTTTGAATGGAATTTATGCATCACATATGGTGTATGAATATGCAATAGGTTATTTTTTTTAAGGGTTAATCCTTTGTTAATGTGTGTCCTTTTTGGGCTCCTGCTGCCCAGAAAAAGGTACCAGAACTCTTTGTCTTTATTGTCTCATATTGTCCTAATTCAAATTGTCCAAATTATTATTACTCTAATTGTATTACTATTTTTATAACCATTTTATTACTATTAAATTTTTAAAATTTTAAAAACAACTGATTGGCATTTTTTACACCCCTCACAGCCCCTCACAGCCCCCTCCTATCTCCCTCGTGGTCCCTCATAACCCCCTCACATTAAAACATCTTGGCCTCCCAAACGGGTGTTGGCATCTGGACTGCTTCTTTTTGGGGTGTTTTCCCTGCCCTGTGCAGTGCCCAGGGTGAGGAGCAGCTCTGACGGGACAAATCCATACCTGGAGTGATTGAAATATTTTAACAGAAGTAATGTTGCTGGTTTACGATGTATGTGTAAGTGTATAAAAATGTGTATAGTTGTGAAATAGTGTATTTTTCATATGTAGCACTGATATAATTCCTCTCTTTCAAACATGATTTTTATCTGTGGAGGAAGGGACAAAAAGAAGCATCAATGATATCCTCAAGGAAAAGGTGGCTCTGCAAAAGTCACTCCCAAATGCAAGAGAGAAAACAGCTTAGTCCATCACTACGGAAAATAGAAGTTGCGTGTTGCCTATAGATGTTGTGAGTTCCCCAAAAGATGTGGATTCCTCATCCCTGGAGCATTCAGGGCCAGGTTGGACAGGATTTGGGAGAAACCTGGTCTAGTGGAAGGGTGTCCATGGCAAGAGGGTTGGAACAAGATGATCCTGAATGTCCCTTCCAACCCAAACCTTCTAGGATTCCACGAAAAAGGAGTTTTTTGTGCATCTTCGCTTTGTTCTCTTTATCACCACACCAGGCTGTGATTCAAGGGCAGGCGGCAGATCCGAGGGTTTTGTAAGCAGAAGTTAAGCGGGGAGAATTGCAGCCAGACCGTCTGTCTGAGCACAGTGTGGGAGAGAGAAAAAAGCCAGACGGTGGGAGATAAAAAATGAGGCTGATGAGCTTAGAAAGGAAAATAATGAACTGAAGGCCAAGCATGGCTAGAAGAGCTGAATCTGGAAGACAGCAAAGCTGCTGGTGTGATGGCTGACTTAGACTCAGGAGCAGGACCCTGATCAAGCCCCTGCTCTGATTTTTCAAGCTGCAATATCCAGGCAGCATTTAACAGGGAATGGGGCCTGTCTCAGAGAAGGAAACTCACCTCCATGTGCCAAGGATCATCCACAAGGACAGTAATTGCAAATTTGTGACAAGGCTGTGTGGCAGAGTGCCTGGTGCACAGCCCGTAAAGATGACAGGCTAGGCATGTTCAGCCTGGAGAAAAGAAGGCTCTGGAAGTCCTTGGAATCCTTTCCAGTGCCTAAAGAGGAATCCAAAAAGGGATTATTTACAAGGGTATGCAGTGACAGGACAAGGGGCAGTGGTTTTAAACTGCCAGAGGGCAGGGTTAGATGGATATTGGGAAGGAATTCATCCCTGTGAGGGTGGGGAGGCCCTGGCACAGGCTGCCCAGAGAAGCTGTGGCTGTTCCTGAATACCTTGAAGTGTCCAAGGCCAGGTTGAGCAAACTTGTTTAATGGAATGTGTCCCTGCTCATGGGTTTGGAATGAGATGATCTTCCAACCCAAACCATTCTGGGATTCCACAGGAGGAAGTCAAAGAAAAGCCATAGCAGAAGGTCTTCAGTAATAGTGACTGTAAAGCAGGAGAAAGGAGAAATGAGGAATTAAAGTGAAGATCTAGATTAATCTTCATCCTTGACAACTTCTGTACAGACAAGTGTGACTTGCCAAGGTTAAGATGAGCCTTTTTAGCTTCCCACATCCCTGCTATCTACTCATGAAAGGCAAAAGGAATTCTTTATCGGGCTCTGCTTTCGTGGCAGTGAAGGACACAGATGGAGACATCTCGCCCTCTGGTGGGTGAAGACACAACCTGCAGAAGCCTTGGTCTGCGTGGTATATTAAGAAATGATAATTAAAATTACTGGTTATTGGAAGGAAAAATAAATGATATTCTAGCGGTTTTAAGTTCTGAAATACAGAAAAAATGATGAATTATGTATATGATCACACACAATCCTCCCAGATAAGGTTGATGTGTTGAGGATCTGGAGCAATATGACAGAAAGGCATCAGAAAATCAACCAAACACCGTGATGGAGAAATCTCTAAAACTGGGATCCCTAAATCTGGGAAGTCAGTGTGCTGGGGTGTCTCTCTGGAGTGTGTGTAGAGAACACCAGCAGTGTGGGGACTGACAAGGCAGAGATCTGGGTGCATCTGCAGGGCCATGATCTTGTTGAGAGCAGGAAGGTGTGGTGGATGGCTCCCATAACCGAATATTGCAGTGGAGGGATACAGACAAGCCAAAAAGGTGAGGAGAGGGAGCTGCCCTGTAGTGAGAGAACAGCTGGAGTGCTGGAATTTTGAGTGGATGATGAGCCACTGGAGAGCTTACAGGGGAAAGGTTCAAGGGATAACCAGTTTGGGTGATACTGTACTGGGCCGTTTGCCTCTCTGCAGGCCCTGCTCCTCATGGGGGACTTCAGCCACCCTGATACCTGCTGGAAGGTCAAGTAAAGAGGGATGGAGCATCTCTCCTAAGAGGAAATGCCAAGAGAATTGGGATTGTTCATCCTGGAGAAGAGAAGGCTTCAGTGTAACCTAATTGCAATCTTTGAGTACCTGAAGGGAGCCTACAGGAAAGATGGAGAGGGACTATTTACAAAAACATGTAGTGACAGGACAAAGGGGAATGGCTTCAAAGTAAAGCCAGAGAGTAGATTTAGATTTGGTATTAGGAAGAAATTATTTAGTGTGGGGTTGCTGAGGCCTTGGTACTGGTTGTCCAGAGAAGCTGTGGATGCCCTGTCCATGGAAACATTCAAGGTCAAGTTGGATGGAGCCCTGAGAAACCTGGTCTAGTAGAAGGTGTCCCTGGCCATGGCAGGGGGTTGGAATGAGATGATCCTTAAGGTCTCTTGCAACCCAAACCCTTCTATGATTCTGTGATTCACAGCCCAGAAGATTTCTGGAATGAAGTGCTGGTAACTCCCTCCTCCAAGTGATGGAGGAGCTGACAAGGAGAGTTGCTTTGCTGGACATCAGACTCATCAGCCATGGTTCACTGGGAATGTGGGGGTCAAAAGCAGAGCTGGCTGGTGGAGTTCAGGATCCTGAAGGAAGGGAGGAAGGCAAACATCAAACACTAGCCTTCAGACTTTGGCCTCTTCAAAGGCCTCTATCCACTTGGTTGAGTCCCTTGGGATAAGCAGGCCTGGGAGGAGTCCTCTCTAAGCTCAAGAACAATCCATTCCAGTGAGCAGGAAGCTGGGGAAAAATGCCAGCAGGCCCTCATGGATTAACAGGCAGCTCCTGGAAAAACTCAAACACAGAAGTAGCAGAGAAAAGGTGAAAGCAAGGACATGGATAGAAAGGAATACTGAGATTATCTGAGTGTGGGGGGATGAGGAAAGGCAAAGTCCAACTGGAATCTGTTTGGCAATGTCAAAGACAACCACAAGGGTTTCTACAAGGTGACAAAAGGGAGAGTAGGGAAAATGTTGTGGACCCATTGCTCAGCAAGATGTGGGAACTGGCTACAGAGAACATAGAAAAGCCTTCTTCACCTCAGTCTTTACCAATGAGATCAGCCTTCAGGAATCCCTGGTGCCGGAGAACAGAGAGAAGGGCTGGAGCAAGGAACATGTACCTGGTGGAAGAGGATCGGGTCAGGCAATATTTAAAGGATTTTATAAGTGTGTATAAATCCCTGAAGGGAGGGTGCAAAGTAGACAGGGCAAGGCTCTGTACCAGGTCCCAGGGCCAGGACCAGAGAGCACAGGCACACACTGGAACACAGGAGGTTCCTCTGAACATCAGGAAGCACTTTTTTACGGTGAGGGTGGCTGAGCACTGGCACAGGTTGCCCAGAGTGATGATGGAGTCGCCATCCTTGACATATTCAAAATCCATCTGGACATGGATCTGGGCAACCAGCTCTGAGTGGTCCTGCTTGAGCTGAGTTGAACCAAGCGGCCCCCAGAGACCTTTTCCAAACTCAACCCTTCTGTGATTGTGGATGATGAACTAAAATTTCTCTAATCAGTGTCAAGGCAGTTGTTCTGCACTTCCCTTGTGGAAAGGGAATGAAATCCAAAAGGTATCATGAAACCTTGGAAGTGCTTTGAGATGCACAGATAAAACCACACCTTACTGTTCATTATTGTAATTATTATCTCTCTAATATATCCTCTCTGTAATTATTATCCCTATTTTTTTCAAATTACTCATAACCTTCTGTAGCTGTGCAGTTGTGCACTTGGGAATTTCACACCACACCAATTGTTTTGCTTTCACAGATTTTTTTTTCCATTAAAGTTTTTAAATAAAGATCAGTACAGTACAAAGCTTAAAATATTGTCAATGTTTTCAACAATACAAAGTCAGCAGGTGGGAGTTGGGAAGGGGATGGTTAATAAGGAACACTCATATCCTTCCCTGTTTCCCAAAGGAAAAAAATACAAACTCTTTTGTACTTCTGTTTAGTAATGAACAGTGCTTAAAAATAATCTTGTCAGTAAAAGATGTAAATTGCAAGGCACATGAGGAACCTGTCCTTGCCTTGTTACACAAATTAGGCATAAATAAAAATTGAAGGCACCTGTCTCCATCCTCCCCTCCTGCTCTGTACATGGAGCAAATCCTGTCAGTGGGAATTGGCTGTTAAGAGCAACCATGGACCATGGAGCAGACAGCAAAGAGGCTGCCCTTGATCCTCAGGTTCCTTCAGGATTAATCCCCAAAAGAAATAGCACAAGGCACATTGGGATGAATTCTCAGGAGCTGTCCTAGTTTGCAAGATCTGAAGGAACACTACATCAGTACCAGAGATTCCTGAGGGAGAGGACTGTGACCTCAGGGATCCCTGAGGGATCTGAGGTGTGCTCAACCCTTGGTGGTCAGCTCTTCACCAAGCCTGGTCACTGGTATGTTCTTCCCAGGCATACCTCCTTAGGAACACCAGGATGGAGGAGACCTGCTCCAAGCAGTGAGCCCAAGGAGAAGCTCCTGGGTGGCTCAGACAAGCTGAGCATTTATCACAGAGGCACTTTGGCTTTTTCCAGATCCAGCCGTGGTGTCCTCTGGATCACTGGCAAAGCCTCCACAGCCACTTCCCAGCTGAGACTGCAGCATGTGGAGTCTGCCCAGGAAGGCAGCCAGGTGCATAAGGCACAAGGATGAAGGAAAGAAAGAAGCTGGTTGGAGGAAGAGGAGGATGGAGACAGGGATGAAGGAAGCTCCAGTGTTGGTGAGCCCCTTGTGACACAAGGGCACATCCTCACAGCAGCACAGATCTGTGTTGTAGATCCCTGCTCACTCCACCCATCATTGTAACCAGGAGTCAGCTCCAGGTGGGAGTGCAGGGCCACACGGAGATGGGCTCGGCTTCACCTGAGGAGTGTGCAAAACCACCTCCACTGTCACACCACTGTTCCACTGTCCACTTCTGCTCAGCCAGGGAGGAGAAGATATGATCAGAAGTACCAGATATGATCCGAAGTACCTTGGAAGAGCCATGTGGTCTCCTCTCCCTGTCCCTGAATGAGACAGAATTACCATACTCACCCTCCTTCAACAAGGGCAGGACATGTAATCTGTTTTCAAACCCTCACAGAAAGCGACACCTGGGTGATCCCTTCCTTTGGTACCAATGTAACTCCAGGTAGCAGCAGAGCAGGTTTGCTATTACCAGCCATGCCCAATCCTTCTTCATTTTATCTCAGAAATGAGCTCTGGACCAGCCCGATTTACCTCTGTTTCTGCACAGGAACCCACTGATACCATCCAGCCAGTTCCACACCCAGAGCCTTGTTCTGCCTTACCCGCCACAAAACCAAGGCAAATTAGGCTGCAAGAAAAAGCTGCTCACACTGGAAGCCTTTTCTCAAACTGGGAGGAGACCCACAAACAAAGCCAGAGGCCATGGAGGGAGCAGTCCATCAGTGCAGCTGAGTGAGCTGAGCAGCCAGCTGCCATGCAAGGAGAAACGGCTGCTGGCCTCCACTCCAGCCCTTCCCTGCCAGCAGCTGCATTGTCCAAGTGAGCTGGCTCAGAATTAAAACCAGCTGAAAATTACTGACATTTTTTCAGTAGGATTGGTTTCCCAAAGGTCCCTCTCCTGGCACTGGCTCACTCTGTGGTGAGATGAACTTCTGTGCATGGGAAGAGGTTGAATGAGGTGCAAGTGGGACCACCCCTGCTTGGCATCTCCCCTGAGGCAGATTTTCTTCTAGGTCAGCATGGCTGTACCATTTGTACCATCAAAAACACCCTATGAAATCAAGTAATTAATTTCTAAGCTCAGACCAGGACTAATGAGAAAGGGTGGAGTTGATGACCTCCTGAAGGCTTTCCTATGACTTCTTCTCCTATACTCCTATACCAAACTTACTTCCCTCTCCCTTTGTATTTAATTTTCTATAGGGCCATGAGTCTCAATTTTACCTACTAAACACAGGACCAGCAAAGTGCCAATCTACAGGTCTGTTTTCCACCACCTATTAACAAATCTGTTGTCCAGCCCACCTTGCTCCTCCAGCAGGACAGCACTGTTTCCTTCAGGTTAATCTTAACCCAGCTAGGAGGCTCTGTGGATATAAAATCCCAAGCCAAAGCCTTTCTGGATAACAAATCCCATGCACATGCATGGAACATGAACACACACACACCTCAAGAGCTGAAACACAGATGAAGTGCAGAAATCAGTACTTGTCCTCACCAACCATATCCCCAACCCTACACTCTGCCTGCTCAGAACCAGCAATCACAATTCATTTGCCTGCCCTTGGGCTCAATGAGACAAATCCGTGACTGGGATAGATCCCATGGATTCCTTGGTTTTAGCAGGGATTTAATCCTCCTTGGTGGCTCCATGTTCAATATTCCCCCAAGACAAGCACAGAATAGATTCTTCTAGTGGGGGACACAGTAATCCAGCCTTCGTTACCTTGGATAGGAGTGACCCATGGACATTAAGTGACCCTGACCACTATCTTTGCTAGTCCACACAGGAATCACCAAGTCCCAAGGCCAAGCCATCCTGAGGTTGTGCAGGACCCTAATGTTGTCACCCTGCTTTTCCTTTTGCTGTCCCACCCTCATCTAATACTGATAAAAACATGCCAGAACCACAGCCCCACTCATCACAGAACAGCAACCCTGCAGCTCCAAGGTCAGCTTTCCCACAATGCTGACCAAGGACACAAAGCACCATTAAGAGGGGAATAAAGACTCCTTCACCTTCACACCCTTTTGGCCGTGGCCACAGTAGTGTTGTTGGAGGAGCAGAGCCTTTCCTGTATCAAACAGATCCCATCCAAGTTAGTCCACATGTCATGGACATTGCTAGAGGTTGGTCAGGCTCCCTAGACAGATGACACCAACCCAGCTTGTCCCAGAGGACCCCAGGTCAAGCCAGGATCTCCAAAGATGTTTTCCCAAAGCAACCTAAGTGACCTGGCATTGACACCTTTGACAAGGGGAGCTCAGAGAGAACCTGGCTGGAACAGGAAAAGGATTCTAGCAGCCACAGTGCCACATGTGCCCTCACACCCCAACCCTAGAAACACAAACTTCTCGAAACCTTCCTACTGCCTTTGATAGGAACAGTTCTCACACAGATATGGCCAAATCCAGAGAGGTCATCACTTCCAGCTGTGCTCCTCATGGTGTTGTGAGCCCTGGCACACCCTTCTGCAGTCCCACAGCCTCCAGGCTGCCCTCCCTGACCTTCAGCAAGGTCTCACCCACAGCTCTACCAGAATGAACAAGGAACCTCTGCCTATTTCAGCATCCTTGGTTCAGTGACTTGTTCTGGCTTAAAACACTCCATGTCCCCCCCTGGATGGCAAAAGGCAGTCCCTGCTGTGAAAATGCATCCAACATGAAGTGTCCAGCCCTCCATCTGAATCCAGGGTCCTGGTTAGTCACGGCATGTTAGGCAAGTAAGACAGTCATGTCTCTAGTATGTTATGCCCTTTTTCTTGATTTTCTCTGGTGATGTCATGCCTGTCATGTCCGTGACTCTCAGGAGTCCTTTTTAGCCAGGCTAGCCTTGATCCTGCATCGCAGGATGTAAGCTGTGATGGCACTGCAGGCCACCAAGCCAAAAAAAGAGATGCAGGAGAGATAAACGGTGAAAGGCCCGTGTCTCTTCAGGAAAATCTCCTGCCTGTTCTTGTAATCCAAAAGAATGGCCTCCAGCTGTGACAGGGTGCAGATGGCCAGGAAGGTGTGGAAGATCTGGTGGGCGTGGCCAACAATATCACAGGAGCCAGGGAAGTATTTCTCAGGGACAGGGCAAGAAAAGAAATAAGCACTGATAAGGAAAAACAGTATCTGGTATGTGTGGTACCAAGCAGCATCCTCCTCACAGCCCCCCAAGTGACACACAACCACCCGGTGAGCCACGGGACTGATATCCAGGATGAAAGCCAGCCCTGCTGGGATCACCTGGCACATCTTCCTCATGATGGGGTAAGGCCGTCGGTACCGGTATTTGGCATAGCAGCAGCCGGCACAGGACAACCAGCCACAGAAAGCTGCTGCTGGCAGGAAGAAAAGCCAGAACTTGTCATACCAGGCTTGGTCAGAGCTGTAGTAGAAATGAGCCAGGGCACTGCCATACTGGTAGATGCTGACTCCAACATAGTCCACGAAGTAGAAGGTGTAGTGGTACAGCTCCGACTTGGACTGCAGCAGGTGGGCCAAGAGGCTGCAGGTCAGGTAGGTGACAGAGGAGAGGACAAAGATGAGCAACGGCAAGGACCACGCATCCACAAGCAACTGCTCAGCCTCCACAAACGTCTTGAACCTCAGCAGCACGGCCAGCGCCGCCAGGAGATGAGTCCACACGTTGACCACCTCGTTGTGCTTCTGGAAGAGGCTGAGGAAGTAGTAGCGCCAGTCCTGGCCGGTGGGGCGGTAGCCGCTGTGGATGTAGGGCTCGCGGAAGAGCTGCGGCACCTCGCACTCCTTCACTGTGCACGGCATCTTGGGGAGGCCATCCTCCAGCAGCCGGGGCAGCCGGCTGAGGTGCTGCCCGCTGAGGGACAGCGTGCTGAGCCGCTCCAGGATGGCTGTCATCCTTCAGCCCCACACCAGGGAACGTCTCTTCCTGCCCTGTGGGGATGGGAGAAAGAAGAAATGTTAATGGTGGTGCATCGGGGAGAAAAGCATGCTGCCATTCCCAGTGAGATTAACCATGGCACCATGGAGATGCTGGTCCTTAGAGCACCTACTAGTGCCTAAAGGAGATCCAGGAGAGCTAGAGAGGGACTTGGGACAAAGGCCTGGAAGGACAGGACAAGGGACAATGCCTTCCCACTGCCAGAGGGCGGGGATGGATGGGATATTGGGAAGGAATTCTTCCCTGTGAGGATGGCAAGTCCCTGGCACAGGGTGCCCAGAGAAGCTGTGGCTGCCCCTGGATCCCTGGAAGTGTCCAAGGTCAGGCTGGACAGGGCTTGGAGCAACCTGGGATAGTGGGAGGTGTCCCTGTCCATGCCAGGGGGTGGAATGGGATGAGCTTTAAGGTCTTCTAACCCAAACCATTCCACGATTCTATGAATATTGTCAAATTTAGGGGTACCAGATCTCCTGGGGAGTTAGAGAAGGGTCTGAGGCAGCACCAGATTGTCAGGATCTCTAGCTGGTCAGAGTGACCCCGAGAAAAGTTAGAAAGTCTCTTTTCCCAGCCCGGTGATTGAAGAAGGAATCAGGGCTTTTCATTTCTCAGTCTCAAGGTTGTTTATTGTTTCTTATCTATAAAATTCTTTCTCCTGTCCTGCCGAGGTCCGCTCAGCACGACAGTCAGAGGCACTCTGCCTGCCGCCAGGGTGGTGTTATGTCTTTATACTAAAAACTATGTATACAATGTTTACAATTACTTCCCAATACCTATCACCTATGTTAGACAGTGAGCTTCTGCTCTAAACCAATCTAAAAGTGTCAACATCACAGCAGAAGATGGAGGCCAAGAAGAAGAAGAAGAAGAAAGGCTGGACATGCCCAGATTCCTCCATCTTACCCCCCTGAATCCCCATTCTAAAAACCCCAAAATCTACTTTTTCACCTTGTGATAAATTCACTATCATTCTACTTAATTTGTCATGGGTTGCAGATCTTCATCTAAGATTGATAACTTGCTCCACGGGTCATAATCAAAACCACAGGCATTTTGGGCTCTATGCCAGGGTGTCTGAGACCCCTTGTGGGGGTCTTGGCTGCTCAGGACAGCCAGAGGGATGTCCTGGGTCCTGACACCAGATTCCCAGGGATATTTGTTCCCTGACCTAAATTCAGCACAGAGGGGGATGGCAGAGCCCTGTCCCTGCAGGTCAGCCTCCATCAGATGGGCACAGCAATGTCACAAGCCTGCCCTTCCTCCCCACTTCCTCAGGCACTCAGCTTGGAGTATGTTCAGGAGCCACAAGCTGCCAACAAGGGGCTGCAGGAAGCAGTTAGTTGGCAAGAAAGCATCTGATGATTTATTAAGGTGATTTTTCACTCCTTATCCCAGAACAAAATGCTCAGGGACAAAACTAAGGGATAAACACCATCTAAGGGATAAACAGCCTGTCTGCACATGAGTTAAGAGGGTCTCAACCAAATCATGGAGGCTGCAAAGAAACCCAACCTTCCCTGTCACACAACTTGCCCATGGATTACTGTAGTGAGTATGGCAGAGGGAGAAGTGGAGAAATCCACAGTCCCAAACCTGCAGCCCTCATCCCTCCACAAGTAAGAAGCATCAGGACTGAGAGGGACTGAAGAAATGAGAGGCTTCTACATCCAAGCTGGCTGCAGTTTGGGTACAGCATCAGAGCTTTGGGTGCATACAGAGCCAATGCTGAGGGACTGCCAGAGAAGTCCCTGGATGCTCAGAGCAGCCAAACCCAGTGCTGGGCACTCCTCTGCTGCTCTGCTCCTTGGTAACCTCCAGACTTGGTAAGCTCTGGCTGGCAAGATTCAGATTCAGGGCACAGCAGGATCCTAATGTGTGGAGAACAACCCTTGGCATTAAATTAATTCCCAATACCCCCTGTTTCCCAATAACCTAGATACCTCTCTTCCCTGCTGGTGTTTGTGTCATACAAAATAGAGGAGAATTCATCACAAATGCCCATGTTAAACTGAAATTGGTGCTGATGGGGCCCCACCAGACTGTGAAGGGCTGTGGTTACTCCTGTGAAACAAACACACACAGGTTTTCAGGAGCAGAATCTGTCTCCTAAGCTTATATGCACACAACTGGAGGTGCAGGGGATGGAGGTAGCAAAAAAAGAAACACAAATAAGTATTTTGCCTCAGTGTGAAAAACAGCCAATTTTTCTCTTGCTGCAATTTTTCTCCTACCAGCTGTGTCCAGTGGTGAGACACCAACAGTTTGTGTGGACATCTGGTCTAGTGAAGGTGTCCCTGCCCATGACAGGAGGCTGGAACTAGAGGAGCTTTAAGATCCCTTCCAACCCAAACCAGTCTGTGTTTCCATGATGGGAGACCCCTGCTAGGCTGTGATACAGAGGACAGGACAGTGTTAAACACCATGAGAGAGTTTCTGAAAGCAAGGAGGTGGGACCTGGCAGTCCCAGGATGAGACAGCACAAAGAGCAAAACCAGAGCAGACTCTCAAGCAGGCAGCAAGTCTCACTTCCTGTAGAAACACAAAGCATCTGATAAGAAACATTTTCATGTTGTTTCTGCTTTCTAGCACAGGGAAGCTGTCATAATTAGGTTTCATTTTCCAGAAAATTCTTTCTGCCCTATACTGCCTTGGCTTTCTCTCTTAGCATCTTTCAAGGCTGGAGGTTTGTTTCTCTGTTTGCCACAGGGGACTTTGTCTGCTGTGTTTGATGGAGCTGCCTTAGCCACAGAAGACAAAATGGTCCCTGGAAATGCTGTTTTAGTTTCACATATGTGCAGTGCTGAAGAGAGCACACTTGCTGGGCAGTTAATGCTGTGCACACTCATAAAGACTTTGTTTCTATCCTAAGGGTCTGCAGGGTCCTGATCTATGACTGGACATGCAGTTTATTCAGTAGGTTGTGTACCCCTGTGGAGTTACATGCTAAAATCTAGGGAGGCAAGGCAAATGCTGACTTTGGGGCAGTCCTATGAGGAGAAGGTGTGAACAGGAGGCAACACTCACTCTGCTCTGTTCCAATGCACAGCCAGTCTATTCTGGCTTCTTGTAGCTAGTGGAGTTCATTCATAAATATGGAATTGTGGAGTGTTTCAGGATGGAAAGGATGTTAAAGATCACCTAATTCCAACCTCCTGCCATGGGCAGGGACACCTTCCACTATCCCAGGTTGCTCCAAGCCCCATCCAACCTTGGACACTTCCAGGGATGGAGCAACCACAGCTTCTCTGGGCAACCTGTGTCAGGGCCTCACCACCTTCACAGGGAATATTTTTTTCCTGCCTGTGGCAGAAGAGTTGGAACAAAATGGTCTTTCCAACCCAGACCACTCTGGGATTCTATGATTCAATGATCATGATGGTGAAGCAGAAGAAAGGACATGCTGAAGTTCCTTACATCTTGGAGAACACAGAGTAATGCCAGAGTGAACCCCAGCAGAGCAGGAACTGAAAACCTCCAAGAGGGCACAGCTGCAAGCATAGGGCAAGAGGGCACAGACCTGCAGAGATGCTCATCTCCTGTGGAGAAACCTGCTGAAACTGCACATAAAGAGCAAAGGCAACACATGTGAGGGTGGCAATTGAGCCTGGGAATAGGAATGCATGGGAATGCTGTCCATGGCCTGCCTGCTTTGCATGCTGACAAGGGTGTGAGAGACACAGGCAGCTTCTGTCCCAGGCACAGCCTGGCTCCGGCTTGCACTGCTCGTACTCATGCCGGGATTTTGCCAAGGTCTCTCATCCCCAGAGCTCAGTGCATGCAGCAAGCACTGCCTCAGAGAGCCTGGGCACTGCTCATCTCCCTGACAGCACAGATTATTCCAGGCAGGCTTTCAGAGCTGGAAAATGCCAGTTTTAAACAGGCTGTGAGTGGCAGAGATTTTCAAAATAATAGTCCGAAATCACAAGAAACACATCTGATACTGGGCTGAACAATGCTAAATCAGAAACCTGGTACCCTGCTTATTTCAAACCTTGTGATGTGAGTGAGTGAGAACAAGTTGGCAGCTTCCAGCGATCATGTGATGGGACAAAATGACGAGCAATTAACGTTAGAAAAGAGAGAGAAAGAGAAAAAAAAAAAACAACAAAAAACACCAACCCAGAAACCCAAGGTCAGCACTGGCTGTTTCACTTTCACAGAGCCCCTATTCTTTTCCCTTCACGGGGGCGTAGGAGCAGCTGAAAGCCACATTCATCGGCGGGGTGTCTCGTTGAGATTCTGTCCTCACTCCCATCTCCGGGGGATTCAGTTATTTTGGCTGCTCCCAATTAACTGCAACCAAGTATCGTTTGTTCAGGGAGGGAGCTGCAAGGCGAGTAGGAGGGCGTGGATGATGGCCAGGCTGGATCATGACATCCACAATAAAAACTCCCGGCACAGGAGGAGAACGATCCTGTTCCAATTTTTCTCTCCCTTTTGAAGAGGGTAATTGGAAACCCGAGCTTTTTCCCACTCTTTTGCTTTTTGGTCACAGTCTGATGGAAGGGTTTGAATGAGAAAATTTCCTACAGTGTGGTCGATTTTCCCACCAGTCTGGCCCCCGAGTTCACTGTCTGGGATTGAGGCTGGACCAATGTGATAGATTTGCTTGCAGCCTGGTATTCAGGCACCAAAGTTTTACACAAGCTTCCAAAAAGGCAGTAATTCCTGGTAAACAAAGCAGGGAGGACTGGGGGTACTCAGCTTTGGGGAAGTCTTTAATAAATGCATGGCATTTAAAACAGGGAAAAAAAAAAAAAAAGAAGTAGTGGTTGTGGACAGCATGAAAATAACAGCAGTGGCCAACAGAGTGGTTTGGAGAGCTGCAGGTGATTAACGCCTGAACTCCCCTCTTCTGGCAGTTGAGCAAAAGTCCCAGGGGGGACTCGAGGTCATTTTGAAGCTTTTGGGGTTTTATTGTGACCCATTCCTACATGGGGTTAACTGTGGTGTCACAGCTCCCAGTGCACCAGGATGGCAGGGAGCAGTTCAGCTCTGGGAGAGGCTGCACCAGGGCTGCACCCAGCTCAGAGGCACTGGATAATCCCCATCCCAAACCCTGTTGTCTGAAGGCTGGTCCTCCCTGAGCACAAACATCTCCTCCTGTAATTAAACCATTCTGAAAAGCTGGAGAAAACTTTAAAAAACCATCCTGGGAGCACAGGGCCAGCTCCTCCATCCTATTCTTGCCCTGTGTTTTGGAAAGGCCCCTCCAGAGCTGAGAAAACAAGAGACCAAGGACTCACTCAAGAAGCAGCTCCTGTGCAGTCTTGGTATTACCTGCTTCCTTCTCCTGCCACAGATTTAGGTGCCAATATTGCTCCAGACTGCAGCAGGAACACTCAGAGCTCAGATCCCTTCTGTGGGGAGTTACTGGGATTTATATGGGATTTACAACCAGCACAGGTTCCCCAGAGGAGCTGTGACTGCCCCTGGATCCCTGCAAGTGTCCAAGGCCAGGTTGGACAAGACTTGGAGCAAGCTGGGATAGGAGAAGGTGTCCCTGCCCATGGCAGGGGGTTGAACTGGGTGAGCTTTAATGTCTCTCCCAACCCAAACTACTTTGTGATGCCATGATTTGATGGTCTGTGCCAGGGACCAGCCCTGCCAGGACAGGCAGCAGAGTGTGAAGGACTTATCTACTCTCCAGCATCAAAGAAGTGGAAATCCCCACAACCAGAGAGGGGCCAGGTGCTTGGGGCTTCTCTAAACTGGGCTTATACTTCCCCATGTAGGAAATGGGGTATCAGTCCTCATCTGCCTGATGGAAACGAGATATTGTGCTCCTAATGCACTGGGCAGTGCTGGGACTACTTTACAGCGAATTGCACGGAAGATTTTATTTCCCTCAAGGCACTTAGGTACCCTGTTAGATCCACATCAGCACAGTTACTCCTCCAACAGGGACCTGCACAGGTTGGGATGCTCTGGAAGGTAAAAGGTGGTGCCATGTGATTTATGGGAGGGCACAACTTAAAACAACCTGATCTCTTCAGAAAAAAAGGTCAAAAATAAAAAAAAAAAAAGGGCAAAACCTTGTGGTAAATTTCAAATAAAAGAAGATGGCTCAAATTCTCCCCTTCTCCATACACACACACAGAGTGCAGCCCAAGCAGGGCTTGTCCAAGCTTGTATCCCTCAGGAAAGGAGTGTCCTGTGATGCTGGGAGACGAGCCATGAAAGCCAGTGGGAGGTGGCAGGATCCCCCACGGAAGCCACGGCAGTGTCAGCTCCCCTGCAATTCCTGGCCTGGCAGCCAGCTGGGCCAGCAGCCAGCTCAGCGCTGCTGGGCAGCAAGTGCCTCTTGACATGGGCTCAGCATTGCCTGAGCTTTGGGATGGGGCCAGGGGATGAGAGCAGTGGAGCCAGCACAGGGAACGCTGTGCTTGGAGGGCACAGAGCAAAAACAAAGCTGCTGGCAAATGCATCCCAACAAGGGGGGCACCCCTGAGGCCCTGTGGTGTTTGGGGGAGCAAAGCAGGGGAATGGAACCCCAAAGAGAGGACACCAAAGATTGGATGAGGCTGGTGGCTTTGTTGTGAGGATCCAAGCATCATGTGCAAGGAGGGGGTTGATTTTCACAACATCAGGTTCTCAGAGATCAGCTGGGCTGGCTTGGCCATTCCTGTGCTGCTGCACCCCTCAAATGGGGGGGCCACACACAAACTGTCAGCCAGGAACAACTCCTGCACTGTGCTATCTCCCAAACCATGCTAGGGAATGGCACAGTTCTGTTGGCTGTGATAGCACAGCTGCAGTTTCCTCACGCCTAACCCGGGTTAGAGCTTGGTGATGCTGCTGATAACACAGCCAATAATTCCCCAAAAGAAAAAATAATTCTCCTGGCTGAGGATTCCCTCCTCTGGCAAATCCACTCCATCTATATAAAAATTTGCTCAAGGGTGAGGTAATATTCTGCAGCTTTTTTTCCTGATCTCACTAATCCTTTGCTGTTTGTGCTTTCCTGATCCCCTCACCGCTTTGTTTTCCCACACATAACCAACACAGCACCCAGTGCTTTGAGGCTGTATTTCAGGTGGCTGTGAAATCCCTGGATGAGTACACCAGGAATCAAACCAGACCAGGACACAGTCCCAAACTGTAACCATCAGGTTGCTGAAGTGTCAGCACACCCCTGGGCGTGGTTTTGGTCCTGCCACCCCCACCAGTCCCTGCCTGCTGTATTCAGCCATCCAGGGATCACTGATGGGCTGGGACTGACCCTTTCCAGAAACTGGAACTGTGCCAGCAAAGTGCCTGGGGGTTTTCCCCCTGCACTGACTGAAAAATGAGCCTGGATTTGTCACAGCAGCATCCCACTTTCACCTCCTTAACTTGCTTTGGCACTAATCTTCCTTCAGTGCAGATCTAGAACTGGGAATTCCTGCTAGCACAGGGAAACCTTGACAAGCCAGCCAATCCCTCCCTGCTCAGATCCATCTGCTGATGGGACAACCCTGGAACCATCTGCCTGTGGCCAGAGTGACCAAACCAAACTGGCCATGTGCTGTTTGTGGGTTCAAATCTGCCCCAAAAAACCTCTGCGCTGAGGCTGCTCAGCTTTGCTGTCATCCACAAAAGCCTCTTGCACAAAAACATCATTTTTTTTAAGGCTGCGGATTTTAGAGCTTTGGTCACTCGAAAAAAATGTATATAAATCATGCAGAGCCCTGCGGCTGCTGCGGGCAGAGGAGGCACTGCCAGGGAGAGACTGCAGCCCTGTGCCAACGCCGTGGAGCTGGGAGCTCTCCTCTCCCCTGCACTAAAAGTCTTTGTCCCCAGCCTGGACCTCGTCCCATTTAACCCCATGGCCTCTCCCAGGCAGGTTCTAGGTTTGCAGTGACAGAAGTGATGCCCTTCCTGGAGGCTACAAAGCTCCAAAGAAGAGGCAGATGGCAGATTCCCTCCACAAAAGGCATTCAGGGCTGTGCTGCATTCACTTGCTTAGAACCTACCCAATCCCAAGGATTTGGTGGGGCTTGGAGGGTGGGAAGGAGATGGGAGCAAGCTTCCCCTTACTACCTGGAAGTGTCCAAGGCCAGGTTAGACAGGGCTTGGAGCAACCTGGTCTGGTAGAAGGTGTCCCAGTCCATGGCAGGGAGCTGGAACTGGACTATCTTTAAGGTCCCTTCCAACCCAAACCCTTCCATGATGCTGTGAAGGATGAAGCTTATAAGGTATGGCATCTGTACAGCTGCAGCCTCCAGCAGCCTCCCTGGGTATTTATTCTTCTGAAATTTACTAATGATTAATTGTTTATGCACTTAAAGGGCCACTGGTCTGACCCCATGAGCAAGGGTTACCCCGTAAACTGGCAGATAAAAAATTAAGCTGGTGCCTGACTCAAGATGTGCAAGTAGCTGCAAGCTCATGCACGTGACCTGGTGGTGGCACCTCCCTTGTCCCCAGGCTCCCTGGCACGGCCATCCCTCCCTGCCATCCCTCCCTGCATCCACAGGGACACAGCCCTCAGCTCGGCCACAGGCTGCAGCTGCAGCTTCAGCGTAAACAAATAAAAGCAATTAATGTCCAGGAAACAGAAAATACTGCAGGGTGCAGGGCTGTTAACCCACACCTTCCCCAGCTGCGTGGGAAGGAATGTGCAACTGTGTGGTTTGGCCTGAGGAGCCCTGAGTGGGTTTCTAGGAACTGTTTGCAGCACATATCACCACAGCAGCCCAAGGCAGGAGCACAGTCTGCTGCTAGAATTCAGAATTCATGGCTGCCTGCCATGGCTGTCCCCTCCCTGCCCTGGCAGAGGGCAAAACCAGAATTCAGACCTGCTGGATTCATCCTTTTTCATGACCTTTCTGTAACTTTGCTCTTTTTCAACGACTGTTGCCAGGGGAGCACTACACTCCTCATTCTAATCTGCAGCAAGCCACCCTAGAATCCCAAAATGTTTTGGGTTGGAAATGACCTTAAAGCTCATCTCATTGCAACCCCCCTGCCATGGGCAGGGCACCTTTCACTAGACCAGGTTGCTCCAAGCCTCATCCCACCCAAAAATCCTCCAACTAGCGATATGTAAATAATTTCCCAGCTCTGAAGCTACAATCCCACAACAAGTGCACCTCTCCATCCCAGTAAAAACCTGTGTGCCCCTGTGTGTCGCCTTGGCACAGCTACTGGGATGCTCCAAACCCAACCCTGCTCATGCCAGGGACGAATTGGTTTGGCACCAAACAAATGCCTGTTAAATGTTTACCTGAACTTATATATCTATATATTTGTGCGCAAGAAAACCAGAACACTTTAAGACTGTCCACAATATTTTCCTCCCTGCCCCTAGGGGAAAAAAAAAAAAAAATAAAGTGAGATGCTTGTGGTGTTTTCAGCCAGGAAAACATCCAGATGAGATATGAGATACAGGGGGGACATGACCCCGAAGTGTCCTGGAGAAGATCAGCAGGGAACAATCCTTCAGTGACCCTTTGGAGACGCGCCCCAGCTCGTGTCTGCGCAAGGAGCAGGCGGCAGCTCCAAGGCAAACACCGGGAGCTGGTTCTTCTCCCAGCTCACGGCTGAACTATGCATCTCCTTCCCGGGGCCTCCAGAGCTCCCCGGGTGTCAAAGTCGTTAAAGGAAAATCCGCCCACAGCCATTTCAAACAAACACGCAGGAAAACCACTGCCCACCTCTCTCCTTCAGGAAACCCTTGAGATAGCGGTAGCGGGGGAATTTAAGGCAAAATCCGCGTCTCCCTACTCATCCCTGCCCTCCTTAAGCTCTTCCCCAGCACCCACCTGACCACTGGACCAACCCCGGCTGGATGAACCACAACTGTGCGTGGCACAGAGGGAAGATCCCGCATCCCCCCGCATCCCAGGGGTGTCTGCAAGCACCAGGCACCGCACAGCGACCACCCCCGCACCCATCCCGCATCTCGCTTCCCCCGCAGGGAACGATGCTCCCGGCGCGACGGGGATGCAGGAGCGCACCGGGAACTCGCTGGGGACCCTCGGGTGTCCCGGCGGGGGAGGGGGGGACCGCAGGGAGGGGATCGCCCGCAGTGTCCGCTCTCAGTGCCCGCTCTCCATCTCCCGCACTCCGTGTCCACACTCACCCCCTGCACTCAGTGGCCACACTCACCTCCCGCACTCAGTGGCCGCACTCACCCTCTGCACTCAGTGTCGGCTCCAGGAGTGAAGGAACTGCTGGAGCTCACATTCCTGTCCACAGCTCCGTGCTGGCAGTGAGACCAGCCCAGGCCAGGCCAGCCCAGCCCGGCCCGGCCCAGCCCGGCCCGGCCCGGCCGGACAAAGCGGGGCTCAAACCCGCGGCACCGCCCTGATCCCGTCACCCCAGGGGTAGGTGCAGATTAGAGCTCAGTGACACATCCGTGAGAGGGGTGTAAAGTCACAGACTCACAGAGTCGTTACTCCGAGGTCATCGACTCCAACCTGTGGCCGGTCCCCAGCGCAGAGCACTGAGTGCTCCGTCCTGTTGTTCCTTGGACACCTGCAGGGATGGAGGTTCCAGCACCTCCTGAGCCCCCCCTCAATGCCTGACCACCCCTTCCATGAAGAAGTTCTGCCTCATGTCCAACCTGAACCTCCTCTGGCCACAGCTGGAGGTTCTGTCCCTTTTCCTGTCCCTGTTCCCTGGGGGCAGAGCCCACCCTCCCCTGGCTGTCCCCTCCTGCCAGGAGTTGTGCAGAGCCACAAGGTCCCCCTGAGCCTCCTTTTCTCCAGGCTGAGCCCCTTTCCCAGCTCCCTCAGCCACTCCTCACAGGATTTCCAAGTCACTGCAAGGTGGTTGGGGATGGGAAGGGACCTTTGGAGGTCACCTGGTTCAGCCCCAGAGACCACTCTCAAAGAGGGAGATTCTACATTTAAAGTAAACATCACAAGACCAGGGGCTATGGGCACCCACTGAAGCACAGAAGATTCCTCTGAACACCAGGAAACACTTTTTTCACTGTGAGGCCAAGAACTGGCACCAGTTGCCCAGCAAGAGGTACCTCCATTCTTTGAGATATTTAAAATCCATCTGGACATGGATCTGGGCAACCTGCTCTGTGTGGCCCTAAATGAGCAAGGGTGCTGGACCAGATGACTTCCATGGAGTGGGGGGAACCCCCTGATTTCAGTGCTGTGGACATGCAGGTGTGGAGGAGCAGATGATTTTCCACAAGATTTCCAGGCTGAAGGCAGTATGGCCTCAAGCCAGCTGCCAGCACCAAAATCTTTGGGCTCCAAAAACCAGGCATTTGCACCCAAATGACCGTTCAGGAGCAGCTCAGGGCTCCTGAGCTATGCCTGGGAAATGTGGATCCTGGATGGAGCTGTGCCAAAGGCACAGTGGTGGGTTCAGCTGTAGGGTCACCGTGATCCTAGGAGCAGGTTAATTTATGAGTTATAGAGTTTGCCCTCTCCAGGCTCTGCCTCAGCTGGTTCATGCAGGTTCTGCTGCTCCAGCCTGTCAGAACCGCTGGTTTTTGATGGGTTTATGAGGAAAACAGAAGGACTGCTTGTTCTGCAGGGAGAGGATCCACAGAGAGGCAGCCCAGGAATGCAACTTTGTGGCTCTGATAAGATCTCTGCAGCCTGGGTGAAGGTTCAGCACATCCCAGCACAAATCTCACAGCACATGGGAGAGCCACTGCCCCTAAAGTGAGGAGGGAAAACACCTACGGTGAAGTAGGTGGGAAGGAGCCTCAAGTTTTCCCTGTCATTCCATTCAGGGATGTGAATGAGATGCAACTGCCAGTTACCAACCCCCCCCAGTGACATCTTGCACTCATTTTCTCATTGTCATTGTCCCTCTAAGACATCTCCTGAAGGACCCGTAATACTGCACCATCTTCCTTCTCCATTCCTGAAACTGGGAGGGGATTCTGCTCCTCTGCTTCATTCTGGTGAGACCCCACCTGCAGAGCTGCCTCCAGATCATGGAGGGACCCCCAACAGCAGGAGGACGTGGAGCTGCTGGAGAGAGACCAGAGGAGACCACAGAGCTGCTCCAAGGGCTGGAGCCCCTCTGCTCTGGACCCAGGCTGGGAGAGCTGGGGGTGCTCCCCTGGAGAAGAGAAGGATCCAGGGAGAGCTCAGAGCCCCTTCCAGTGCCTCAAGTGGCTCCAGGGAGCTGGAGAGGGACTGGGGACAAGAGATGGAGGGACAGGACAAGGGGGAATGGGCAATAGAGGGCATAGGAGGTGGGACATGAAATACAACCCAGGCAGATGGGGATGGTGAGAGGTGATATCCGTGCTGCATCAGGGACACTGCAATGCTGCCAGGCCACCTGTTTTACCCCAGTGAAAGGTTTTTACCTCATTTAACCTCCAGGCATGCCCCAGGGCAGCCATGGAAGGGCAGAGGACAGCTCTGTGTGGGATAACTGCTCTCCTGACAGCCTGTTCTGCACCCCAAGCCTGTGGATGCTGCACAGTGAGAGCTCTTTCATCCCTGCCTCTCAGGTGAGTGGTACCAAGCCATGCTCTGTAGTTCATCTCAAACTTACCCTGCTGTGCTCAAACTCACCCTGCTGTTACTCTCTTCCATTGACATTTTAAACCCTGAAATGAATCACCCAGCTCCCTCCAAGTCAAAACCCAGGTGGGGTTGTGTTTGCCCAGGAGATTAGTCCTACAGTCAAGACTGGGTTGTACCAGGCTGAGCTCTCCCTACCCTCTACAGTCATCTGATGATTCAAACACACTTTGTGCCCTCAAACGTGTCCTGAATGCCTTAATTCCCCACCCAAATGTGCATCATAGAATGGTTTGGGTTGGAAGGGATCTTGGAAGGGACCTGCAAAAGGTTGTCCTGTTATTTTTAGGTGCTCAGAGTTATTACTCAAAAAAAGGATCTTCTTTTGTGGATCAGGGTCTCCCTCCACCAAGAAGCCTCCACACACACCATGTCCACACTGTGCTGCTGAGGAGCAACATAGCAGCTTTGCACCAAAGACAACAGAGGTATTCCAAGCACCAAAGGTAATCCAGGGAGTAGGATAAATTACCTTCTCCCTATATTATTTGCCTGTAATAAAGAATAATGACTTCTAGTGGGGTAAAAGAGAAAAATTTTTGCCCTGTCTGTGCCCATATGGAACTCCTTCCCACTGGGCAAGAATTGATGCTCATCATACATTTGGCAAGTTTTACATAAAAATTCTGCAGGTGCAGAATTAGAACACTAAGAAGACATTAGAACACTAAGGCTTTCTTTAACTAATAATTCACTAAAAAAAATCCATAAAAGCCCTGGGTTACCAAGTTCACCCTCTGCAGTCAGAAATAACATTTGATGGAGTTAATTTCGGCACCATCAGCTGTTCCCCACGTGCTGCACAAGGATTGTGTAGCAATTTGGGGTCGGGACTTTCCTGCCTCCTCGTGGTTTGCCCGCAGCAGTGACAGCCCATTGTGACAGTCTGATGGGGGTTACTAATGTGCCTTACACGGGCGTGCTGCAACTTCCCAGCTCCCCATCAGGGCGGGGAATGGATCCAGAGTAGCCCTGGGGAGAAGGATTTGGGGGTGCTGGTGGGTGAGAGCTGGACATGACCCATCCCTGAAACCCCCCATGTCCTGGGGCAGCAGGGGAAGGGGGGGATTCTGCCCCTCTGCCCCTCTCAGGTGAGACCCCACCTGCAGAGCTGCCCCAGCTCTGTGCTCCAACAGCAGGAGGACGTGGAGCTGCTGGAGAGAGTCCAGAGGAGGCCACAGAGATGATCCAAGGGCTGGAGCCCCTCTGCTCCAGTCAGGCTGGGGGAGCTGGGAGTGTTTCCCTGAAGAGAAGGATCCAGGGAGAGCTCAGAGCCCCTTCCAGTACCTAAAGGGGCTCCAGGAGAGCTGGAGAGGGACTGGGGACAAGGGCCTGGAGGGACAGACAAGGGGGAATGGATGAAAAAGAGCAGGGTTAGATTAGATACTTGGAATAAATTCTTTATAATAAGGATGATGTACATTGGAAGTGTCCAGGACCAGTCGACAGGACTTGGAGCAGCCTGGGATAGTGGAAGGTGTCCCTGCCCATGGCAGAGGGTGGAACTGAATGTTCTTTCAGGTCCCTTCCAGCCTACACAGTTCTGTGATTCTGTGATTCTAAAGCTGGACATCACTTGCTGAAGTGACCAGTGGATCCAGGGCTGAAAGCAGCTCCCAGAGATCCTGAGGAAGAGGCAGAAATGTTTTGCATACAAATGGATGATTTCCAGGCTTGAGGGTGGAGAAAATGAGAGAATAGGAAAAAAAAAGGGAACCAGCTGTCACTGTCTTTAGTAACAGCCAGAAGTCATGAGAGCAGATGAGGAGACCAAAATAGCAACATCAAAACCTCAGTTCTGTGTCTGGGCCCTTCGGATTTCCCTGCAAATGTGGTTGGGTTGCTCCATTCCAGAGCTTTGTTGTTGATTCAGCCACTCCTCTGGTTTGGAATTCAGTTTTCCTTCTGCCCGCAGGCAGGGCCTTTGTGGGTTTGTTTTGGTTTTCTATTAATTGCTGAATTTTCCTCCTGCACAGCAGGAAAACAGGACGAATCCCCTTGGGATCTGGAGTAGCTGCGCATCTCAGGAGGAGGACCACAACAAGATTTTATGTTCCCATCACTGTGCTAGGGCCATGCTAGAGGCATCTGGGAGGAAAAACAAATCCATATGCTCTGGGCTCCTACTCTGGGAAGAAAGGAAGGTGGTTACAGCCCATCCAAACACTGAAGGTCAGACCTTTAACTCCTTACCCACTTTCCTCTGCTCTCCTGGTGAGATACCAGCAGCTGCCTGTGCCTTTCAGTAAAGAAATTCCATCTATACACCCTGATAGTAGTTTTCCATGATATTCTTCTCCACAATTAGGAAAAAACCGCAAGAGCTAGAACTGCTTAAAGATTTACCAGAGTGTGTGTGGGAATAGCAAATACTTCAAGTTATGTCAGAAATGCCTGAGCTGGGTGAAGATACAATGGGGTGAAATTCTCCAGCCTATGTTAGGGAAAAGGTCAGGAGAGACGATTAAGAAGGGTTTCTTCAGCATTAAATTATTTGTTATGAGAGTCAGGACAACACTCTGCTTGTGAGAGTGAATTCACTCCCTGGTTAGGGTTCAGCTCCTGCAACTGCAGCTTCAGGACAGCCCAGGAAATAGAAATCCCTTTAATCCCCTGGAAAATGTAGAATTTACCCTGATAAAAACATCTCATAGGTGATCTCACTTCTCCACATAATTTCAGTTCTAAAAAGTGACTTTTTTCCATTCCAAACATTGTATTCCATGTTATTATCCTTATTTTTTATTACAAATAGATTTGAAACCTCCACTGTGTTGCTTGATGATCTGGTGACGCCCCATCGAATTTGGGATACTCTCCCCCCTTTTTTGGAACTGTGAATGAGCCACAAGCCTCTCCCCTGCCCTTCCTGAGTGAGGCAAGGCTACTCAGCAGCCAGGAAAATGAATAGATGACATCTTGATAATTGAACTGTGGCTTGAAAATTGACATTTAGTTGAACTAAGAGGAAAAAAAAAACAACAAAAACGACAGCAGCAACAACAACAAAACCCCACGACATCCCAGAATCTCAGAAGGATCACAGGGTACCTTTAAACCTCAGAAACCAAGTACAGGTGGATGCTGACACACAGAGGTGCGAGGAAGGGATGAGAAAATCCACGCTGAGCGCTGTTAAAGAGCTCCATGTGCAATTCACCCATGGATGCTCCTGCATCCACCCTTGATCCTTCTGTTTCTCCCTTCTGCAAGCCCTCCAGACCCAGCCCTCTGTATGCTAAGTGCTTAATTCCTGTTTTTTCCAGTGGATAGGAAGTGCTAAATGTCCCAGTGAGCTTGTGCTGCCTTTTCACCCCATAACCTCCAGAATGCAGCAGGGAGGTGAACCCAGGGAGACCTTGGGCACAATCCTGGGGAGTAAGGAAGGCTTCTTGCTTCTTCCCAGCCTTCTTCACCTCTCTCCATCGCTCTGTCCTCCTCGGGCTGCCCTGCTCCATGAATAATTCAGGCAGCAGTTGCTATAGGTGCTGTCATGAATAACAACAGCGCTATTTTTATCCCTCACTCCTGGGCCAGGAGCGGGTGGGGCCCTGCCAGCTCCCTCAGGAGGAAAACTGCAGCCATCCACAACGTGTCCATGGGCTGGGATTCCTTCTGACCACCCAAATGTAGGTGAGGTCTTGTGCATAGATGTGCCTGAATCCCACCCTGGTACCTGCTCTGTGTTGTACTCACAGGGAGCTTTGCACCCACAATTTATTTTTTCCTCCTATATTTTACCTATATTTCCTATTTCCACCTCTATTTATATTTTAATTAGCACACAAAGTGGTCATTTCTGGATTTAATATCCTGCCTGCTGCAGAGAGAGAGAAAAAGCATCTCAGAAGTGAAATCTTGAAGCGGGTTCTGGCAATTTATATGGAATAAATCATATTTCCTTTAGGGACTTACATGGATTCCTTCAGCCAGTTTAGATCCTCAGTGGATAATGTGCCCATTAAAAAAAAAAACAACAAAACAACCAAATACAAATATCAAAAATTATAAGTACAAAACATTATAAATATAAATATAAATATTTTCTAAATATAGACATGACTTTATAAATATAAATATTAAACATTATAAATGTAAATATAAGTATAGATATAAATATAAAATGTTATGAATATGAATATGAATATGACTATAAATATATAAATATATAAGTAAAAATAGAAGTAGAAATACAAATAGAAATAGAAGTGCCAAGGGCACACCAAAGGTTTTCTCTGTTCATTCTTTGTGCTTTCTCTGCTCATGAAAACAAGAAATGTCCAACAAGTCAGAGGGAAGGGGTGGATTTGAGGGGCAGCTGGAGGGAAATGGGTCCTGCTGAGTGTGCAGAAGCAGGGAAGCTATTCCAGCTGCAGGGACACATCTCTGGAGCTAGCAGGGCAGCCTGGAAGATTAAAGGGGAAAAAAAGAAAAATAGGAAGGAAAAAGAAAAGAAATGAAAACAAAAAGGAAAAGGAAAAGAAGAAAAAAGTAAGAAAAGGCAATAAAGCAGAAGATCCTTTATTTATACCAACGTACCAAACTGAATACTGCATCAAATTATTCCAGAAAGGGGCTAAAAGGCCTAAAAATGAAACTCTGAACTTTCACTTTGACACAGAGCAATGTGAAAAAAATCTCTCAGGAGCAGGACAAGTATCCAGGACTTGGGCTGCACGTATCCCAAGCCACAGAGTTGCCAGGCATTTCCAGGGAGGGATCTGATCCAGGCACGCAAGCAGAAAATGGGAAACGGGGCAAAGGCTGTTTCCTGCTCCTCTTCCGAAGCACCAATCGCAGCTGCTCCCTCTGGAGAGATCAGGCAGCTGGAAATTCTGTGCCTCGGGGTTTGCACAGCCCAGCAGACCCCGGGGTGAATATTTATTCCCAGGATTATCCTGGAAAAACTGCTGTGAGCTACAGTATCCAGGGGACACGGCCAACTTTGTGTGCACGGTATGCCCTGCTGA
>NW_005054377.1:2051932-2052924 GCF_000277835.1 Geospiza fortis | reverse complement strand
TCATGCTTTTTATTCTTTTTCTATTTTTAAACAGAGTTTAGATAAATATTTTTAAGGGATGCTGTGATCATTTTTTAAGGGGGAGCAGCAGGTTTCACTGTGGGCAGCGGCACCTTTTGATTCCTGCCTACAACAGGAATTTCTTCCTCCTCTTAGGAAACTTAAAGGAGGCTTGGAAAAAAGAGGGAAAGGGAGTTTTTACACAAGCAGATAGTGACAGGACAAGGGGGACTGGTTTTTAATTTGCCAATGGGTGGGGTTAGGTGAAATATTAGGGAAAAAATCCTTCCCTGTGAGGGTGGGGAGGCCCTGGCACAGGGTGCCCAGAGAAGCTGTGGCTGCCCCTGGATCGCTGGAAGTGTCCCCGGCCAGGCTGGATGGGCTTGGAGCAATCTGGGATAATGGAAGGTGTCCTTGCCCATGGCAGGGGGTGGAATGGGATGGGCTTTAAGGTCCCTTCCAACCCAAACCTTTATTCTGGGATTCTAAGACACATCCAAACCTGCCTTTTCCATCCTAAATACCACAGGACCTGTCGATTTTCTGCGGTCACCCACAAACTGCTGGAATCACACCGGGGCCACATTAAAGGAAAAAGCAACGCCCAGCCAGCCTGTACGGGGTGGAAACACCCGGAAACGGGGCTCCCCGAAATACAACATAAAAAACAAAACCCTAAATTAGTTTTTAATTAGTTTTTAATTAGTTTTTAATTAGTTTCTCATAAGTTTTTCATTAGATTTTGTTGGGTTCTTCTTTGTTTGGGATTCTATCTGGGTTGCCTTGTGTTGTTTTCGTGTTTGCTTTTCAAAACACCTTTTTTCCCTAAAGCGGCATTTTCAGCCCTCTGACTTCCAAGAGCCGGAACCAGGGTCAAATCCGATCCCTGATACCCCGCCATGGCCCGGCCCCCTGCACCGCCCCTGCACTTTGATTGGCTGAACGTCCTATCTATCACTACTTCGCCGTCCCATTGGCTGCTCTGGGATGTG
>NW_005054377.1:2035805-2051786 GCF_000277835.1 Geospiza fortis | reverse complement strand
TGAGCAGCGGCAGAGGGATCCGTCCCCGGGCGGTCGGCAGAATGGCGGCGCCGGCGGGCGGGCTGGAGGACGCGGAGCTGCGGGAAGCGCAGCGCGATTACCTCGATTTCCTGGACGATGAGGTGAGACGAGCTGGGAGGCGCGGGTGCTGCGTCCCCTGCATGCCCCTCGGGGTTGGGGGACACCTGATCTGTGTCCCCATGTCCCCTCCCCCCTGTATCCTGGGGGTTTGGGGAGCATCTCATGCCCCGTGTCTACTCCCGAAGTTCGGGAACACTTGGTCCCTGTGTCCGTCTGTCCCTTCTAATCCATGCTCCCGGGAATTGGGAGCTATCTCATCCTCCCCGCCTTGTACCCCAGGTGGCTGCGAGCCCCTAGTCCCTGTGTCCCCCCATTCCTGCCAGGCTTTAGGGAGCACCTGGTCCCTGTGTCCCCCCCTCCATTCCTACCAGGGTTTATGGAGCACCTGGTGCCTTTGTCCCCCCCCATTCCTACCAAGGTTTAGGGAGCACCTGGTCCCTGTGTCCCCCCCCATTCCTACCAGGGTTTAGGAAGCACCTGGTCCCTGTGTTGCCCCTTCCTGCTTAGCCGGTGGGATAACAGGGATCCAGCTCTGCAGGAATAGGCCCCTGGGGGCTTTTTCACACAGGCAGACATGCAAAGTGAGTTGCTTTCTGGGTGTCTTTTCCACTCCCACTTGCAGGAAGACCAAGGGATTTACCAGAGCAAGGTCCGGGACATGATCAGTGAGAACCAATATCGGCTCATCGTCAACATCAACGACCTGCGGCGCAAGAACGAGAAGAGAGCCAGCAGGTGGGTGTGGGGCACCTGGGGACACCTGGGGCACTGGGCTTCAGAGGGGTTTCAAAGATCCAGCCCTGGTTCTGCGGGCCATTTGTCACAAGAAAGCACCAAACCTTCTCCTCTGGTGAAAGCCAGGGCCTCCCCACCCTCACAGGGAACAATTCCTTCCCAATATCCCATCTAACCCTTCCCTCTGGAAGCATGAAGCCATTCCCCCTTGTTCTCTCCTTCCATGCCCTTGTCCCAGGTCCCTATCCAGCTGTCTTGGAGTCCCTTTAGGCACTGGCAGGTCTTCTCTTCACCAGGCTGAGCAACTCCACTTCTCTCAGTCTTTTTGAGGATGCTCAGGGATACTTTGGACCAGTCTGGCCAGGGTCATGTAAGGCTTTCTAGATGTGCTTGGAATTGTTCTCCTCCTGGCTGTTGGTGCCCGTGCACCTCACACAGAGCTGTGAGACACTTCAGTTTTTTTCACCTCCTGATAAACTTGTGGAGCAAGCAGGAGTGTGGGAAAAAGCATTGATGAGGAAGGGGTTGACACTCTTTTGTGACCTCCCTGTGCTGCAGGCTCCTGAGCAATGCCTTTGAGGAGCTGATTGCCTTCCAGCGTGCCCTGAAGGATTTTGTTGCCTCCGTCGATGCCACCTATGCCAAGCAGTACGAGGACTTCTACATCGGGCTGGAGGGCAGCTTTGGCTCCAAGCACGTGTCCCCACGGACACTGACGGCCTGTTTCCTCAGCTGCATAGTCTGCGTGGAGGGCATCGTGACAAAGTGTGAGACTGGGGGATATGGAGGGGCTGGGGGTTTGGTGTGCAGGAGCTGGAGCCCTCCAGTAGCTGTGGTGTGGAGAGGGACTTGGGACAAGGGTCTGGAGGGACAGGACAAGAGGATAAGTGGGAGTGGTTTTACACTGACAGGGGGTAGGATTAGATGGGATATTGGGGAGGAATTCTTGGCTGTGAGGGTGGGGAGGTCCTGGCACAGGTTGCCCAGAGAAGCTGTGGCTGCCCCTGAATCCCTGGAAGTGTCCAAGGCCAAGTTGGATGGGGCTTGAAGCAGTCTGGGATTGTGGAAGGTGTCCCTGGCCGTGGCAGGGAGTGAAACATGATCTGTAATGTTCCTTCCAATTCAAATGTTCCTTCCCTGGCAACCTGGGCCAGGGAGCTTGGCTGGAGGTCTTGAGTGTTGGGATGGTCTTTAAAATCAGCCAGTCCTGCCCATGTTTGACAGTGAGTTGTGACCCAAATAATTTTAATGTTGGAGACCCTTTTGGGGGCTGTCTGCTGACAGAGGGGTGGGACATCCCAGCCCCTAACTCCTCTCTTTTCCAACCCCAGGCTCTCTGGTGCGTCCCAAAGTCGTCCGGAGTGTCCATTATTGCCCAGCTACCAAGAAAACAATTGAGCGCCGATATGCAGACATGACCTCCCTGGATGCTTTCCCATCCAGCTCCATCTACCCTACAAAGGTGAGGTGAAGCAGCAGCAGGTTCCTCTAGGGAGAACGTGCCAGCTTCAGTATGGAGCTGCTGAGCCCCAGCCTCCAGTCCTGCTAAACAAGCCTTTCCAGCAGCCCTGGGCAGGGTGGGTGATGCACCCTGTGTCCTTCCTTCTCTCCGGAAAAATTGTGCTCATCTTTTAATTTGGGTTCCTGCTTTAGGATGAAGAGAACAACCCGCTGGAGACAGAGTTTGGCCTCTCTGTCTACAAAGACCACCAGACCATCACCATCCAGGAGATGCCTGAGAAGGCCCCAGCAGGGCAGCTGCCACGCTCGGTGGACGTGGTTCTGGATGATGACCTAGTGGACAAGGTGAAGCCTGGGGACCGCATCCAGGTGGTGGGGACGTACCGCTGCCTGCCAGGGAAGAAAGGGGGCTACACTTCAGGCACTTTCAGGTGGGTCTTCCTGGGGCTTCAGTCATCTCACCCTGTTTGAATGGGTCTCTGGAAGGTGAGATCTGGCAGGTGGCCATCAGAGGATTGGGTCAAACAGTGGCTTAAAATCACTTGGAAGTGGTTTGCACCTCGATCCTGTTTACGAGATATGCTGAGTTGGAAAGGACCTACAAGGATCATCGAGTCCAATTCCTGACCCTGCACAGGACACCCCAGCAGTGCCACCCTGTGCCGCACTGACAGTGTTGTCCAAACTCTTCTGAGCTCTGGCAGCTTTGGGGCCGTGTCCAATCCTTGGGAAGCCTGGTCAGTGCCTGACCACCCTCTGGTGGAAGAACCTTTCCCTGATATCCAAAACAAACTTCCCCTGACCTAGCTCCAGCCTTTCCCTTGGGTCCTGTCGCTGGTCACCAGAGCACCCAATTGGTGCCATTTCTCCACTTCCCCTCGGGAGGAAGCTCTAAACTGTGATGAGCCCTCTCCTCACAATATGCAGCTGTGACTTCCAGTGGTGCCCAGAAGGGTTTGGATGCTTTTAAAAGATGCTCCACTGATGGTCCAGCACAGTCAGATTGAGGATGCCACAGCTGTCAAAGCTTCCCACCCCCTTCCAGGGTTTTCTAGAGGAAGTGATGGCCCTGTGGAAGTTTCTGCTGTGTCTCTGTGGGGTTTGCAGAGCTGACCACAGCTGTGTCCCTTCTCCAGGACCATCCTCATTGCCTGCCATGTGAAGCAGATGAGCAAAGACCTCCGGCCTCTCTACTCTGCTTCAGACGTGGCCAAGATCAAGAGATTCAGCAAGAGCCGCTCCAAGGTATCCAAGTATTGTGTTCAGGCATGAAGTTTCAGCTTGGCATGAGGGCTAAGGAGGTTCTTGTTGGGTTGCAAGTAGCTTTTCAAGTCTCTCAGCAGGTTGTTGGATTATCTAACTAATTTTCTTGGAATTTTCTGCTTAGACTATGATCAGGCCCTGTTGTTTTTCTTGCTGCTTCTGTACTGTTTGCTGAGCATCTTTCCTCCTGGCAGCTCTGCTGTGTCTTAACCTTACCAGCAGGTTTCCAGGGAATTTGCTCTGCAGGAGAAACACCTCTTTTGTTGCCCCAGGCTGAGGTAATGGGGTTTTGCCCCAGCCTCTCATGCTCAGAGCTTTCCTTTGTAGCACAGAGAGTAGCAAGCCTTGCTCTCACTGCTTCCAGTGCATTTTTTTGGGTGACAGTGACAAGATGGTCCTGGACTTCAGATAAATCTCACTGTGAAAGAAAACTCTGGCCAACAGTCTTCTCATTTCCAAATAATTTTCATCCATGTGGCTCTGTGATAGAAATAAGCTGAAATTTGGGCTGAAGTGCTATTTGGAAGTATTACTTGTTCTTGCTTACTCCATGTGACAGGCCATGCTCTGCCTCTTCTGCCTAGGATATCTTTGACCAGCTGGCCAGATCCCTGGCTCCCAGCATCCATGGGCATGAGTACATCAAGAAGGCCATTCTCTGCATGCTGCTGGGAGGGGTGGAGAAGATCCTGGACAACGGGAGCCGCATCCGAGGAGACATCAACATCTTGCTGATAGGTCTGGGAGGGCTGGGCAGAGGCACCCTTGGTTGGTGTTGTTGGGGGTGAAGGAAGGTTCTGGATTTAGTTTTGTGGAGTAGCTGAGGTTAGAAAGGACATCTGGAGGTTCCTGGTCCAGGGATGTGTGCAGGGCTGAGCTGGTGTCACTGGTGGGTCAGGTTGTTCTGGGATTTGTCCAGTTGATTTTGAACATGTCCAGGGATGGAGATGTGTTCAGATGTGGAGTCATCAGCTCAAGAAAAGTGTGGACCTGTTAGAAGGAGTGCAGGGAAACCTTGGACAGAAGTGCACGAGTGGACCTCCCCTGCTCTGGAGCCAGGCTGAGAGAGCTGGGGCTGTTCAGCCTGGAGAAATCTCCAGGGAAACCTTGTAGCCCCTTCCAGGGCCTAAAGGGGCTTCAGGAGAGCTGGAGAGGAGGGACTTGGAGCAAGGGCCTGGAAGGACAGGACAAGGGGGAATGGCTTCCCACTGCCAGAGGGCAATGTTGGGTGGGATATTGGGAAGGAATTGTTCCCTGTCAGGGTGGGAAGGCCCTGGCACAGAGTGCCCAGAGAAACTGTGGCTGACCCTGGATCCCTGATAGTGTCCAAGGCCAGGCTGGATGGGGCTTGGAGCAACCTGGGATAGTGGAAGGTGTCCCTGTGTATGGCAGGGGGTTGGAGCAAGGTGACCTTTAATGTCCCTCCAACCCAAACCATTCCATAGTTCTAGGGGATTCCATGACCTCTGTGAGCCTTTATCCCAGTGTTTGCCCATGGTCAAGGAGACTTTTTTTTCTGTTTCTGATGTCCCATTGGAGTTTCCTATATTCTGAATTGTCCCCATTGCTTCTTGTCCCATCCCCATCACCTCAAGTCTCTTATCTCCATCTTCCCTATTTCCTCCCAGGGGTTTATTGATGACAGTGGGAAGATCATCTGCTTACCTTATTTTATGAAGCCTGAACAAAACCCTTCCGTCCCCTTTCCCCTCCACCTCCCCCTGCTCTGAACACCGCCCAAACCAGACACAGGGTGGTGGTACAGTTGGTATCCAGGGAATGAGTTATTCCTAAACGTGCCGTTCTCCATCCCAGGAGACCCTTCTGTGGCCAAGTCCCAGCTGCTGAGGTACGTGCTGAGCACAGCACCCCGGGCCATCCCCACCACCGGCCGCGGCTCCTCCGGCGTCGGCCTCACTGCTGCCGTCACCACGGACCAGGAGACAGGTGAGGAGCACTGGGGTGGTGGCTGTCAGCTCCTGGCAGGGACTCTGACATCCAAGGCTGCTCATCTCAATGATCTGGGAGATCTTGTCCAACCTTAGTGATTTTGTGGTGTTGGTTCTGCAGTGACACTTGCAGGACCTGCTCCACCAGAAGCTTTATGTTTATGATTATTTGGATCATGGGGTCCCATGTTTTGGGATATTTTTCCACTTCTCTTAGGTGGTGGTTTTCTTTACTCTTCTTCCACTTGGTGCCACATCTGAGGGCTAGTGTGGAAACCCAGGGCACTGGGAATATTTCTCTGTCTGCTCTGGGGTGCCCTGACCCCCAGGGGAGCACTGACTTTGACCCTCATTCATGGAGAAAGTTTCCTGGATTTCAAGATAGACTAGAATCCACAAAAGTGTGAAATAGATTATAGAAGTGTATCACTAGGTGAGAAATTTAGGTTTTGGGATTTTTAGTATGTAGTGGATGGAAGCAAGATGGAGAGCACAGGGTGTCATCCTGGGTTTCTTCTTCATGCTTCCTTCTTCTTCATGGGTTTGGGTGGCATTTTGTAATTGGGTGGAAGAATCGACATTGCAGCTCTTTGGGATCAGTTATTGGGTTAAAAGGGAAAATAATCCAGGTGTCAGTTCTTAATTGGATAGTTTAGTCTTAAAAGACCTTTAACAAGAGATTTGTTGCCAATTTTGTGCCTTCTAATGAAAAGCTGCCGAACTCACAGTAATGAGACTGTTTTACTGATAAGAAGTATTAAACACGAGTCTGAAGACTAATTACTGGTACAAATGCCTTCAATCCAGACCCAGAAAAACCAAAGACTGGTACCCCCACAGGCTAGCAGCAGCCTTCCTCATGGGAACACATTCCTAACCCTGATCCTTTCTCTAAGCATTCTCTGCTGTACAGTTGGGTCAGACAGCAACCATGAAGGATTCTGCTGCGCTTTGAGGTTCACTCCCATCCCAGGGGTGATGGTTGTGGCAGGACAGGAGATGTGTAGGGCCAGTGGGGGATATCTGACCCTGTTTTTCCCCCATCCCATCCCAGGGGAGCGGCGGCTGGAAGCGGGAGCCATGGTGTTGGCTGACCGGGGCGTGGTGTGCATCGACGAGTTCGACAAGATGTCCGACATCGACCGCACGGCCATCCACGAGGTGATGGAGCAGGGAAGGGTCACCATTGCCAAGGCTGGCATCCAGGCCCGCCTCAACTCCCGCTGCAGCGTCCTGGCTGCTGCCAACCCCGTCTATGGCCGGGTGAGTGCTGCTGTTACCCTTCCCTGGAGAAGGGAGGAGGCAGCTGGTCAATTCCAAAAGATCCCCCATGTTCTAATAGCCTCCTCGAGCTGGGTCTAATAAGCTCTTGGAGAACTATAACACACCCAAGATAGCTCAGCTACCCTTGGAGGCATAAAAATCAGCAGGATGGCTTCTGTTGCAGTGTTGGAAACAAAAAGGTTTAATAAAAGGTGGAATAACAAATAGAGAAAAACTGAGACAGGTGCAGGAAGTCTTTGCTCCTTGTAAAACACCTCACAAAAGCAGTTAGTCTCTTTGTTCACTCCTTTTTCTAGTTAATTGCCCAGGCAGGACTTTTTGGCTTCTGTCCAATTAGTTCCCCTTAAGTTTGAGATGAAGTCCCTAAGGTCCTATGAGGTGTCTTTTTCACCTAATTGAGGAGAGAAACTTCTGGCCTTCTTTCCTTTTTGAGGGGACAAAGGATACTTTTGTCACTCTGTCAACAGGGGGCACATTCCTATACCCCCAAACAAGTGACTTGGATGTGTGGCACAACGAAAAACTTGTTGGTTTGGTGTCTGTTGTGGTCATGGCTTTGCTGGAGGAGAGAGGAACTCCTGGGGTTTCTCACCATGTTTTGGGTGCTTGGGCAGCCCAGTGGACTCTCATGCTGGTGATGAGCCTCAGACTTGGTGTCTGGTCAGGGATCACAAAAAATACTTGTTTTCCTTGGAAATAAGAGCCTTGCAGGAGGGGAAAAGTGGCTGTACTGCTGCAGCAGGCTGGGTTTGGTGTGGTATCCATCCATCCATCCGTCCGTCCGTCCATCCATCCATCCTTTTAGGCCTGGCCCAAGGAGGTCCTCCCAACCTCCCTGGCAGCAGGACTCTCCTGTGAGGCTCTCCTGTAACCCCTCACGTTATCCTTCCCCAGTATGACCAGTACAAGACCCCCATGGAGAACATTGGCCTGCAGGACTCCCTGCTCTCCCGTTTTGACCTGCTCTTCATCGTGCTGGACCAGATGGACCCCGAGCAGGACAAGGAGATCTCTGACCACGTCCTGCGGATGCACCGCTACCGCAACCCCAACGAGCAGGATGGGGATGGTGAGTCCCACCCCTCCTCGGCCAAGGGATGAGCCCCTTGGTGGCAGCTCTTGCTTCAGAGGGTAAAATCCTGTTCTCTGCACATTCCCCTTTCCAGCCATGCCCCTGGGCAGTGCCGTGGAGATGCTGGCTACGGATGACCCTGACTTCATGCAGGAGGAGGAGCAGGAGCTGCAGGTCTATGAGAAACACGATGACCTCCTGCATGGGCCCAATCGCCGCAAGTGAGTCCTTCATCCCCTGGAGCTCCCTGAGGGTGTCCAGCACTGTGGGTTCATGGGTTTGGCCTGAGTATCCAGACAGTGCCAGCGATGCTGCAGCTGATCCATGGGTCGGATGCTGTCACGATCCGTCCTTACGAGCGGGTTTCGTGATAGTTCATGGATTGATCTCAGGGTGCAAAAAAAACCAACGTGGTACAAGGGGGGTTTGCAGTGATGATCAAATCAAATATACCTTTATTGAGTGACCACAGCAAAATGCGATAGAGGGATTAAGGGAGAGAAAAAGATAGAGGAAGAGAGAGAGAGAGGGATATAGCTACCAAACATAGAGACAAAGTCCTTTGGCCCAGTCCAGCCAAGGATCCACCTGTTACGTCGGTGAGATCTCAAAATCTCTAGCTAACTCAGAGGTTTTTATTATGATAACTCTATTGAAAATTGCAAGGTGGGGGGAAACAGATACAATAAGAAATAGATGTAACAGGTAGTCCATGTTCTCAGCAGTAAGCGAGAGCCATTGTCTTCTTGGTCCAGTGGTCACAACCTGCAGGCAAACATCTCAGTTTGGTCAGCTTGCCTCCCCCACCACAACTCCCCCAGGTTAGGGGTTTCAGTCCCAGTCCTTGGAAGGAGGAGAGGGGCCTTTTCACATGGGAGTTTCATGTCTCAGTCCTTGATGGAGAGGCTTCTTACATCTCTGTCTGTCACGGCAGTTGTAGACAAGGGACAGACTCTCACAGATGCTAAGGGAGCCTTGCTTGATCTCTTGTGCCAGGCAGGTGGGGAACATCTAGAGCTGAATTCCCTACATGCCTGGATGCCCCTGGAGGGGTGTAAATGGATGGGAAGCCCATCCTCACTGTGGATAATATGGATGTACATTCATTCCTGCAGGGAGAAGGTTGTCAGCATGGAGTTCATGAGGAAGTACATCCATGTAGCAAAGATGATCAAGCCCGTGCTGACTGAGGAGGCAGCGAGCTACATTGCCGAGGAGTATTCCCGCCTGCGCAGCCAGAGCCAGATGAACTCGGACGTGGCCAGGGTGAGCCCTGGGAGCAGCTCCTTCTTGGGCCAGGAGGAGAGAAACTGAGGCACAGGCCTCTCTTCCTATGGGTGTTTTCCACCTTGGCCTTGTGAGGGTCACACAAACACCTCTCTCTGTCCCCCCAGACCTCCCCCATCACAGCCCGGACCCTGGAGACCCTGATCCGCCTCTCCACAGCCCATGCCAAGGCCAGGATGAACAAGACTGTGGATATGCAGGATGCTGAGGCAGCTCTGGAGCTGGTGCAGTTTGCCTACTTCAAAAAGGTGAGGGGAAAAGTGTCCCTCTGTTCCCAGGGGATCCTGAGATTGGAAAAGGTTGGGGTTGGTGCAAGCTGAGCACCCTGGGCTGCTGGTGTGAACTTTCCTGGACACAGTCTGGGATCAGGCCACCACTTTGGGATTTTGGGTGCTTGGGGTTGGTCTCTAAAAGTAGCTTGAGTGAAAATGAGGTCTGAGTCCATCCTGCCTTTGCCACACAGGTGCTGGAGAAGGAGAAAAAGCGCAGGAAGCCGGCGGAGGATGACTCAGAGACTGAGAAAGAGGAAGATCAGGAGTCACAGGACAAGGAGGAACGCAGGACAAGGAGGTAGGAGCCACAGCAAGGGAGTGGGAGGGACATGGTGCAAAGGTCACCAGCCTCTTCTGAGATTGCCATGGAGAAATACTTCATGTTTTGCTCAGCCAGGTGATTTGTCCCACCCCATTTATAGTAGAGGAACTCATAATTTAATGGACAAAGAGCTAGCTGGATAGCACTGGCACAGGTTGCCCAGAGAAGCTGTGGGTGCCCCTAAATCCCTGGCAGTGTCCAAGGCCAGGCTGGACAGGAGTTAGAGCAACATGGGATAGAGGAAAGTGTCCCTGCCCATAGCAGAGGGTGGGACAGGATGATCCTTAAGGTCCCTTCCAACCCAAACCCTTGGGTGACCTCTCTTTTCCCCTCCCAGAAGGAAGAAGGCACGGACAGAAGGTGAGGAGGGCTCCTACGACCCGTATGACTTCAGTGATGCTGAGGAGGAGATGCCACAGGGTGAGTTCCTGGATTTGGTGACACCTGGCTCCTTGAGGGTGCTGCTGGGTCTGCAGAGCCTGGGGAGCAGCAATGCTGCTCTCCCCTGTGGTCCCTGGTGTGGTACAGTACCATTCAGAGCCACAGATCTGTATGGGACAGGGTTAGATGGGATATTAGGAAGTAATTCTTGGCTGTGAGGGTGGTGAGGCCCTGGCACAGGTTCCTGAAGAAGCTGTGGCTGCCCCTGAATCCATGGAAGTGTCCAAGGCCAGGTGGGACGGGCTTTGGAAGAACCTTGGATAGTGGCAGGTGTCCCTGCCCATGACAGGGGTTGGACCTGGATGATCTTTAAAGTCCCTTCCCACCCAAACCATTTTGTGATTCTATTGCTGATTCATTTTTTTTCATCCACCTCCAAACCACAGCATAAATAACAGTATAGGGAGGCAGTTTGGCATCACCCCCCATCCTTAGCCCAGTATTTTTGCTCTCTGGGTACTTGGTCACTAGGCACAGGGTGAAGGTAACTCTTCCTTCTGCTCCAGTTCAGGCACACCCTCCGAAAACACCTGAAGCTTCAGGAGATGGTGAAGGGAAGAAGGTGGAATTGTCTGAGCCAAGGTGAGTGGGGGCTGTCCCTGTGTGTCCACCTCCCCCAGTGGCTCCAGGCTGTTGTCCCATGCTGGAGATGCCTCTGTGGTGCTCCCAGCTCCAGCTTTAGCCTTTCCTAATGAATGCTGCTGCTGGAATGGGGAAGGGCTGAGGCATCCTAGGCTGGGAACAGGTGGAAGGATTTGTGTCTATTCTCCAATCTCCAAGGGTGATTCCTATTCTTCTGACCAGGTTGAAGGCATTCAAGGCTGCTCTCCTGGAGGTGTTCAAAGCCTCCCACGCCCAGTCTGTGGGCATGAAGAACGTGATGGAATCCATCAACCGCGACAACCCCGAGCCCTTCTCGGCCGCCGAGGTGAAGGTGGCTCTGGCCCACATGCAGGATGACAACCAGATCATGGTGTCTGATGACATTATCTTCTTAATCTGAGCCTCTGGGTGGAGCAACCCGAGTTTTTCGTGGACTCTCAGCCTGGAGACTCTTTGGTTTTTGAATGCTTCATGTGGCTGAGCTGGATTTTGGGAGGCTCAAGTCTGTGCACTTCCTTGCTGTGCATTTCTGGCCAGGAGCTCTGGAAGTTCTTGCTGTCTTCAGAATGGAGTATTTGGGAAGAGGTTTCTGCAAGGAGACGAAAGGAAAAACCTAGGAGCAAATTGTCAGTGTTTTTAATGTATTGTTTTTTTGCTTTGGTGTTAAGAGTTCCAGCTTTTAAATAAAAAAATCTGGATTTAGGAATCCAGCATTCAGTAGTGGTGATAAGAAGCAATATGAGAGTTCCACTGTTAGTGAAGCTTTTATTTCCCCCTTTGTTTTTCCATTTTGCCCCTATTACATAGCCTAGATCTGCATGTCTCACAGGGAAAGGTGCCTAAAGCCTGTCCTGTTGGTTCTGCCCTTCCCACCCATCTTGTGGAGGATGATTCCTGACAATGGAGGGCCAGGTGTAGTCTGATCTGTTCCACTCCCCATGGGCCAGCTTGAATTTCCAGATTTTACACCCCTGATGGAGGTTTTGCCCCCAGGGAAGGAACCTGGAAGGTCTCAGAGGTGCCCAGGGAATGTGTCCCTGGCACAGATGGATTCCATATCCTCCTGCTCCTGCCTTTAGCTTGGGAACATGTCCTGGGGATGGCAAACTTTCAAGAAAAGCTGAACACACAATCAGACCAGTTCTGGCTGCTTGTGGTCCAGAGCTGCTGAAGGTTTGGATTTTTCTTTAGTTTCTTTTTCTTTTGTCTTTGTGAGTTTGAGCTTTGGAGGAAACCCTGAACAGGTTTGCTGTTGTCACTGCCTATCTGGACACTTGCATAGCTCCCTTCTTTCTGGGTGCCATAAATCTTCCTTTGGGTTATAAAAATGTCTCTGTTGTTCACCCCATGAGTGGCTTTTCAGGGGCATGTAGAATTCCCATTTGTGGAGATACAGCTGCATTTACACACGTGGGATTTGTGCTGCTGTGGAAGGACTTCAGCTGCCTGGTGAGCTCTAAATGCCAGATTTCGGAGCTCCTCTCGTGCAACACAGCCATGACAGCAGAGTTGGAGGGGATTTTGAATGTTTGCAGCCTGTAAATCTCTGGGTGGGTGTATTGTGCTGTACAGAGCAACCTTGGACCCTCAGCCAAGGTCTGGCTCAAAACTGCAAAAACGGGTGAAAGCTAAACACAGATCCTCTTCTCTGGAGATGGGATGGGAGAGCTGGGATTGTTCAGCCTGGAGAGACTTAAGAGCCCCTTCCAGTGCCTAAAGGGCCTCCAGGAGAGCTGGAGAGGGACTTGGGACAGAGGATGGAGGGACAGAACAAGGGGAATGGCTTCTCCCTGCCAGAGGGCAGGGATAGATGGGATACTGGGAAGAATTTTTTTCCTGTGAGGGTGGGGAGGCCCCTGAATCCCTGGAAGTGTCCAAGGCCAGGCTGGATGGACCTTGGAACAACCTGGGATGGTGGAAGGTGTCCCTGCCCATTCCATAATTCCATGATTTTGTGTTTTCCCTGCCCTTACAGCTGGGGAACCAATACTGAATTTCCCCTGAGAGGACACCAGGAGGAGCTCCAGGGCAGAGAAATCCAGTTAATTCCCTATCCTGTAGCCCAGGGCTGGCTATAGGCTGTGGGTGACTCCCATCCCCCGTGTGGTGGTGGCCACTTCGGTAAATCCTTCACAATTGGGAAAGGAGTCTTTGTTTACTAGGGAAAAACTGCCACAGGTGGCTGGAGAGGCAGGAGCAATCCGCTGGAAATACAAGCCTTGTCCTGTGCTGCAGCTGAAATTTTTATTTGACCCTGTCATTGGAGATTTTGGAGGCTGTGATTTCAGCCTTTAGCTGCTGCAGGCTGTGGAAGCTCCTCTGAGCACCTGGCCTTGTGGAAGGTGTCCCTGCCCATGGCAGGGGGTGGGACTGGATGGGCTGTAAGGCTCTTTCCAACCCATATTATTCTGTGATTTAATCATCCATGAAAACCTGAACCTAAGTGTGTAACATCCTGCAGTGCTGTTTCCTTATAGGAACTCAAGAGTAGAAGAGTCCATGTAAGTGGAATTAAAATACTCTTTTATCTTCAAGTCCCCATCCCTGCTCCAAGCCCTTGATGTGGGAGAGGGAAAAGCTTTTTGAGATAACTTTATATTCCTATCTATAAGGAAAAAAATCTTCCCTGTGAGGGTGGTGAGGCCCTGGCACAGGGTGCCCAGAGAAGCTGTGGCTGCCCTTGGATCCCTGGAAGTGTCCAAGGCCAGGGTTTGGAGCAGCCTGGGATAGTGGAATGTGTCCCTGCCCATGGCAGAGGATTGGAACTGTATGATCTTTAATGTCCCTTCCCACCAGAGTCATTCTGTGATTCTAGGAATAAAAACATTTTTCCTCCCTTGTGATGATTCATGGTGGCCTCTTTTTGATGAAATTTTGGTGGCCTGTTTTTGATGAATTTTTTTTAGCAAACTTCAACTCATACTGATCAAGACAAGTTCAGTTGTAGGAAATTCTGGGTCAAAGAGGGAATCCCTGCTGAAATTAGAAGCTGCTGAAGACAAGAGAAGTGAGTGGAAAGTGGTGGTGGAGGTTCATAACCTGGTGTTTGGTGTGACAACGTCATTGCTTTGTCACACATAACCATTTCCACTCCACCCCGTTCCTGCACAATCCAGCCCATTTTCATGGCAGCGCCCTTTCCTTTCACGGTGAACACTCAGGGGGAAAAAAAGGAGGTCAGCTTCAGGGCTAAAAAAAAGTGGATTTCTGGTAATTCTACCCTCTCTTGCTCCTCCACGCTCTGTGTCGCATCTCAGTAGATGCGCTGCTGGATATTTGGGACAGTCAGAATAGGAGCAGAATGTGTCACAGCAGTGGTGTTGCCTCAGGTGGATTGGGTAACATGAAATGTGATAAATGTACAGGAGGAGAGTGGCTGGGCTCTGAGCTGTCGGTTGAACCAGACCACAAAGTCATGACAACATCCTGCAGTGATGTAAAGCATCAGTCACTGGAGATTTCTGCTGCTGTGATTCAAGAGAAGTGACAGAGCAGGCACCATCAATCCCTTCTCCTTGGAAAGTTCTGTGAATTTGTAAGAGGTTTCTGATTTTTTTTTTTTTTTGGTAGGACTGAAAATGTCATCCAAAAATCTGTTGATTTCCTGGATGACTGAAGATGAATTTGTGTGAAGAGTCCTACACTTTAGTCCTTTCCTTCCAGCTTGGCTACATAGCTTTGGGAAAGGTTTCTCTCAGGACTTTTCTCCACAAATAAGCTTCATCAAGTCGTTATGTGTTGGTTTTTTTTTGGTTGTTTTCTTTTTTTTTTTCTGCCATAAAAATAGCTTTTAGTCCCAAAGAGACCGGCTGGTGCTCCAGGGAAACACCACATGCACCAGCTTTCCAGTTGGTGGCTGCTCCTTTCTGGATCACAGGCTGTAGAATCCTATTTCCATTTCCATGCCTGCCTCTCCTATTAATTATTAAGTGAGGATTGTGTGATTGAGAGGGATTAAATCTTCCATGAACACAAAGGAACAGGACCAGGTGGAGGGATTCAAATGAAGCTTCCTGACCCAGCTCTTTCAGGGCTGTTCAAGGATGATGGTCAACTCAAGTCCCACCATATCCCACGTGAGTCCCACCAGACAAATCAGGAGAGGCTTTCCTCACACCACCTTGCTGGCTACAGGCCCATGGGACTTATTAGAGTGTTTTGGAATTGTGCAAGTTTTATGGGATGAGCAGGAGCAAAGTGTGCAGAGGAAAGGATAAAGGTGGATCAGTAAGAAACTGTGTGTGTCAGAGTGCTAAAGTCTCGGGGGTCTCTGTGGTCATGATGACCCTGAGATGTGTTAGAGAGGCTTTTTTCCCAGCCCAGCAGCTGAAGAAGGAGTCAGTATTCTTCTGTTCTCATTCTCAAGGTTGTTTATTGTTTCTTATCTATAACATTTTTCCTCTGGCCTGCTGAGGTCTGTCTGGCAGGTTGGTCTGTGGCACACGGGCTGCCCTCGTGGCGGTGTTATCATTTTATACTAAAAACTACGTGTACATTATTTACAATAATTTCCCAATACCTATCACCTATGTTAGGCAGCAAATTTCTACTCTAAACCAATCCAAAAGTGCCAACATCACCCAGAAGATGGAGGCCAAAAAGAAGAAGGAGAAAGACAGGACACGCCCAGATTCCTCCATCTTGCCCCCTGAACCCCCATTCTAAAACCACCAACATTCTACTTTTTCACCCTGTGATAAATTCGCCAACATTCTACTCAAACTCTTGTGGCTTGTAACTCTTCGCACAAAGTTGTTAATTGTTTCCATCGGTTAAAATCAAAGGCACAGGTGTTTTTGATTCTGTGCCAAGGTCTCTGAGCCCCCCTGCCAGGGTCTCGAGTCCTCCAGGGCAGCCAGAGGAATGTCCTGGGTTCTGACACTAAAGATATCAAAGTGGACCAGCTCCAGATTATTCCAGAAATCTGGGCCCCTCCTTGTGCTCCAGCTCCATTCACCACCATGTATGTCCAAGGAGCCCAACAGGAGAAATGCTGCTCCAAGTCCACCCAGTTTACAGGGCCAGAGAAAGGATAGAAGACCAATATCCAACAGCACAGCTCAGGCAGGGACTGGGAGTCAAAGCTGAGCCAGAATGGGGCTCCTGGTGAAGGTGGTCAGGGCATGTATGACTGTTCAGAATGCTCCACAATTTGTCACCACAGCAGGGAAGGCATCCCAGCTCCTGGTGCCCTGATATCCCCCAGCAGGC
>NW_005054377.1:1993450-2035794 GCF_000277835.1 Geospiza fortis | reverse complement strand
CCCATGGCATTTCTTCTTCCCCTGCCCAGTCCCCGCAGGACACAGGGATCCCTAAGACGAGGTGGGTGTGGATTGTGCAGTTGAAGGGAGGTTAAATGGTGAAGTTCCATGTCCTGCCCTCATTTTGAAGTCCCTGCTGGGTGCCTGACTTTGCAGCTCTCTGATCTCTGCTGTTGGGCTTGTTTGAGGCACATGGAAGTGCATCCACATGAGTTTGTGGTGAAAGAACTCTATTATTAGAAAGAAGGGAGTGGAAAGGAGTGAAAAAAACCCCAAAACACCTGTCTAAACAATTTGGTGTTTTTTTCCTTTCCTTATCTCTTGATCTGGCTAAATAAATGCAATTGGCTGTTTTGGGATGGTGGTGGTGGTAGTAGTATATGCCCTTCTCTTTTTTGGAGGTAGATGGGAGGAAGTGGGCTAAAAATTGCAATATCAGCTCCTAACCTCGGGTCAGGTAAGCCAGCTGTGCTGTAATGGAAAGGGTGGCAGTGCCTCAGCTTTGTTATAAAATGGAGAGCACAACTGGCTTTGAGACACAAGCAGGGTTGAAAGGGTCTCACACAAGGAGAATTCTCTTGTCCTGTCATCCTAACATCCACCCAAAGCAGCAGGGGGGTTACCATGGCTTTCAGCAGCTCTGCTGGGGTAAGTACTTACATCTAAAACAAAGGATAAGATGTACTTGCTGCAAGAGAGAAAAGCAGGGTGCAGATCCCTTGATTTGTGCAGGAAACCCTTTTAATCTTGCTGGGAGCTGAATGGGATGCTGGGTGTGTCTGATGCAGCTGCTTGATGCTTGAGTGACAAGGGTGTGATGGACTTATTTATTTATCTATCACTCATTATTTATTTATCTCTCACTCATCAGCACTGCTGAGGTGGGATTGGCAGAGTCCTTTTTGCAGACAACATGTTATCAAAACTGCTGAAATTTCACTGTGGATGCCTATGCACTTGAATTTCAGCCTGGGTAGCATTTGCAGCACTGCCAGCTCCTGTGATTTTCTTAAAAGCCCTGCATTTATTTTGTCTTCTTTTTAGGAACTGAGCTTAATGATCCTTGTGGTTCCCTTTCCATTTAGGATATTCTGTGATTCTATTATTTACTAAAACTCTGCCTAATGGAAATGGCCCAAGAATCCCAGATTTTCTTGGGAAAAGGGCTATTTCCAGCAGATGGCTGTGGGTGGCCAGTTTTTATTGTCCTGAGAAAGCTGTGGCTGGGCAAGGTTTTAAGCTTAGGGATCAGCTGAGTCCTTGCTCCAGTTTTTAGATGAAAAGATGGTGCTGTGTGACCACAGAGTAGGATTTTCATAGCTTGTTGGACAGATGATTTTCTTGATGCAGAATCAACTATGAACCAGAATTTAAATCAGAGTTTAGCATCAGTTGTGATGAGTTTTATTAGCTTTATTTTGCTATTTGCTCATCTTGGCCCATTTCACACAAACATAAGTATGAAGGTGGTCCAGTCTAACCAGGACTTGGCTCTTTGTGCTCTCTCTTTCCTGACTGGGCAGAACTAACGACACCTTTCTCTCTCCCAGTTCAGATCACTGTTTTTGGCGCTGCTTTTAGCCCTCACTGTGAGGAGCTCACCCCACAGAAAGGCTGGTGCCTTTGCCAGGCTGAGGGAAGGTTGCCTGAACCAAAAGGATCCCAAATTCCCCACAACTGTGAACGTTGACATCCGGATCAGCAACTCAGATCATGCCTTTGGGATGGTCCATGATATCAGGAACCGATCTCTCGCTCCTTGGGATTACAGGTAACTGTTCTGGTGTTCTCTAAATTGTGAGGGCTGTGCCACACCACAGATGGCTTTTTGTGGTGACTGTGGTTCATTCTCAGAGTATGCCCAGAGTCCCATGAATATGGTTCTGATGTTGGTTAAGACTTCTTCAAGAGAAACTGTTTGCAGTGCAAGGGGCTCTCACTGGAATGGTTTTTAACCATCTTGTCAGTCTTTATCAATCACAGAATCATTTGGGCTGGAAAAGCCCTCTGAGGCCTTTGAGTCCAACTATTCCCCAGCACTGCCAAGGCCACCACTGACCCATGTCCCCAAGTGCCACATGCACATGGCTTTTAAAGCCCTCCAGGGATGGTGATTCCACCACTTCCCTGGGCAGTTGTGCCAGGCCTTAACAACCATTTCAGGGAAGAAATTTTTCTTAATATCCAATCTAAGCCTCCCCTGGAGCAACTTGAGGCTATTTCCTCTTGTCCCTTGTTCCCTGGGAGTGGAGCCTGACGCCCCTGGCTGTCCCCTCCTGTCAGGGAGTTGTGAGAGCCACAAGGTCCCCCTGAGCCTCCTTTTCTCCAGGCTGAGCCCCTTTCTCAGCTCCTTCATCTGCTTTTTGTGCTCCAGACCCTTCCCCAGCTCCTCTGAGCAGCTTTCTAACCCCTCTGCCCCCAGCTTGTAGTGCTGCATGGCGTTGAAATAATAATGAAATTAATTATTCCTCTAGGAAAAGAATAATGTGAGTACATTGACATTTCACATTTTCCTAACAGAAAGAAACATCCAAATGCTGAAATTAAAACCAAACAAAAATGGATAGGCCAGTTGTGAGTTCTGTATTATTTAACCCAGCCCCACTCCATTCATCAGCTCCTAAAGAGTGGCACAGCAATATTACCCTGCCAGTGCTGAATCCATTTCTAGGAAATCATTGTGAAACCACTGAGGATAAGGAAATCCTTTGTGTCTCACAGTGAGAAAGCACAGGTTAAATAGGATGATGGAGATATAAACTAGAAGATCCTACCAAATTGCATGTGTGGTATTTTTGGAGTTCCCCATTGTGTATATCATGTTCTATGTATGATGTTATATATCATGTTAGATTATCTAATATATAATATATAATATATTATATATTATATATTATATATTATATATTATATATTATATTATGCTATACTAAAACAATACTAAAGAATAGAGGAAGGATACTTACAGAAGGCTTAAAAAGATACTAATCAAAAACTTGTGACTCTCTAGAACCTTGACACACCTGGCTGTGATTGGCTATTTTGTCAAAACAATTCACATGTTGGATAAACAATCTCCAACCAGATTCCAAAGCAGCAAAACACAGGAGAAGGGAATATTTGTCTTGGTTTCAAAAGACAGGTGTTTGCTAAGGAGGGCAGGAGCCTCCCCTGAAATGGAAAATGTAAATGACCCCCTGCCTTTTTTCCAATTGGAATTGTGGCTGCAGTCCTCCTGGAGTGTCAGGTGTGGTTCTGTTGGAGCAGGGATCCTGTAGAAAGGGTGTAGTTTTCCTCTGAAGATCCAGTAGAGGCAGCTGTTCCTCTGGGAAATCCAGTAGAGAAAAGCCATGCTGGTGTTCCAGAATCTCCAGATTATATCCAGGTAGGAATGCTTGGCTCCTCCCTCTGGGTGGAGCATCTCACAATAGGATGGTGTAGTCCTTATCAGTCATGCAGTGACATCCACTACCCTGTTATCAGCAGATGTCTCCCCAGTTGTGGAAGAGATAAGGAAAACTGCCTGCTTAACAGAAGACAACTGCCATAGAGATGGAAAATAGAATACAATTTGCTTGACAATCCAGGACAATATTTTTTTCCTTTTTTATCTGAGGCTTCTCAGCTTCCCCGGAGAAAAAATCCCAGCAAAGAAATTTTTCCAGAAATATATAACAGTAACACAAGTGCTTAAATCAGTTTTGTGTCCCTGTTCACAGGCTGGATGAGGATCCCAACCGCTTCCCGCGGGTGATTGCTGATGCCCAGTGCCGCCTGTTGGGCTGTGTGACCCCCCTGGGGCAGGAGGACCACAGCCTCAACTCGGTGCCCATCCAGCAGCAGATCCTGGTGCTGCGGCGGGAGCAGCGCGGCTGCATCCCCTCCTACCGCCTGGAGAAGAGAATCATCACCGTGGGCTGCACCTGTGTCACCCCCGTCATCCAGCACCAGTCCTAGCAGCAGCCATCATCAGGGCAGGCAGCATTGGGAAGAGGGGGTAAATCCCATAAAAATCCCTCTGGTGGAATCCCACAGCTGCCTGCCTCACACTCCAGGAATTCCCCTTCCAAACACATCATTCCCCTCCCAAATCTGAGCGAATTGTCTCCTGAAAGTCATGATTCTTGCTGTTGTTCATTTATGGATTTCAGGATGGGGATCGTTGGTAGCTGATGGTGGAGGGGAGGAAAAGTTTTGTTTGTGGCCCCAAGCAGTGAGAGGGGAAAGCAGTGCTTTTTAAAAATTTATTTTTCATTATGGTTTATATCAGTTTGGTGAATCAAACTAATTGTCGTTTCCAAAGTTGTCCTTGGCAGTAAATTGCCCTAATTGAATACCTGTCCACCAGCACTGCCACAGAAAATTCCTCTTCCTGCACCTTTCTCCCTCTCTTCTTCATCCCTATCCCATTTCCCTTCTCTGGCCATCCCTGCTCACTGGGATATTACTGATGTCAGTCAGATATTAGTGCCACCAGGCCTGGTTGTCACCATAGTCTGGGTTTATGTCACTGCTGCAATTGATTTATTGCAAAACATTTTGGGAGGTAATTGATTCTACTTGTTGAGTGCTAAAATGGTAAAGAACCAACAGATATCTCTATTTCTATTTATGTCTTCTATTTATGGCTGTATTTATGATGCTGTGTGTGCTCAGAGTATAAAAAATATCGATAAATTTTACCTGTATTTATTCAATAACTTATCTGCTGAATAAAAATAATATTTTATTTTAAAAAATGGTTTTTTGTGGTAGTTCAGAATGACAACAGACACAGAGAAGGGGTTTGTGCTGCAGTAGCACTGGGAAATTTCAGCACAGATCAGGTATTTTCCTGTGCAGTGAGATGAGTAAGAGGGAGCAGAAGAGAACTTGCAGCCTAAATAGATGAAAAGACACAAAGAAGAGGCTGAAAGCAGTGAAGTTCTGCAGGCACTGTGGCAATGGAATGAGGTTTTTTAGACCTCTGGGATGTTCTCTAGGGATGGTTGGAAAAGACACAGGAGATGTCACATTCCAGGGCTGCAGCCAGAATTTGAGATGGTTCATTAGCGCTGGGAAAGGTCTGTCCTACCCTCCTCCAGGCAAGCTTTCACCCCTATAAACAACCCTCTCCTCCCCCAGCTGAATGGTTGGCTGAGTAGGAATGCAGGGAGATGTCAGAGGGCTCCATCTCACTGCTCCCCAGCCAGGTAATTCACAGGTGCTGGATGGGATTAAAATGGTGGATGAGGATCCCTCACATCCAGGAACCAGGAGCTGGACCTGCAGGGTGTGGTTTGCTGTTGGGCTGAGGGGTCCTGCCTTAGGAAATGAGGAATTGCCCTTTCCCTCCCTGAGCTGCACAAGGAGCACAGCCTGGCACAGCCTCACTTCTCAGGAGCTGGACTGGGTGATCCTTTCGTGTCCCTCAGGATATTCCATGATCCTATAACTCTCTACTATTTTATCAAATTTCTGCAATATTGCTTTTTTTGACATTGCTCCTCTTTCATGCAGAGCTGAGCCAGGCTCTCACACCTCTGAGTTTGGTTTCTGCTGCAGGAGGTTTTCAGCCTGCATTTCCTTTTACATTTAAATCAGGCCAAACCCATGCAAGCGTTTTAGTATTTCATTTTGACTGCACAGAAACCACTTTAAATCAGATCCAGCTGGTGCAGGTAGACCCTGGGTCTCCTCCCCAGGGTGGGCCAGGTGACTCGTTGGGTTTAAATGAATCAAGGCCAGGTTGGGTGGGGCTTTGAGCCACCTGGGATTGCAGAAGGTGGCAGGGATGGAATGAGATGGTCTTTGAGTTCTCTCCCTACCCAAAAAATTCCACAATTTTGTGATTCTACAATTCTCTGATGTCTCCACTTGTTGGGATGGATGAAACTTTGACAAGAAAGTTTAACAGATATGTATGCTTGGCAGAAAGATTTTTTTGAATGTAGAATCTGAAGAAGGAATAGAAATGAAAGCAAGTTTTGATATAGAAGAAAAGAATTGCTGGGCCAGTCTTACTGGATAACCAAGGAGGCAAAGGGTATGTTAGTTAGAAGGGGCTTTTATGGCTTGGAGCAAAGGATAAACCCACCCCAAACAGATGTTTTTACCAAGCAAAAAGACTCCACAGCCAAACAAGTCTGACAATGTTGCAAGTAGAAAAAAGGTCTCAGAATTTTCCACTGCAAGGAAACTGAAAAACAACTTTTAGCTTAAACTGTAACATACTAACATTTTGTGATTGGAGAATAGTAACATTAATATGGTAATTATAGTAGTTATGATAGGCTATAGGTAGAAGTAGAGATATAGATTGGTTCTTCTGTATTAAGATGTTCAGCAAAGAAAAGTATATAGTGCATTGTAACCAAAATTAAAGGGTCTTCAGGCTTGTCGGCAGCTGGAGCTGACAGCTGTAGGCACAGGCTCTGTCACCCATCACCCTGGACTGCTGGAACACCTTGGATACAGCAAACTGCATTTTGAATTCCCCCATCTCTCACCCAGGCTCTCACATCCTCTGGCGCTCTTTGTTGAGTCGGGTGTGTTCTGTGCCCCATGGGTCACTGGGAGCCTCTCCAACCATCCGTGGGTGCCCTTCTCACTCAGTTAGGAGCATCTGCCCCCGTTTGTGGCAGCAGGTGTTTCATTATGACCACTGAGCTCTTCTTGTGGCGCAGAGCCAGTCCAGGGAGGAGTCTTCTGCTCCCCTCTCTCAGTAACCACTGACCAGGAAATCGCAACCTGCTTCTTACTCTTGACATACATCTCTCCACAAACCTGCCTCCTGGGGCTGCCCTCACTTGTTTTTCAGGGAGAAAACTACTCTACATCTCTCCTCTCAGTCGTAATTACTTTGACACTGGGTTCGTGGCATCATCCTGTGCTGGTGCTCCTAAACACCCACCAGCTTACCCTAAGAGTGGTCCTAACTGGATGGATAATGTAGTAGCTAATTAGGAAAATACATAGATAGCTAAGTAAAGAAGTTTCACCCATGGGTCATGAAGTTTTGCAGGCAGAGCTCTCAACTGCAAACCACACACCACTCAGCTGAGCTCTGCTTGTACGTGGGGTTTGTTTCCTCCTAATGGCATCATTCTTAGAGTGCAGCAGCTTGTAAATACAAGGCTGGTTGTTTTTTGGGCGCTGGTTTTTGCTGCCAGCAATCTATTAATTTGGGGGTTGGATCTAGATGATCTTAAGGTCCTTTCCAACATAAACCACCCTGTAATTCTATGAATCAGCGAACATGGCAAACAAATTTTAGCTTCTTATAAACAGCACAGTCATATCAGCACTGAGAGTAAGTGCAATTCACAGCCTTTGCTAAAGGCTTGGCTTGGTTTGCTCTCTTTGCAGCAGTGGCTCCAAATCCTGGCTGCCCAGCTGGGCATCTCTGGCTCTGCAATGGGGCTTGGAGCATCCTCCTAGGGCTGGGATGTTTGACCAGGAGGAGGAGAAGACACAGCTGGAGGTGTAGCAGCAATGCCACCCTGTCTTGTAACCTGCTGGGCTAAGCAGCCTCCAGTCACAGTTTGGTATCTGAGCCTCGTGGCCTTTCCCATTCCTTTTCTCTTCTGATTTCCTCTCCCTAACCTCCTACCTTTGTTTTTGGCTCACTGCCCCCCTTGGCCGTGTGTTCTGGCAGCTGATCCTGGTGTGGCAGCTCCTGTGGGATGTTGGGCAGAGCACAGGGCAGAGCCCCCTGCATTACCACGGGCTGGGGGGCACAGAAGTGACCCAGCACAGGTAGATGTCTCCTCCCAGAGCTGTTCTGTGACCTGTGGATGTGTTGACCAGAAAGTATCTCAGGCCTCTTTAGACCCCTGACCGCCGGCAGGTGCTCCTGGGAGTGTTCAAAGGGACTGCAGGTCATAGCAACCTATTCCACCAAAATAACTGCTTTGGAAAATGTTACAAAATTAAATATGTAAAGAATGCAAAGGTTGCAAGCTAAAAGGTTGGAAAAAACCACAAGAATTATCTGGTAAGGCAGAGGTTTAATGGCTGGAAAGCTGATGTGGTTTATTGGGTGTTTGACATTACAGGCAAAATTTTAGGGTGATGAGCAATTTTCTGATCAGTCCTGTGGGGATCTATGGGTTGGTGCCAACATGATGGGTACAGATGATAGGATGAGTTTCTGTATCAGCCGCAGGTTCTGGAGATGGCCCAAGAGACCAGACCAGAAACCTGGTGGCTCTCGTGGCACCATCACCTCCAAAACAGGAGACTTTCCTTCACCTTCCCTGTGAGGGTGGTGAGGCTGTGGCAGAGAGAGGCTGTGGCTGTTCCATCCCTGGAAGTGTCCAGGCCAGTTTGGATGGGGCTTGGAGCAACCTGGGATAGTGGAAGGTGTCCCTGCCCATGGCAGGAGGATGGAATGAGATGATCTTTAATGTCCAACCCAAACCATTCTATAATACCACAATCTCCTTTTGTTTCCATCTCCTTCTCCCTTTTCCTGCTTTGATATTATTTTTAACCTCGTGCTCGAGTAGAATGAGTGGGCTGATTCTGCATTTCCTGCAGCACTGTTGCAAGGCAGTGACCAAAAAAAATCCCAAACCTGCTTAAAATGTCTGTGATTGTCTGGTACCACTCAGCAGAGCCAGAGCTGTTGGTGGGGATGGGATGTGCTGGTGCTGGCTGTCAGGAGCTGAGAAGATGCCAGCCAGGCTCAGCACCAGACACAAACTACACTTTCTGCCTTTGCTACTCCCAAAGAGGAGTTCCAGGAGCTGGACTTCAGTGATCCTTCTGGCTCCCTTCCAACTCAGGATATTCTAGGATTAAAAACATTTTTCATATTTTCCAATTTTCTCCATACTTCCATAGATAGGGGCAGTAGGTTCAGGTCCTCAGCTCTTCAGCGAAATCTCTTCTTGCTTTTGGTGTAATTGTTTATTTATTCTTCCTTCAGAAAAGTGGCTCAGCTTTTCTACCTTTCTTCTGTGACTTCAACAAAATATTAAAAATATGTTTGACGCACTTTGGGGCTCACAGACTGACAAAATGCTGTTTTCTGGGCACAGCTTTCTATGAGTGAGTAAAATCAGTACAAACCATCATGTTTCTGTTTATCTGCATTCTTAGTAAGCACAGTATATTTGTATCATGATCAAGATTCCCAGTTCTGGTAAATGAGTAGAGATGGTTTATCTCCTCACTAACTTGACCCTATAACTTTTCAGGGTGGCTTTTTATTTCAGACTTCTGAAACTTGTGTTCTTGGCTCTCATTGCAGCTGAATCTGCAGCACCTTTTAGAAGAATCTGGTTTCCATCCAGATTGCTTTGATAAGTGGCAATGATGAGCGTGATTATCTGCAAAAATCCAATTTCAAACTTCCCTTCCTGCTGGGTTTTACTCACAGGCTGCCAAGACACTGCTGCTAAGGTTTTGCAAACTGACATGAAACTGAGATGGGGAGCAGTGCTGAACTGGAAACTTTTATGTTGGAGAGGGTTTTGCAGCAATTCCGCCCTGCTCCCTCCAATGACAATATCACTTAAGAGCATCAAATTAGCAGAAATTTGCATTGAAACTTTTGAAAACAAGGAGGAACAATCCTTACCTGTTGAACCTCAAACTGATAAGAGCTGTGCATGGGTGAAATAGGAGCTCCACTCTCTTTGGTGTCTCATTGTGTCATTATTGACTGTAGAAAAATAAGGACGCTGATGAGGTCACCCTTGTCAGGATGCATTGGTTTTGGATTATTCTGCACCTTTCCAACTGAACACAGCAAGGAAGGAAATCAGGAGGGAAAATCTCTTGGCTCATGGTGCCAGGAGTTAGGAGAGAGCTTGCAGTAGGAAAGAAAACAGTCCTTTGGCCCTATAAATCCATCTTGTTAATAAACCTATTAAATGCTTTTGCAGGAGCATGTAGAACACCCAATCAGCCCGTAGGTGTGAGCACAGAGTTGTCCAAATAAATAAAAGTGGTTCTGTCCTAAGGCTCAGATTTAGCTGGGTTGGTAAATGGTTCACCAAAAATCATGCTGGATTTTTGCAAGGGAGTGTATCTTCACTAAGGCCAGTTTGGATGGGGCTTGGAGAAACCTGGGGTAGTGGAAGGTGTCCCTGGCCGTGGCAGGGGGGTTGGAACTAAATGACCTTTAAGGTCCTTCCAACTCAAATCATTCCATGATGATGACACTGATCTGCGAGGTTTGTCAGCAGAAAGCTGTTGGCTTTTCCATGCTCCAGCTGTGTCAGCTCTTTCTGACCTGGTTCTGAGGTTTTCCACCTCAGCATAGCTCTCTCAGCATTTTCCAGTCCCCACTACACATGCGCCAACTCCAGCTAGTGGCACATGACTTCCAGGGAAGAAAGGATTGGACTTTCTGTGATTTTAACTGTTGGAAGTTACTTGGGCTAATTGCAGATCATTTGACAAAACTCCTTCTAGGAGTGGTAGGACATTAAAAGATTATCTAAACGACAAGGAAGTCAGTTCTGTTTCAGTCTTCCTGGACTGATATTTATATAAATCTTTGAAAACCTTGAAGGATGAGTGTTCCTTGATGTTTTTTGGTTTAGGTTTGTTATTTTTTGGTGTTTTTTTTTTCTTTTTTTTTTAAGTCCATTCTTGGTTAATACTTGTGGGACAGTCAGCTGGGTTAAACTTCAGGACCTACAGGAGACCTTAAGGAAGAATAACTGGAGATAAGGTCAGAAACTAGCTAAATTAGGATCACACACACTCCTAGATTACTCTGTTCAGGCAAAGTTTTATCAGTGTTTGAAGGTAACTGAAGGTGTGGACAGGAGTCCATTGCTGTGATTGTAGGTGCTGTGGTCAGCCTGAGTTAATCAGTGTTTCCTTGGCCCAGTGTTTATCTGCCAGGTCAGGGAATGGTGTGGCTATGCTGTGGGTTTGGGTTACAGGAGCTGACCCACCTGGAGTAGGTTAGGGAGGGTTTGGGCTCACTGGAATAGCTGGAGGGAGTAATTCTCAGCAGCAAAAGTTGGGATGATCACAGCTGGATCTGGAGGAGATGCTTTCACCTGAGAGGACCTTTCCTGTCATTAGAGACTCTCGGCCCTGAGCTCTGTGTCTCTAATAAGAACTCTAATGAGTTCTTTATTTGCTGTTGCATTTGCCAGTGCTTCAGCAGGCCCACACTTCCCCGAGACAGCAGCAAACAAAACATCCACATCTTCACCAGCCATCCTTGCCCTCTGAACCCCAGAACATGTTCACTGGGGCACTTTTAACCCAAGTGTGCTTTAAATAAATCCACCGGCTGTGCCAGACACCCACCCACGCAAGCGCCATCCAGCCGTGGCTCAAGTGCTGTGTCAGCGTGCTCCACATTTGAAGTGCTGAAAACGTGCTGAAAACATGAACACAGAGAATAATCATGATTGCAATCTGCCAGATGTGGTTAATTGCTTCAGTCACCCACCTGACTCTCGTGAACTTCTCCCAGTGTACGCAGGTGGTGTCTGCTCCACGGAAAGTGGGCTGGGCTGAGATTCACAGGTGATTTTGGAGTGTAGTTAAAGCTCAGCAGTGGAAATGAACTCCCTGTTTTAGGGGAGGGAGTTTCCTTTCCCCCCAAAGAAGCATTCAAAGTGTTGTGTTGAACCCATCTTTACAAATCCTTTTCCCATTGGATAATTAGGTGGATAACTGGGTAATTACCCAGCAGAAATTTCTTTTTTTGCTTGTCAGTCTTTAATGTGAATCTCTTTGATGCCACTTTATAAATAATTTTCCTCCAGGTGTCTTAGCTTCTCTATTGGCAAAATGGTGTTTTCCCTATTTTTTTTCCCTCATGGGCTTTACATTCTACTGCTGCAGAGGTAGATGTTATCAAGAGAGTTGGAAGATATAACGTAATGTAAATCTCTTTTATGGTCATGATACAGTGATTTTTTGCTTTATCAGGAACACTTCTTTAGAAAGAAAGGAGAATACCAAAGAGATTTTCACTGATTTTTTTTTATTACCCAAAGATAAATAAAAATTACCTTAATAATTAAAAAAATATATATTCATATAGTATATTTTTACAATGTTTTACACCAGCATAAATAGACTTACATAAATAGACATTTCAAAGTGTAAACTAAAGATGGGTTAGAATTCCCATTACTTTTCAACCTGACACATGAAGGTGTCTAGACTGAATTTGTGGAGTTCAAGATTTTGGGGGAAAACATTATTTTTTTACCAAAGACACCTAATTTTCAATATATTCTGATGTATTCTTGGCAAATTTTATGGCTTGATTCAGCTTTTTGGAGGCCCCTTCCATGCAAGGAAGCTACCCGTGGCTCCTCGCTCTTGCACCTCCAGCTCCCTTCAGGCCTGGTGCTGGACCAAGGGGGTGACACAGGTGCAGCCCACGGTGATTTTTTTCTTCTCCAGCCTGTAGGAGTGCTGGCAGCCCCTCTGCTCCCTGCGCAGGACCAGGATCTCCTGCGTGATGGGCACGGAGTTGAGGCCGTGGTCCAGCTGCCCCTCGGGGGTCACGCAGCGGCTGTGGCGGCACTCGGCGTCCGCGATCAGCCGCGGGAAGCGGTCGTGGTCCTCGTCGATCCTGGGGGTTGGCAGCAAAGGGAATGTTTGAACCCAAAGGCAGGGCAGTCTGGATGACTTTGGGCTCCCTGCTCGGGAAACTGTGCATCCTTCTATGGGGGGACAGCAGATTCTCCAAGACTGCGGGTTTTTCCGAAATAAAATGTAAGTAACTAAATATTGGTTATTTTTAGATGTTTGGCTGCATGCAACTGCCTTTCAAAGGACTTGCTTTGAGCTGGCACTGGCTTTGAAAGACTTAGCAGAAATTATTTGAGCTTTCCAATGTGTTACTCCAACTAACAAGTTACGAGTTACTCCAACTCACCCCCATCAAATCCTTCAGTTCCTCCCCAAAACATGAAATGTTGGTGTTACACCACTGTTGAATTTGATGCATTATTAACCCTCTGAGGTACTTTTTAATGATATTTTATATAAAGAAAGCTTTAGAAGATAAAGCTTGCCCCAGTATACAAATTAATTATTAAATTATAAAAGTAGTTTGCTTTGCCTTCTGTATATTGCCTACACCATGTGTTTTTTTTTGGTGCTGGTTCTCTTTCAAAGAGGATTATACAGCCATGGATACCCTCATATTTCCAAAAATCTCTCAACTGTGAAACACTGAAAATAGAGATGAAAGCATTTTTCTTGGCCAGGGCATCCAGTGTTTTTCCAGGCCATAGGGACAGGGATTATACCTGTAATCCCACGGAGCCAGAGAGCGGTTGCTGACATCTGGACTGGTTCTGGTGTCCTGGTTCGTGCTGCTGATGCTGAGGTTGACTCTCACAGTTTGGGGGAATTTTGAGTCTTTTTGCGTCAGGCATCCAGCAGATCCTTGCTTGAAGAGATTCTCTGGCTTGAGCCCAGGCTTGATCACCTTCCCCTGGGCAGGACTGCTGGCTGACAGCACGGCCAGCAGCACGAGGAGCAGGGGTCTGAGCTGGAGAGAATTGGAGAATTGGTACATTTAGGACACAAGACAGGTGTGAAATTCATCCACAGTCAGCCTAACTGGTGGTTAAAGCCCCTACTCCAGGTTGGAGTAATTATGGAAAAATGTGCCATATGTCACATCCACTTTTGTTCTCATTAAATGATTCTCACAGTGCTGACAATTGTATTTACACCCAGTTGTTTTAATCTGGTTGTAATGTTAAATTATAGAAAATAATATAACACAGAAGATAGCAGAAAGGGTATAACAAAAAGAAAGACACTCTAAGGTTGAGTTTTCAATGTATTTCTTGCCTCAGAAAATGCTGTGGGAGCTCCATGTCACTGATGTGCAGTCTCATTGCTGCCCCATGAGCATTCTCACATTTTAGTTTTTTAATTATTAATGATGTAAACAAGCATTTTAAAGGTGGGTGCAGATCTCTATTCCATTAATTATGATTGAACTATATCTCTGTCAAACTGGGGGAAAATAAACTCAGAATTCAAGTTCTTACCAGAGAGGCACAAAAAGTTGGAGACATCTTCCTTCCTTCCTTCTCTTACTGCTTCTGATGCTTGTCCTGGGTTTTGCTGAGCTGAAGGTGTCTGGGCACATCTGCTGCTGGACCTTTTATAAGGGTTTCTGGGCTGTGCTAAATAATTTGGAGTAGGTGTTTTTTCCCCCAACCTTAAGTGCGGTTTCCGACCATAACCTAAATTAAGCAGTGTATTCATATAGGTTCCATTAACACATGTGGAATAGAGGATATGTCTTAGATCTGTAGATGATGTCATTTCTTCAGCCATATCACTCAAATGGTGACAAAATCACAAACATTGCAAATTTGTGGGTGCAAAATATTTGATTTTAAATTGGGATGCCATAGGGATCAAACCCAAATGTCGCTGGCACAGATTTGGATCTGTTCACTCCTTGGTCGGTCTGATGTCTTTTCACCCCAGATTGGGCAGATGTTGGACAGCTGGCCACCATCAAAGTGCTCTCTCATATTCTTCTTCTCATATTCTCATATTTTTCTTGATGTCTGAGGAGCAATGTCCCTGCTCAAGCTGAATTCTCCTCTGAACTGGGCTACTTTTATTCACAGTTAAACCTCAGGTGTGATATCTCAGTGTGGATCAGAATGCTTGGTGATAGTGATCTCCCAAAAGTCAGTCACTGACCACATAGAAAAAAAAAATGGGTGAACTTTGTTTTGAGCTTGCCACCTTTTCATTTTGCTTTCATTCTCCTGCTCTTGTGCTATGAGGGCAGTGTTTTGTTCCTAAGGAAAGGAGTTTGGGAAGTGTGATGGATGTAGTTAAACTTCCAGTTCCTAAGTTAGGGAGAGAAGAGAGGGGTTCCAGGGAAACTTTGTGAAGGCTGAGAGATGCAAAATGACACAAGACACAGGTAACCCAGAGGAGCTGTGGCTGCCCCTAGATCCCTGGGAGTGTCCAAAGCCAGGTTGGACAGGGCTGGGAAAACCTGGGATAGTGAAGGCGTCCCTGCCCATGGCAGGTAGTGGAACTGGATTATATTCAAGTTCCCTTCCAACCCCAACCATTCTACGATTCTAGGATTCTATAACATCAAGTTTATTCTCTGACATTTCTTTTTTTTAGGAAACACTCCCATAATTTTGCTCTGACACTGGGTTTCAAGAAGCTCAGAAGTGCCCCATGAAGTGACTCTCAGTGTAACAGCCTTGAGCTGCTGATCAGAACATTTCCCAGGTCTAATTTTAGTGGGTTTTTCAATAAAAATGATGTGGATAAGGTATAGATTTTTTAATATTTGCTTAATATTTATATCTAAGTTCCAAATTTTACTCACCTTGTGCCATCCAAAGGAGGATGCAAATAAGGGTAGAATTTAGTTTGCGGGTTCTGGGATAACCGTGACCTATATCCGCTTGTTTTAAAGATGCTGATGTTTCAGAAATTAAATGTATATTTCAGTTTCCCTCTTCAAGTTAGAGGTGCGCACATTAAAGGAAATGGTCCCCTCAGAAGGGGTTTTCTCTAATGCAATTTACTGAAATATCCTTTCAAAGTGGGTCAGTAAAATTGCCAATTTTAGAAGCAAAATATGTTTTTGAAAGCCTACGAGGTAATGGAAGGTCAAGTTCAACCAACCTCACTCTAAATTGTCTACCTTAAATGCGTCAGTGGTTTGAGTTACCTAAGCAGCTGAAAGGTGAATAGTTTAGCATTTGAACACGGCTGATGCACCACAACATTACAATGGCAAAAAAAAAAAAATTATTTCCATGGTTTATATCGAAGCATGAACGCATTTGTTGGCAGTTGTCGTAAGCAAGATGTGAAGGTCTGAGGAGAAAATGTGCCTCTTGAAATTTCTGATTTCAAGATTTTTCCAAGTTCCAAATAATTATTTTGTAATTCTTAATGCTCTGAATTAAAAAAAAAAGAAAAAGAAAAGAAAAAATAGAAAAATATTTTCCCCATGAGATTAGAAGTTACCCCAAAGGATTTGTCTTATTCTGACACGTAGCTTTCTCTTAGCTAGAGATCAGGAAACTGGGACACTACAAAAGGCTTCCTGAAACAACAACAACAAAAAAATTTAAAGGTTATCAAGAGCCCTTTGAAATGAAACCTACCCCTTCTCTTAAGAGTAAGTTGCTATTTAAGTACTTTACCTGGCTGAGACTCCTCAGGCACCCAAATCTGAGTGTGTTGGAATTTGGTGACACTTTGTCCCTTCAAAGACTATCTCGGAATCACAGAGTGGCTCTGCAGAACCAGCAGCACCCTCAGGAGCCAGGGACTCACCCTGTGGCATCTCCTCCTCAGTGTCAGTGAAGTTGTACAGGATTCATTATATGAAAAATTAATTAATTAAATTAATTAACCCAGTAGGAGCCCTCCTCACCTTCCCTGTGGGCCTTCTTCCTTCTGGGAGGGGGAAGGAGGGGTCACCCAAGGGTTTGGGTTGGAAGGGACCTTAAGGATCATCCTGTTACCATCCTGTTACATCAGTACCCATCCCCATCTGTGGTGAACTCCCTACAAATGCATTTCTAGAGACAGCTTTTGCTTTTACAGCCCTGGGACTTTTCCACTCTGCATTCAGATTTGATGCTGAAATAGAGGCACAGATTTTCATTCAGACTAACTCTGTCATCTCAGTCATTAAAGAGACCCATTCCAGTCCCAAACTTTGGTTGGCTGTTTCTTTTCATCGTCATCTTGGAACACAAGCCCTGTGAGGAACAACTGAGGGAGCTGGGGGTGTTTAGTCTGGAGAAAAGGAGACTCAAGGGTGGCCTTATCACTCTCTACAACTCCCTGAAAGGTGGCTGTAGCCAGGTGGGGGTTGGTCTCTTTCTCCAGGCAGCACTGACAGAACCAGAGGATACAGTCTTCAGCTGTGCCAAGGGAAATAAAGGTTGGACATTAGGAAAAAGTTTTTTACTGAAACAATGATCAAGTTCTGGAATGTTCTGCCCAGGGAGGTGGTGGAGTCACCATCCCTGGATGTGTTTAAAAGAGACTGGATGTGTTGCTTGGTGCCATGGTCTGGTTGAGGTGTTTGGGCTGGGTTGGACTTGGTGATCTTGAAGGTCTCTTCCAACCTGGTGATTCTGTGAATTCAAGATCCCAGATTGCTCCTCTGACCCTTCTCCCAGCAGTCCTTGGCTGTTTCGCTCCTTATTCATAGAACCTCAGAATACCCTGAGCTGGAAGACACCCATTTAACACCAGCATCATCCAGTCCAGCTGTTTGTGCCAGCCTCACAAACCCTGCCATTTACCAAGGAAATACAGGGCACCCCAGCAAACAGCCCTGAGAGCAGCAGCATCTAAACCCTGGGTAGCTGAGCTGTCAAGGTGAGTCCTTTGGGAACAGAGAAGGACACAGGTATAAATCTGACCTTGGGATGATTTTGGGTGGCAAGAATAGATGGGAAAGCTCATGGGTAAATCAGTCTCTTTTGGTGTTTATCCCCTGCCATGGGCAGGGACACCTTCCCTTATCACAGGCCTGCTCCCAGCCCTGTCCAGCCTGGCCTTGGACACTTCCAGGGATCCAGGGGCAGCCACAGCAACCATCCAAGTGCTGGAGCTCTGGAGTGCTGACTGAACTTGCTGTAAATTAAAAGAAAATTTTACACATTTTTTAAATTGCTGTCAGTTAAGTTTATGATAGTTCTGTAAAATAAGATTGGTTTTTATATACAAGTAGGAACACAGTTATTTTTTTTCTTTCTGGAGAGAATGTATTTTCTTCCTTTTGAGTATATGTTATAAATCCCTATAAACACAGCAGCACTCTCCCTTCATACAGGTAATACAATGCAATACATACAAGTGTTGCATGACCCACTCTGCATTGTGGAGGTAATTTCTGTGGTGGTCTGTGAGAAACTCAGAATTTGAGAAAGATCCTGGGAGGGGACATGAGCAGGACAGCTGCCCCAAGTTATCCAAAGGTTTATTCCATACCATAGGATGTCAGCTCAGATAAAAGCTAAGAAAAGGATGAAGGGAGTGCATTTGTTATTTACAATATTTGCCTTCCAGAGCAGCTGCTCTGTGTGCTGAAGCTCTGCTTCCCAGGAAGACGCCAGACATTGCTCACTAATGAGAAGCAGAGAATAAAATTATCTTTTTATTCTCTTTGCTGGTGTACAAACTTTTACTTCTGTTATTGTAAACTGTCTTTTCTCAACCCAGGAGTTGTTTCCCATCTTATTTTCTCTCCCCTGCCCGGCTGGGAAGGGGGAGTGATAGAGTGGATCTAGATCCTTCCACCACAAGCCTGCAGAAGAGAAGGCTCTGGAGAGACCTCAGAGCTCTTTCCAGTGCCTAAAGGAGCTCCAGGAGAGCTGGAGAGAGAACTGGGACAAGGGATGGAGAGACAGGACACAGGGAAATGGCTTCCCACTGCCACAGGACAGGGATGGATGGGATATTGGGGAGGAATTGTTCCCTGTGAGGGTGGTGAGGCCCTGGCACAGGGTGCCCAGAGAAGCTGTGGCTGCTCCTGGATCCCTGGAAGTGTCCAAGGCCAGGCTGGATGGGGCTTGGAGCACCCTGGGACAGTGGGAGGTGTCCCTGCCCTTTGCAGGGGGGTGGAACTGGATGGTCTCTAAAGATCCCTTCTAACCCAAACCATTCCATGATTCTCTGAAGTCACTGCACCAATCTCCCGCTCCTTGATTCTTACACAGGAGACACAGCAGAAGAGCTCAAGTCATGTTTTTCCTCTATTAAACATCCGTATTTTTCCTCCCTAACCACTGCACTGCAGTAGAAATTATCATCTCCTACTTCATGCCTAAATTTTCCAAGCACATCTAACAGAGACCAGTCTCACATCAACTGTGGTTGCTGCCAGTGGCTGAAATGTTCTTTGCATGACTAATATCTAATGGATTCTCAGTAGGTGGGAAGTCAACTTTAAGAAAATGAGCTGCAAAGTGACATTTTAGGAAAGGGACATTCAGGAAGCATTGAGAGGTCAGTGCTGTTTGCCCAAAATCCAGCCCTTACTTTGTGTTCCATCACTCACCACTTCCAAACCAAACTAAATTCAGAAAGCTTGTTTTCTCACCAGTATATTCCTGTATTTCCCAGAGCTTAAACTCAGAGTTGCCAGGCAGGTCTGATAGGGCAGCCTGCAGAAATAAACTCATTTTTGCTGTAGCCATTTTCCTGCTCCCAGGTAAAATCTGAAAATCTTGGTCATTCATTGTGGAATCAAAAAAAAAAATAAATCATAGAATCACAGAGGAGTTTGGGTGGAAAAGAACCTTTAAATGTCATCTAGTCCAACACCCTGCAACGAGCAGCATCTTCCACAACATCAGCTTGTTCACAGCCCCATCCAACCTGATCTTGAATGTTTCCAGAACCATTTCTTTTTATGAAGGGAAGTTCCTATTTTTCTGTTTTTTCTTGCAGAGCAGTCACTCCTGGCCACAACATTTTGTGTGCAAGAATGTGTCAGAATCCAAATTTTTACAGAATAAGTGACTCAGAGCAGTTTTGGTGAGAGTTGTAAAAGCACCAGTAGGATTTTGATTTTTGAGCCCTTTCACCTCATTGTGGTTCAATTTGACTTGTTTGGTTTTTGGTTTTTTTCTTAAAATAAGTAATGGAAATTGACCACTTTTCCACTCATATGCAAATTCTGACCACAGTGCGATGAAGTTTCCAGAACTATCCCAGGGAGGGATTTCAGAGAATAAGCACTGCTGAAGGTTTCCTCCTCAGAGATGTGGCCTTGTGAAGGTGGGGTGTGGACCATGGGTGGGTGACAAAAACCCTGTGTCCCATTTTAGCCTGAAAAATGCCTCTTAACCAGACCTGATCCTTCTGTGCTGATGGATACAAGGTCAGAGTGAATAGGTGTGTGCCAGGCAGAATGGACCATCCCCGATTCTTTGTCTTCTGGCTGAACTGGCTGTGCTGAGCCCAGCTGGGCTAGAAAAAGAATTGTGGTCCTTTGTTTCAACCAATGTACAATTCTGAATGATTGTGGCCTTTGAAGGCTTAGGGGGGCTTTTAGAAAAGAGACAGCAACTTTTTTTTACCTGGGCAGATAGTGATGGGACAAGGGTAAATGATTTTAAACTGGCAGAGGGCAGGTTTAGATGGGATATGAGGAAGAAATTGATAAATTATTTTAAACTGGCAGAGGGCAGGTTTAGATGGGACACGAGGAGGAAATTGTTCCCTGTGAGGGTTGTGAGGTCCTGGTGTGCCCAGAGAAGCTGTGGCTGCCCCTGGATCCCTGGAAGTGTCCAAGGCCAGGCTGGACAGAGCTTGGAGCAACCTGGGATAGTGGAAGGTGTCCAAGATGATTTTTAAAGATCTTTTCTAACTCAAACCATTCCATGACTCTGTGATTAGTGGGAACAAGACAGATGGGGTCAGAGCAATGAACTTCTGGAGGATAGAAAAGTCATGGCTGATAAGAAGCTGATATTCTGATTGCTCTTCACATTACCTGTGAAAACCACTCTGTTCTGAGCAGTGGAAGATTGTATAAATATTCTGGACTGACATGTGCAACTACAACAAATTGTTTTTCCTTTAATCAGTTATGGAATTGCTAAAAGCTCTTCCATTATAGTAGTAGCTGAATTTCCTCTCTCTTTTTTCACATTTTCCTATATATATTTTTTTTTTTACTGTGAAGACTGAACTGCTAAAATGAAATGTGCCTACACTTCCACCACAGAGAAATCCTCTTGCTGCCGCCTACACCTACAGCTTCCAAAGCCTGTAAAAACCTTCCTGCCATCCCTTCAGAGACTCACCTCTGCTGCCTCCCCTGGTGCCCAGGTGGTGCCCTGGGCACAGCAGCAGTGAGGGAGATGCCAGATATCACAGGGCTTCTGTGGTGCACAGCATCTGATGGCTGATAAGCAGCTTTTGTGAGAAACACAGAAGGCAAAGTACCCAAATGTCTCATCATCCCAGCCTGAAGTTGGTTTGCAAAGGATTCAAGCAGGACTTTACCATATAAAGTTGCATCAGGCAGAGTTAATCAGGTGATGGGGTGAATGCTAATCAGAATGTTAATCAGGGTGATTGCTTGTCTGTCCTATTTTCTTTCTTTTTTTTGCAGCAAAGGGAAGCTTGGCAGAAGCTTTCTGCATGTTTGCAGGAGACCTTTGCTCCTTCAGGGGAGAATAAATGAGGTTTTAACCTGAATTAAATGGTCTCACACCCTGAGAGAACCTGGATATAGCTGGTGGAAGAGCAGATAAATGGTGCTGGGTCAAGAGGTAGATCTTGGTCCTCTCAGGAAATAATTATAAAGAAAGAGGAGAGAACAGTGTTGTTCTTAGGGTGCTCAGTAATCACCAGAGATCTTCCTTGATAATGGTGCCCAAAGTGTTTTGTGTGGTCAGTATCTGTTTTTGAAAGACTGGAATAATGAGGTGGATTATATTGAGTTTACAAAATTCTTCAATTCTGAATATTTTCAATGTAAATATACAGGTGTATATATATATTTATTTCATGTGGGGAAAACTGGCTTCTGGGATGAATGCAGTGGTTCCTGAAAACTGACAGTTGTGGTAATTAATGCCCAATAAAAATTGCACTTTATTTCACACCATAAACGCTCTGAAAAATGTTCTGCAGGTAGATTTGATTTGCACTCTTGTTTTTATTTGCTGTGAGCAGGAGCTTTGCTCAATGCAGAATTGCTGAAGGATGTTTCCAAAGGGGTTTGGACTTTAGGTCTCAAGTAGACAGAAATTGGATCAATTTTTGTACTTCTGAAGACAGAGGAACATTGGCCATTTCTAAGAATTATTTTTTTCCTGAATTTAGTAATTTTTGATCCTGGTTATCTCATAATTATTTGGCTAATAAAATTCAAAGAAAGAGTGTGGGTTTTTTTTCAATTAATCAGTGTAAAAAATCATGTTAACAGTGATGAAGGGAAATGAGAGAAGGTGATAGACAATCACTGAGTGTGACATGAAAATGCTGCTGTCCACACCCCCCTTCATTCCTCCTGTGCCAGGACTAAATCCTAGGGATGTTCCTGTCTTACAGAGCTTGGCAGAGGAAGGAGTGAGATTGTCCTGCTGTGCTCATGGCATGGCAGAGAAAGCTGAACCATGGTAATTTCAACACTCTGTGCTATGTCTTTCTTTCCAAAACATTTTTGGTGGGACAAAATGGTTCATAAATTCACCAGAAAACAAAACATTTTTTGTGGTTTTTACAGCATAATTGAACAGGGAAAGAAACTGGATTTTTGGTCCTTCTTGATGCAAGATGGTTCATTCCAGGTCATCATCAAACACAATTATGAGCTTTGAGTATTCAAAAGACCTTTCCTTTTAATAGTTGTTGGTGTTTTCTATTGTTCCTCCTTTATGGCAGTGTAAGAAATCTCTGGCTGGAATATCTGGGTTTAATTGTTGCTGAAATGCAGGAGGAACAGAAGATGACGAGGATATCCTTTGCCAAACTACCCTAATGCAAAGGATGCTTACCAAGAGGGAACATCATGTCAAGAAGCTAATTTTTAATTTCTGTCTTGTCTTGCATATTTTATTTTCCTCATGTTATTGAGCAAATAGACACAGGCACTTTTTTCCCCACTCATATCTTTGACAAGATTTCCCTGGGGTACTTGGCAAGCTAGTTGGCTGAAATCTCTTTTAGTTTTTAAATTGTGGGACTATTTCCACTTATGTCCTGGCTCTCCAGGGTTTTCTTTTTATTTTGGGGCTTCCTCTGCCCACTGTTGGGAGGCTCTGGGGATCCACAGCCCAGTGCTCTGCAGGTGTCCTTTGCATTGATGTGGTGCTGAGCAAACCCAGCTTGTGTGGAGAGGACATACAGTGAGATATGAGGTGCTAAAAATCCCCCTTTGACTCATTCCCAGGTAAAAATGAGATCAGTTGACATCAAATGCTCAGGAACCCCCAGGGATTTAGGATTGAAATGGGAGATCTCAGTGGTTAAGATCCATGGCCTGTCAGGGATCACACAATCCTTGCCCAGGATGGATTAATTGTGCATCTGAAGTGAAAGGGAACCCAGGGGATAGAATAATGGAATGGTTTGGATTGGAAGGAACCTTAAAGCCCATCTCATTCCAACCTCCTGCCATGGGCAGGGACACTTTCCACTGTCCCAGATTCCCCAAGCTCTGTCCAACCTGGCCTTGGACACTTCCAGGGATCCAGGGGCAGCCACAGCTTCTCTGGGCACTCTGTGCCAGGCCCTCACCTCCCTTGGAACAGTTTGTCTTTTGACCTGAATTTACTAAACCTTCTAGACTCAGGAGCCCTTTGTGTGTCTGGGTTTTCCAAATGACATTGCTGAAAAGAAAATGAAGTTATGCTCCATTGCATTTGGGAAGATGTGCATTTCCTGCCCTTAACAGAGATCCAAAATGCTTTGGAACAGAGGGATGCCACTCCTCATTCTGCTGCACCCATTCTCTTTCCTCCCCATCCATCCAACAAAAAATAATGGTTTCATGCATGATGCACATAAAAAGCTTATTTTGATACACATTAGTTCATTTATTTATTAACTGCTTTGAAATTTTTTTGGTGGGGTGAAGATGGGGAACAACCAGCTGAGCTGAATGTCTGAACTTAGATCAGAATTCACTGCCTGGCTCAGAGAACGGGTCAGCAAAGCCATTTTCAAGTTGTTTGGCTGTTTTTACTTCGTTAGCTGCAGTGTGTTGTGGGTGGGAAGATTAAGATACCTCTCATGGAGATGTGTGATCTGGTGTGTGTGTTGTGGCTGAGTGGATATGGGATAACTGATGTCAAAAACCTTTGCTGTGCAGATTATGGATATTTACAGCTCCTTTTTGCATTAAATAAGTAAAAAAGACACTTGGACACAGAGGGTTTTCAAGAATATATTACCCATGTTCTTTATGATTTTTAAAAAATAATTTAATCACAGATTACTTGGACTGTCAGTCCAAGCAAAAGACAGGTTGTGGATGCAAGTTTGATAGGGTAAGAGAATAAAGATGGTTGTGGCTCTGCAGATCCACATTGATTTAGAAATCTGCTGACTGTTTCAGAGCCAACAGCTTTGTATGTGATATTTTGAGACTCTGGCAATCATGGAATGGTTTGGGTTGGAAGGGACCTTAAAGCCCACCCCATTCCAACCCTCCTGCTGTGGGCAGGGACACCTTCCACTAGACCACTCCAAGCCCTGTCCAACCTGGCCTGGAACACTTCCAGGGAAGAAGGAAACTGGAGTAGCCCTGCTTGCAGTGATGCTTATGAAAACCAAACACCTATCCCAAACCTTTCCAGGTGCCCCACCCCCAGGTGCATCTCTGGAGACGTTCGGAGCAGCAGCAGATCCATCCGGCAGGAAGGGCTGGTGGCCTGAGCTGAGGCTGAGGCAGAGGCAGGCAAACCTTTGCTGGCTTGGTGTTTTCCACACTGCTATAGCTGGTTGAAGGGGACCAAACCTCCGAGGAAGACGGGCTTGGTTCCGTTTGACCAGCCAGAGCAGAGCATAGCTCCAGACCGCAGCACGCGCTCGGCTCCGCTGCTCCCGACCTGTAACAGGAGTGGGACTCGTGAGACTGGGGACACAGGGACTGACCTCTGCTCACGGGGACAGCAGGGTGCTGCAGCACTTATGGCACCACCTTAGAGATCTCACCACTCTCCATAGAACCATGGAATGGTTTGTGTTGGGAGGGACCTTAAAGATTGTCTCGTTCCAACTCCCCTGCATGGTGGCACCTTCATACGGCGCTTTCCTTCCTGCTTCTTTCTCTTTTCCTATTCTCCCTCTCTTTCTTTTTCTTCTTTTTAGTTTTTTAAATCGTGAAAAAAAGACAAAGTGGGAGGGAGAAAAGACCCCTCCTTTGTCCATTGAAGGGGAGTCACCTGCCAGTTGTCAGTCAGGCATCACTTTCCAGAGCCACCCTGAGCCCTCCAGCTGTACCTGGAGCCTCAGCAAGGAGACAGCTGCCAGAGACCATGAGCAGCAGGGCACGGGGCAGCTTCCAAACAGGACAAAAGCAACATTTTTCCTGCCCTGTGCATAGGCCCCTTTCCATGTGCATGTGGTTTTCCGGGGACTTAGAGTCGTTGGATCATTAAGGTCAGAAAAGGCCTCTAAGATCATCAAGTCCAAATGACTTGACACGTTTTTCTCTGAAAAACATTTTGATTAGGGGGATCTTTTCTTTTCTTTTCTTTTCTTTCCTTTCCTTTCCTTTCCTTTCCTCTTCTCTTCTCTTCTCTTCTCTTCTCTTCTCTTCTCTTCTCTTCTCTTCTCTTCTCTTCTCTTCTCTTCTCTTCTCTTCTCTTCTCTTCTCTTCTCTTCTCTTCTCTTCTCTTCTCTTCTCTTCTCTTCTCTTCTCTTCTCTTCTCTTCTCTTCTCTTCTCTTCTCTTCTCTTCTCTTCTCTTCTCTTCTCTTCTCTTCTCTTCTCTTCTCTTCTCTTCTCTTCTCTTCTCTTCTCTTCTCTTCTCTTCTCTTCTCTTCTCTTCTCTTCTCTTCTCTTCTCTTCTCTTCTCTTCTCTTCTCTTCTCTTCTCTTCTCTTCTCTTCTCTTCTCTTCTCTTCTCTTCTCTTCTCTTTCACTTTCTTTCTTTTCTTTTTTTTCCCTTTTGTCATCTCACTGCTCAGTGTTGGGAGGAATATTAATTTGTGTAACCTCTGGATTCCTATGCTTTCTTCATACTTTTTCTTTGCTTGTTGGGGTATTCATTAGCAAGGGAAGCACCAGCAACTTAAATTCAATATTCCCTATGGAAACACTTACCTTACTGCCAAGGAAACACCTCCTGCAAGCTTCCAGTTACAAAATTCTGTTCATACTCTGCCCCATCAGCACTAAAATGTTTCAAACTTGACAAAATTTGAGAAGAATTAGAGTTTTTTACCTTCTGTCATGGTCTGGGTGTGGTTACACTAGTAGAGAAGGGAGGAAAGAACAGATTTAAGCCAGTGGCCTTGAACCCCCAGACAGGCTGTGAGTTTTCCCAAACCTTAGCCCTGTGTCTAGGTTATTTCTTCTCCTGTGTCCTTGCCAGTGTGTGTGTGCCTGTAACTCAATCCTGGCCCGTGCTGTGCAGGAGGAGTCACTGCTGATCCCAGGCTCCGGCAGAACAGGCTGGGAACAGCTGCAGAAAGTAAATACGGGATGGGATTCCACTGCAGGGTTAAACCCCACATTTATGCAGTCAGTCAGGGCTGGGACAGGCTCAGCTGGCCAGACAGAAGTTTGGCTTCGTTTGCCAACACGTGAGCACCTGGCACCCTCCAAGGAGCCACAGGTTGTCTGGGACAGCCACGGGTGATGTGCTGGTGGGGCACAGCACAGAGCTGAAGAAAGCCACTGGAGGCCATTCTTAGGCTGTCTCCAGGGGCACTGGGAGACAATTTTGGCAACTAAATAAAGTCCACAGTGCCACAGACTGCAGCACGTTTTCATCACCATGGAGGTGAAGAGACCACCAGGTGCAGAAAGGAAGAGCTGGGATTGAGACGTGGACAATGGGTTGATCAGCAAAGCCAGGGAGGGAGCACGGGTCAGGATTCACACCCCTGCCAGGATTCACACCCCTGCCAGGATTCACACCCCTGCCTGCTCATTCCATTAGGAGCCATTTACTCTTGCCTAGTTTTCATGATTAGAACCATGGAATGGTTTGGGTTAGAAGGGATATTAGGGACAATTCATTTCCAATCCCCTGCCATGGGCAGCACACCTTCCATTATCCCAGGTTAATCCAAACCCTGTCCAACCTGGCCTTGGACACTTCCAGGGATCCAGAGGCAGCCACAGCTTCTTTGGGCACCCAGTGCCAGGACCTGCCCACCCTCACAAGGAACAATTCCTTCCCAATATCCCATCCATCCCTGCCCTCTGGCTGTGAGAAGTCATTCCCTGTGTCCTGTCCCTCCATCCCTTGTCCCCAGTCCCTCTCCAGCTCTCCTGGAGCCCCTTTAGGCCCTGGAAGGGGCTCTGAGCTCTCCCTGGATCCTTCAGGTGAACAATCCCAGCTCTCCCAGCCTGGCTCCAGAGCAGAGAAGCTCCAGCCTTGGAGCATCTCTGTGGCCTCCTCTGGACTCTCTCCAGCAGCTCCAGGTCCTCCTGCTGTTGAACTCCAGGGCTGGAGGCAGCTCTGCAGGTGGGATCTGACCTGAGCAGGGAAGAGGAGCAGAATCCCCTCTCTTGGCCTGCTGGCCATTCTTCCTTAGATGCAGCTCAGAAGGAAAAAAAGGATAAATTTTCTCTGCTAAATTTCTCTTCTGAATTATCACAACCTAGGAATTGGTTCTGTACAAGAAGGGCAGGATGAAATAATGATTTGACAAGTGCTTTCCTGAATTACATCTAGGAGACCACAGGGCTTGGGTCAGATGCAGCAGCCCTGATTCAGACTGAAATTTTGCAAAGCATCCTGGCGGCTGAGGAACATAAATGTCACTGGTTTCAGGGTCTATATTGGTACATTTTATAGAGCTGAGGTGCAGGCACAGGAACTCAGTGGTTTCTGCTGTGTTTTGCACAGTTCCTGGCACAGTTTTGACCTGTGTCAACTGGGACTGACCCTAACAGCCCCTAAGCTCAGCTTTGCTATTAGAACTGGTCAAGGGCCATTCCTTGGCCAGTCAGGAGTTTGAAGATGATGAAGTTGAGAACATTAAACACTGAAACATGCATATGATTTTTAAGTTTCTAACTAGATTGGGTTTGCCAAGGGTACTTTGGGGTGGAATTCCTAAAATTTCCCAGGGGATGTGAAGGTCTGAAAATCTTTCAGACCTAGGCTTTAATGATAAGAACAGTTGCTTCAAAAATTTCCTAAATTCTTTCTTAAAATAAATTAGGACTGATTGAAAACTGCCTTGAGTTTTGAATATGTGGCCTATAGTGGAAGAAAGTAATATGTGAGAAATGGTTTGAAGCCTTCAGCTCCATGTCACAGGATCTTGAGGATATCCTGGAGACATCCAGGATATCTCCAGGCTGTCCTAGAGGGCTTAAAGGCAACTGGTCACTGTTTGCAAAAAAAATACACCGAGCTCGTTGCTAGACAATGTTGTTAGAATAAAATATCAAACAGTGCTGAGACGAGGAAGGGACATTTGTGATATGGCAGGACTGTCCTGAGCTGTGACAATACAGATCTGGGGAAAAATCTCACTGTTTTTGACAAGTCTGTGTGCCTGTTTAGCTCCACAGTGTTGTATTATTAGGATGAGACTACAGCAATTCCTGTGCCTGTGGCACTCATTTCAATCCCCTTAAAGAAGACCTTGTTATGAATGACTGGGAGTACCGAGGAGAATTTTGTGACGTCTGGATCATACTCAGTTCTGCTCCTCACAAGTCAATCCTACCCACTGCTTTTTAATTCTTCCTGTGTCACTTAATCCAAAGCATTTTCCACCTACTGAGAATGGATGGCAGCATGAAATAGGGTAGATCTAGATTAGATATTGGGAAGAAATTCTTGGCTGTGAGGGTGGTGAGGCCCTGGCACAGGGTACCCAGAGAAGCTGTGGCTGCCCCTGGACCCCTGGAAGTCCCAAGGCCAACCTGGGATAGAGGAAGGTGCTGAAAGTAGACGAGCTTCAAGGTCCCCAAACCATTCTATGATTCTATGAATTATTGATGCTCTCTGGGATGTAGTGATTTTCAGAAAACACTTGAAAAGCACTTTCAGTACAGTGTGAATATTATTTGGATTAAGTGAAACTCACATTCTGCTTACTCCATGCTTTTTCCAGTGAAAGATGTACAGGATATATCCTAGCTCTCAAATCTGTATGGATTCAGAAATTTGCAGCCTTTTGAGATGTTCAGATCCCTCTGTGCCCTCTGTGGGTGCGGTAGAGTGAACATAAACTGCCTGGCTCTGTTTGACGAAGTCAAATTCAAATGAAATGCACTTTCAGGAAATCTTTGGACTCCTTGCAGCCGCTGGGAGCAGAGGGCACGGCGATGTCTCCCTGAAACCACACACTTCCTTACATTCCATAGCAGCCTAATCCATATGGGCATATAAAGAAGCATGTCATCTCATAAGAGAAGCCTGGCTTGTGCCTTCTGGCCAGCAGGAGAGCTCTCCATCCTCCTCTCCATCCTCCATACCTCCTGAAGGGGTGATGCTGCTCCTCAGACGTGTTACAGAGCCAACAGTCTGCTTCCTCCTTGGAAAAGCAGTGACAGCACAACCTTTGTAACTTCCCTGGTGCCCTGGAGCACTTTGGGATGTTTTGGAGGGATGTTTTCAGGTGGTTCTGATTTTTTCCAGTGCCTGTGGGTCAGCAAACATTCCCGTGTGTGCCTCTGCACAGTGCTGAAGGCTGGAATCTCTCTGAAAGTGCATGTTGGAGGAGGTCCTGGACTTTTTTTGACAGCCCTGAAATCCTCAAAAACTAAAGTGTGCTGTTAAAAAAAAAGTCACATGAGTGAGAGGTGATAGACTGTGTTCTTTCCTTTCACTTTATCATTACTATTAGTATTGAGGAAGGACCTGGAGGACCTGCCTGAGCAGAGGAGTTGCTCATACACACTCAGGGATGTGGTCCCTGCCCTGGAGAGCTGCCTGGCCAAGCAGGCAGTGTCTTCAGAACCAGACAGCAGCTCACCAGAACCTGCCCTGGCTGACCAGAAACAAGTTTAAGTCCAAGAGTCACACACAGAGTGGTTTGGGTCAGAAGGACCCGGAGGGTTCAAAGCAGGAGCAGCTTAGATCAGGTTGCTCAGCACCATGTCTAGTCGAGCTTGAATCCCCCCAAGGATGGAGTTTCCCCAATTTTGGGGTCTGTTTCCTGGTGTTTGACCAAGCTGATGGTGAAAAACCTGTTTGGCGATATCTAGTTGGAATTTCCTGTGTTCCAACTTGTGCAGTGCCCTGGTGCTCCTTTGAGAGGAGCCTGTCATGGCACAGAGAGCAAGACATATGGATGGTTTTCTGAATTTAATGATAGAAATTGTCTTCAGAAGGGAAAAGCAAAGTATCCTGCTGTCCCCTCCTATGCTAATTCTTGATTTGGGGTTGTTGCACACTCTCATCCTCAGGGATGCTCAAAGGGAGTTTTGGCCATGTTTGGGAAACAACTGGTTGGAATCAATTTGTTCATGGAGCAGATTCACAAATATTATTTATTTCTAAGTGGAAGCTTTTCTGAGGATGGAAAAGGGGAGGGAATACCTCAGTTTCTAATACACAACCAGTCCATACAAGTATATAGGACAGGAAAATCAAATAAGCCTTTCTCTCATGTTTTCTCTTACTAAAGAGCCAAAAGACCAAGGAATGATCTCAAGTGATGAGAAGCACTAAAATCAGCACAGGAATAACCCCAAGCTTTGAAGGAAACATAAATCCTCTTTGAAGGCAGGCTCAGCACCCACTCCAGAGCACAGAGCAGCACTGCACACACTCCTTAGAGGCTCCAGCTCTCCCCAGAGCATGGTTCCCCCTCCCCAACTTTGCTGTCAATCCCCAGGCATTTTATTGTGGTGGAGAAGTTGGGTCAGACCTCTCCCCACGCTTGCAGGGCTCTCCATCCTCCCCCGTGGCAGAGGTGTTCCCCTGAAGGTTGCTACTTCAGGAAATATCAATTTTTCAGCGTCCCCCAGTGTCTCACATTGCTGATTTTTCACATTTCACACACAACCACCTCAGTTTCTCTGCCCCTATAATTTTCCCCCTGTCAGCTGTTCAAACCTGTGTCAGTACTTGATGTAATGATGTCTGCAAAAGGTTCTGGGGTGGAAATCCATCCCATGGCATTGTTCATGTTAATACTCAGCTGGGGCAATGGATTTACAGAGTGAAGAGTGTAAAAATGGCTCAAATTTATTTCCACTTAAAAACTTCATGATTCTGATATTGTACATGCTGCTCTAAGTAATTTTGCTTGTACAAATATCCCTATTGACTGGAGTGAAGGGATGAATGGCTTTTGGGGGAAGTTGTTTGTTTGTCTTAAAGCCAGATGAAGACTTTTCTTTGTGATTTCCAGAGAAATTAATGGCAGGGAATTTCATACAGTCATTATTTCAATAACCTCAGTACCTGATCAAACAAATGAATGCAAATTCTACAGAAAGGAGTCATTCAGTGACACAGGGAATTATATTGTTTAAAAGTTCCCAGATTCAGGAGTGGTGTCTGAATTTCCATTATTTAGAGATTTGTACACCAAGCACACCTAAAAATATTCCAATTCTTTTTGGGAAAGCAAAATATCCCCATTCTTTTATTTTTCTTATTTTTTTTCCTAAATGTAAGTCTGATCAATCTTATAGGAGCACTCAACTACATTTTGAGATTAAGAACCCAGTGTAATATTTACATCCCAGTTAGATGAAGGCCTTTGACTCAGAGGAGGTGAGGAAGATGAGCCCTGCTGACATCAGGGTAAAACTTCCAGAGATTTCAGCAGAGCCACGGCACAGGCTGTGGGTTCCCAGACTTTTGAGTGCCTAAATCTGTTCATATCAGCTATCAACAAAAATGAATGAAGGGATACTTCTTCTTAGCCTTATTAGCCCTCAGTTTAAAACCATTAAGTGGTGCTTACTGGTAGCATTTTCTTAAATTTCTCATAGGCCTGTATCAAAGTACCATGGAAATTCTAGGGTCGGATAATGGATTCAGAGTGATTAATGAGGAAACAGACTTAATTACTGGGAAGATCCTTGATTCCAGCCATGTAGGTAGGCAAAAATTCCTCATTTATATATGCTTTCTGATCCAATTTGTAGACTGGGGTTTTAAAATCTTATGTCGGTATAAATGGGAATTTATTGATGATGTTAAAACCTAATTGGAACAAGACTTGTATTAAATGCACTGACTGGAATCAACTGGGACTGTTGCAGTAAAGTTGAATTTCCAGACCACACTATTCCAAGATTTATGAAACCCAAACCAGGCAGAATGAAGAAATGTGCATTAGGAAATTGTAGCTAAATAGTTAGAAATTAAAGAGCTAACTGGGACAGATACTTGAGTACAAAAGTTTGGCAGGAATGGCCCTAAAAGCCAGGAAGGAAAAGAAGGAAGTCAATAGAATATAAATTCATCCATTTACAGCCAGCATCTCTCTTTTTGCCCACCCTGGAATATTATATTCCTTGTGAGCAGCAGATATGCAAACTAAGAGCCAACAGTCCATGCCCTTTGGAACCACTTGGAGTAACCCAATCATCTGAGGCAGATCCAGAGCCACATCTGTCCCTGCCTGGTGTGAGGAAAAGGAGAGGAAAGAATGGGGCAGCTGTCCTCCAAGGGTCCCTGTGGCTGGCAGGGTTTGTCACCAGGGCGAGAGGGGAGGGGATACTCCCAAAATGGGCTCTCTGATACCCCTGGCGTGTGGGCAGTCACTCATCTGGGCTCTCTGTCAAGTCTCTTTTTCCAGCCTGGATTGCAGGATGAATGCTTTCCAGGGAGCAGTTGTTACTGGGAGGAGGGAGCTCAGCCTTGGGTTTTCCTGTCTACACCCACATGCACAGAGAGGTACACAGGTGTGACAGCAGTGCAAAGAACGGAAGGGATATATAAGAGTGATCCCATTGATTTAAAGTCAATTCCTAATGTCCTGACCTTCTCCAAAGGAAATATTTGAGTCCAAACCTTTGCATTTTTTGAATTAACCACCTCATTTTCCCCCTGTCTGCCCCAAAAGGCATCTCACATGAGGCAAAAACTCGTGTAGAACCTTTTCTTGGCTCTTCTGCAACTTTTCTGTGGGTAAGTCAGTCAGGTCAACATTTTAGCCTTGTGAGGCACATTAGTTATCTCAGGGGTGATTTTTGAAGCAGTTTCATCTTAACCTGATCTTAACCACAGCATCCAGGAAGCTTAAAACTCAAAAAAATCAGGTTTGCTTCTGTCTGCAAAATATTGCCTATATCTAACCAGAGACTTTATTTAGACCTTTGGGTTTTGGAGAAGCTTCAAGAGCTTTTTAATTTTTTTTTAACTCTGTTGGGGTTTAATAGGAGTATCTCAAAGTTTATTGAGTTTGCTCCATAAACTGGGGCGCTCAGCTCACTGCCTCAGTGGGAGTAAGGCCTCAGTGAGAGCCTCTGAAACATCACCCAGTCCCAGTGTGCTGACATGCAATTCCTGAAAAAAGGGAGGCATAAAGGAGAAAATAAGTGAGTAGCCCAAGGCTATTTAGAAAGTCTGTGTCAGAATTACCAGCAGTCCTTGTAAGGTGCCTGTCCACCCAGCTCATCTCCTTGTTAACATTTTTCTTTCACTACAAAAAGATATTCATATTGTAGTTCTCTAAGTTATATTTTCTGTTGTATCTGGTGATTTTAAACTGAGATCTTTGGGCTGGTTTAGCCCCATCATGTTTTATTTAAGCACCAAAGAAGAGTAACTGCCCTTGAGCTAAGGCCATCGACATCCCCAGATTTTGGGTGGGGAAACTGAGGCACAGAGGTGCAATAATTTGCCTGGAACAAACCGGAGTGCCTGTAGAAGTGCCCATACATATTCAGCATGGCCTCCCTTGCTCCTTGGTTTTTCCTTTTCCCACACATCATGAATGCAAACTAATTTAATGTAATTTATGATAACTGTCCTTCAAGAAGCCCAGTAGGATTTTTACCACTGGTTTGAAAAAGAGGGAAATCTTTTTACTGCACCTAAGACTGTTTATCTGGGGATTTTTGGTGCTCCTCATCTTTTTTGTTTGGTTGGTTTTTTTTTTTTTTTTTAATTTATTTTTATTTTTTGTTTTGGTTTTTTGTGGTTTTTTGTGTTTTTTTTTTTTTTTTTTTGTTTTTTGATCCTCTACTTGTGATCCAAGAACATGGAAATGAGGGAATGAGCTAAGACAAGAGGAGGATAAACCCACACTGGGCTTTGACACCTTCACTCATTCACTCCCAATTAAATTAAGCAGTAATTTTAATAGGCTGGAAAGACTGGGAACAGCCACCCATGGAGAGCAAGGACCCAAGAGTGTGTCCAGAGGGGGCTGCCTCTCTCTGTTGGCTCCAGAAGGAGCCAAGGGTGACTGTGCTCATCATTTAAACTCCTCACTGAAGGGTCTGAGGGCAAGGGGGATGAATTTGGACCTATGGATGCCTGTACTCCTGGTTTTCTTTAGTGAAATGGGGGAACCACCTCATTGCCCAGTAATGATTCTAGAGCACTAAATAAACCAAAAATAGTGTGGGGATAACATAATTTAACAGCTGGACATGGTGACAGGGAGGCGCTAGTGGGTGGTCACCACTTATTTCAAGGTGAGAATTAAAACCAGGTCACTACCCCTGGAAAGTGTTCATCACCTGGGCACCCTTTGCTGTCAAAGGAGGCTCCTTGGGAGCAATCTGAGATTGCAGAGCTTCCCAGGGATGAAATTGTCTCCCCCACCCCACAGCCCCTCCCCAGCACTCCCTGTACCCCCATGGTCCGTGAAGGGCTGACCTGTGAGAGAAGAGACCTGGCCAAAGGGCTCCAAACACCAGCCCTGCTGTCCTTGAGAACAAAACCCCAGCTCTGAAGATGCTGCTGAAAACCGAGCACATCCCTGGGGGTGGTCTGTCCATAGCTGAGAGCCTGAACACACCCACTTTGAGAGGATGCTCCAGTGCCACAGCCAGAGGTGACGTCCAGGCAGAGGGGTCAGATGCCTGGGAATTTGCTAATGAACCTGTGGCCCTGTTTGAACCATGAGGATACCACTTCACTTCCTCTCCTATTTCCATCCAAGGCATCTTTTGCCCTGCCCAGAGCTCCTTAGGATGCTTTTCACAACCCTGGATGGGAGGCACTGAATGTTGCCTGTGCATTCCATAAATCTCACACACAGGAGGTATTACATGAGAAAAAAAGGAAATTGCAGACTTTACCTTCAGCAAAGGAGCAGTCGGTCCCTTCATCCTCCTCTCCTGGGTCCTTTGTGGCTTTGTGGCCCCCCAGGGCTGTTATATGGGCTGGCATCTCCAGCAAGGGGTGGGGTTCATCCTTATCGAGGTTTCCCCAAGGAAGCAGGAGCTGGGCTGGTCAGAAATGCTGTCCAGGAAGCAGCCTATGCATGGGGCTGCCCAAAAATCTCTTCAAGCAGCTGATCCTACTGACCTCTATGTGCGTGTTTGGGGATTTGGGCATTCCCACTCTTCCACGCTCCTCTACACCACTGCTACATTTTTTCCTCTCTTTTCCCTAGTAATAACCATTTTAAATTCCCCTCCTTCCCTCATTTCGCCCCCACCTCACTTCAGCATCCTCTCAGCTCCCTTATCAAGGTTTTCCTGTCCCATCCTGCTCGGGGCAGAGCATCCTCAGCCCCCCGGGCCCGTCCCTGCCGCTGTCCCCGAGGATGCTGCTGCCACCCCCGCCCGGTCCCTGCCCTGCCCGGCTGGCCCCGGCCCTTTTGTATCGCCCAGCCCCGGGGCCAGCCCGCCCCACGGCCCCGTCCCGGCACCTGCCCGTGTCCTTTAGAGCCCTCAGTGTCCCTGCTGTCCCCCTCAATCACCCTCTGACAGCGCCACCGCTCCAGCTGTCCCGTGCCCGCGCGCTTTTATCCCTTTTTCCGATGCTGTAACTCAGTCCTGCCAGGGGACAAAAAAAATCCCACCAAAGATTTCTGGAATAAAGCCACTTACTGCAGGTACAGTGGTGTGAAAAATGTGTGTTTTATGATTGGCTTTTTGCAAATGTTAAAATGAATATTATATGTGTTGACTTAGAAAGTTATGCTGTATTAATTTTCTTAAGTAGTGTGTTAAATATAGTTTTAGGTTATAATAGAAACTATGCTATGTAAGATTTTTTTTAAAGAAAGGACTCGCAGCGAGATAGCAGCCACAGGACACCTAAATCTTTCAGAGGAAGAGAATTTATTGCCCCATTATCAGAAGAAATGAACTTCTTTCTGCCTTGCTCAGCCATGAAGATGATATTAGGATTAAGAGGAAGAAGCTGACATTGACCAGACAGAATCCTGTGTTTGAATGGAATTTATGCATCATGTATGAGATGTATGAATATGCAACAGGCTGTTGTTTTTAAGGGTTAATCCTCTGTTAATGTGTGTCCTTTTTTGGGCTTATGCTACCCAGAAAAAGGTACCTGGATGTAACTCTTTGTTTCTATTGTCTCATATTGTCCTAATCCAAATTGTCCAAATTATTATTACTGTAATTATATTACTATTTTTATAACCATTTTATTACTATTAAACATATAAAATTTTAAAAACAAGTGCTTGGCGTTTTTCACAAGCAGTTTTATGTCTTGATGGCTAGAGGAGGAGGAGGGAGCTGGGTTTGGAGCTGGTCCAAAATCCTGGTGGGTTCTTTGCTTAGAAGCAGTCAGAGGAGCTGGGTTTTGGTGAATGCTGGGGTCAGAAAGCAGGGGCTGAGCCCAAGCAGTTCCACGAGCAGTACAGCCAGGATCCTCCCAAACCTGGTGCTGTTAAAAGTGTGCCTTTTCACCTCTTCTCCATCAGATATTTAAAAAAAAATAGTGTTCCCTGAGAGACTGGAAATGAATCCATTGGTGTGCGTAAAAGTTGTCAGAGAAATTTTGGCTGGCAAATAATATTAATCACAGAATCATGGAGTGCTAGAATAGTTTGGGTTGAAATGGATCTTAAAGATCATCTTGTTCCTCCCACCTTCCACTAGATCAGGTTAATCCAAACCCCATCACACCTGGCCTTGAACACTTGTCCTTTTTTCCCCCTTATGTTGAAATTTGAAAACATCTTCAGCTTTCTCAGAGTTAAAGAAGCAAATTTCCAGCAAAACTGTCATTCTGCTCCTTACCAGTCCCTCATGACACATAAACCAAAATGCCCTCTAAAATTATCCACCATTTCCCCTCAATCTTCTGTCAAAATCTCAGTGCTGAGTGCAATCTTGCTTCACAGGGCAGAAATACTTTTGAAACATTCTCAGCATTTTTTTGAAGGGAAATATTTTTGTGTTAAAATCAGAGTGACCATACAACCCTGCAATCACTCCCAGAGGTTTGAGTGCTCACCTAAAACAAATCATTAGGATGGGGACAACAGGCAGGGAACAGGATCTGTGGTGAAAATTGGGCTGTATTGGGATTATCTGAGAGAGCAATGACCAAAAGTAAATTAAACAGGCCCAGGCAATGCTGCTGGGTGCAGGAACTCCACCATCCTCACTGCAGGGACACTCTCAGCATGGTTTTGGCTGAGATGATTTCTCTCCCCCATCCTTTTTTAAACACAGTTCAGGAATTTGCATAGGATAAGACTCATCCCAACAGGCAGCTGCATGCAGCAATCCTGTTTGGAGGTTGAAAGGCTTCAATAACACCAGTGTGGGCCATCTGGCTTCACTGCCAGCTGTGCCAGTCATATTGAATTTACTATTTCAGATGCAGGGGAAAGTGTGATTAAAAAAAAAAATACTTGCTGTGCCATAAACTTATTCCAAGAATTTGGGCACATCATCCTATGCCTCAGTTTCCCAACCATGAACAATATTTTGGGAGCATTGCGCTCTCCCAGGGTGGGATGAGGACCTAAAAGACCCTCTGGGACACTCAGATATCCCATTAGTTCTGGGCTGTGAGGCTGGTGAGGTCCTTGCACAGGTTTCCCAGAGAGGCTGAGGCTGCTCCATCCCTGGAAGTGTCCCAGGCAAACTGAGGCTGACAGAGGGGTTTGGTGTCACTGGAATGTGCTGGTGCTTGCAGGCAGTGCCAGGTTTCACAGGGATGTGGGGATGGCAGCTGGGAACAAACTGGGCATGTGGAAGCTGTAAAAAATGGACCTTTTCTATTTGGAGCCACTGATACACCTTGTAAGGACATTGAGAGCAGCGTTTGGCTCAGGGACCTCACATGATCCCATGCAGTCATGAGATGAACTCTGTATTTCCTGTAAGGTATTGCGCTGCTCCTTAAAGAAAGAAAGGAGGTCGCACCTCCAAAACCACGAGCTTGGCCTGTGGAACACATTTGTGAGCTGAAAATTTCAGTACAGAATGGATAGTCCTTTATTTTGTTTTATTTTATTTTATATATGATATGATATGATATGATATGATATGATATGATATGATATGATATGATATGATATGATATGATATTATTTTCTACTTGTCTGAAAAATAGCAACAACAAAAAAGTTGAATGTGCAGAATTAATATTTTCTTTTAATCCCAGTTACTAACCTATAGGGCATAAACTACATAAACTACACAACCTACATTTGCTTCACTTTTAGTTTATTTTTATTTATTACTTTCAATTTCATTGGGATGTAGATAAACCCAGCCCTGTACAGAGCTCCATGCTGATTGTCATCCATAACATCATGGGTACGCTGGATAACTATAAACAAACTACAGGAAGAAATTTCTGTACTCTACTTTGGGTATTTCATTGTCCAGAGAAGCTGTGGCTGCCCCTGGATCCCTAGAATTGTCCAAGGCCAGGCTGGATGGGGTTTGGAGCACCCTGGGATAGTGGAACGTGTCCCTGCCCATGGCAGGGGTGGAATGAGTTGGGTTTTGTCACCATTGGTTAAAAGTCCCTGTTAGAGTGAGGTAGAGAGGAATTATATTCAGACACTTAAATTTAATCTTTTCCAGATTATTAAATTCAAGTAAGAAGATTGATTTTTATTTCTATACATTCCCCAGAGGGACACGAAGAGGATGGAGGGGAACAGATCCTCTGCCCCTCTGGCTGTGCCTTCATTCCCAGTGCCTGGGTAGAAGTGGCCAGAAACAAGGCAAGTGGTGGTGCCTCACACCTGCTTGCATATTTGTGGGGGTGGAAAAGAGCAGATGTCCAGAGCTGCCAATTCTGGGAGTCCTGCAGGAATGTGGGGCCTGTGACAGCTGATTGAGCTGGAGGGGCTTTGGATGGGGCTGGGAGGGGGTTTTGGTGCCTGCTCATGGCCTGGCAGAGCTGGTGATGGGGAAGGGAGGAGGAAAGTTGGTGTAGAATCTGTAATGAAAAGGTTGTATGAAACTGGAATATTTATGTCTTGGAAGTGGAAATTCATTGCTCTTCCCTTGGGAGACACCCAGTGTTGAAGTCTGTGCTGGATTTTGGGTGTATTTTCTGGGTTAGGTGATGGTAAGGTCAGGTTGTCAACCTCTTCAGCCTTGCGGTGATACAGAGAAAGCCAACAGCTACCGTCAGTCCAATCCCTTGGAGTTTCATTCCAACCATAACTGGGGAACAGCAAGGGTGGTAGGACACAACCATCTCAAGGAGAAGAGTGAAAATTAGCCTGGTTTGCACCCAATATTCAACAAATCTTGTAAAAATGTCCCCTGAGCCTTTGCAGTCTCTGAAATGGCTGTTGTTGAGTTTATTTCATATTGAATTTGTTTATTTATATATTGAATTTATTTATTTATTACCTTAGCAAATTCATGTCTGAGGGTCCAACATGTCAATGATCTCACATTACTCCTGCTGTTATCATTACTGATAGATAAGAAGTGAATTTCCCAGAGCCCACTAAGTGTGGAACAGAGCTGGCAAGTGAACCTCTCTTCCAGGTATTCCATCTTTTAAAGACACCCAGACTCAGATATGGAGTTCCAGCTTGTGGCTATCCTAATTTATTGGTGTTAGAATAGGAACAGAATTCCTGCCTTTTCCTCTGTACAGGGGTATATTTCCATGGCAGAGGGATTGGAAGTAGATGAACTTTAAGGTCACTTCCAACTTCAACCATTCTATGATCCTTTGACAGTTCCATCTGCCTTCAAGGCAGAAGAAAATATCCTGAAGAAGGATTGATTCTGACATGTATTTAGACAGGATAAAAAAAAATGGATGCCTTAGGATAGAGTTTCAATCTCATCCCAATGGTGTTTTCACAATTAAGCAGCTTAAGGAAGATCTCATCAAGGTCCAATTCCATGTCAGGCTTTTGGAAAACAGCCTGCAGATATCCACACATTGGATACATCACCCAGTGCAGATTTGTCTTTCTGAAGTCAGGATGTGAAACTTACTGTGCCTGGCTGCCAGAGGATATAAAAATCCTTCCTGCACTTTCCAGGTAACTTCAAGGCTTCATCTAGCACTGATGAGAAGAGTTTCTTCACCATTTTCCTCTCCTCCCTCCCCATCCTGGCAGCTACAAAAAAAAGCAAGGGTTCCTCAGGATGCCCTTGAGGTCACAGCAGAGCTGAGCAGATCCTGAACCCAAAATCCCACCCTGCAGTCCCCCAAGGCAGGCAATTACCCAATTAACACCTTGCACTGAGAACCCTTGTGCGCTAATTGAGCTGGATTTATGGACAGGGGGGTTCAAATGAGGGCAGTGCCAAACTTTGTGTGACTTAAATAAATTGAGTCCCCACTGTCAGGTCAGTGATTTGGAGCCCTTGCAGATGCCCTTTGCTGTCCCTCCACCCAGGAGCTGCAGACATCCTCTCTTGTGCCCAGCTGTTGCCCTTGAGGTTTACACAGCTGCCGTGGGGAATGGGGGTCTGGGGGTGGGAGATGCAGCCTCCCCAGTGCCTCAGAGCCACAGCAGGGTCAGAGGTGGCCACGTTTGGGCTCAAAGAGGAACAGGTGGGCACAGGGCTGGCATTTGGAACACTGGCACTTTTATTTTTAATGGCCCACCCTCCCCCCTGCACACACGGCGCTGGAAATGACTATGAAATGCATCTGGCTGGGCTGAACAGGCATCCTGCCCTTTAATAAGGGAATAATCTTGGGTTTGGGGGTTGAATATTCATTCAACTTGCATTTTAATGCATGCAAACCCATTCTGAATTAAAACATTAATTTAGACTTAAAATGTATTCAGCAGGCTCTGATCAAGGCTTCCTTCCTCATCCCACCTATGGGCTCTTCTCTCTATGTATGTTTTACTCTTCATTGCTGGATTGATGGGTCTGTGCAGCACAAGGATATCTCAATTAGAGGTGTAACAATTACCAATTATTCAGATGACTGTCAGTATTGAAAAGCTGGGGTGAAAAAATCCTGCTGTGGTTCAACTCAAGTGGTTTTTTTTAAGACTTGGTGGGAAGTGACTTCTTGCTGGATTCAGGCAAAGAAGGTAAGCAGAAAAGGAGAGGGAAGTGTGAAAGAAGTTGTTTTGAGTGAGAAAATAAATTAATACTCAGAGCAGTAATAATGAATAAAAGATGTGCTGAGCAGTGATCAACCTATCTGGGGCTCCCAACAACCCTGAAACATCACTGACACTTTCACTGAGGAGTCACCACATGTATCTCAAACTGGTACTGCCTGTGGCAAGGGGTTTGGAGCTAGGTGATCTTTCAGGTCCCTTCCAACCCAAACCATTCTGTGATTCTCTGATTGTTTTCTCCTGGAGCAACATGTTCAGTGTTCATTCATCTGATTTCCATAAGTTTCTGGTTTTTACTCCTGAGAGGATAATATCTCTGGGATATGACTCCCTGAGCAGTGAGTCCACCTTGGCAGGGTCCGCCTGGGAGTCTGCTGTGTGTGACCAGCCTATCAGAGTTTGGGCAGAGAGAGGCTCTGCTAGAGCTCTCTGTGTGATGGCAGGCTGGGGAGCTGCACACCAGGCCAGTGAGACCAAATCCCACCCCAGGGATTTGACAATGGAAAAAGATCTCATATCCAGTGTCTGGCTTTACACAGCTGGGATCATTGTAAGTTGTTCTTTCGCACTTTTTTCTTTCCTTTTTTTTTTTTTTCCTGTAATCAGGGATGTGGTGCGTCTTACATAGAAGCCTATTGGTTAAAAAAAAAAAAAGTGTCATTTGAGTGCAGCCCTGAGGAATACAGTGGCAAGCCATCCCCTCTGCTGGAGGTGAAGCAAAGCCCAGGAGCAGCCTGCTGCAGGGTCTTTCCTTTCATGTGACTAATACACACAAATCCCCCCTCCCTGTGGGCTGGGGGATCACTGACAGCGGGGACAGGCTGTGAGAAAGGGGTGAGGGCAGCCAAACTGTGCTCTCCTTTCATTCACCAGGGTCAGCTGTCCCACCTGTTCCTCCTGCTTAGACATGGGGAGCAGGGATGGATGGAGGGGATGGGGCAGTTTCAGCACTCACAGTGAAAACTCCTCGAAGGGAAGGAATTCCTTTTTTAAACGAGAAGGAAGTGGGAATTTGCTACAGAGGTGGAAGGAGAGAGGCTGCATGGCACAGCAGGGCTGGCATTTGCCTGAATCACTTCTCTGAGAACTGGGGAGCAGGCCAAGAACAAGTTTCCTAATGAAAGACTAATGATGGATGAAGCTCAGTAGGTGCTGGGTTGCAGTTTGATCCTGAAACCCAATCCTCCACCAGCTGTTTGTTTAAGCAAATGCTGAGGTTCACTCCACAGAGCGCCTGCTGAGGCTTCCCCAGGAGATTTCTTCTGCCCAAATGATGCCTCTTGGTTTTGTCCTTCCCTCCAGGGTCTAACCTGTGCAGGTTT
>NW_005054377.1:1963777-1993399 GCF_000277835.1 Geospiza fortis | reverse complement strand
CTTGGGATTGTGTCCCTTTGCCCCTGTTTAAACTGGAAGCTGTTTTAGGGTTGGACACTCTGGTGCTGGGTGGCTCCAGAGTGCCCATCACAACAGAACTGGAGCCTTTCTTGGGTGACAAAAAGCCCTGTAGCACAGAGACTGGAGGAGTGATGGTCCATCACACCGATGGGAAGTGTGGATGTGTCTGTGAGCAGCCCAGAAGAGGAAAATCTCTGGGAAGAACTCAACACCAGGAGTTTTTACACAGCGCAGAAGCAGATAATGCTTTACTTGAAGCTGGTTTTTTTCCCCTTTGTGACTGTATTTTTTCCCCTTAGGAGGATTTCTGTACCTGGCGGGTGCTGAGGGTGTTTAGCCTGGAGAAAAGGTGGCTCAGGGGGACCTTATTGCTCTCTATACCTGAAAGGAGAGTGTAGCCAGTTTGGGTTTGCTCTTTTCTCCCAGGTATCAAGTGGTAGGACAAGGAGAAATGATCTTAAGTGGTGCCAGGTTAGATGTCAGGGAAAATCTCTTCACTGAAAAAGTGATTGCCCAGGGAAGTGGTGGAATTCCTGGAAGTATTCAAAAAAATGAATAAACGTGACACTTTGTGGCATGGCTGAGTCATGGGCACAGGAATATTTGATCAAAGGTTGGACTTGATGATCTTGGATGTCTTTTCCAGTCTTAATGATCCTATGATGGGTCTGGGAGCCAGCCTTGGCCTTGATTTTCCCTGGCAATCCCATGTGCTCTGCAGACCCCAAGGGAGCAGGGGAGCATCCTCTGTGCGGCTGGGAGAAGACCAAAGCTGAGCAGACAAATCCCCTGCCAGATGCTGGTTTCTCCTGGCCCAGTTTCCTTGTGCATCCCTGTCACAGACCTATTTTCTGAAAAATGCTTTTGCTAGGATTTTTTCTCCCGAGAAGCTGATAAGCCTCAGAGGAAAAGAAAAACAATAATTATCTGCTGCTGTGGAATGCAACAGGTGCATCTTTTATTGGTCCATGTGAGTTGTTTCTGCTTGATGGCCAATCATAGTCCAGCTGTGTTGGGACTCTGGTCAGTCACAATATTTTATCATTCCATTCCTTTCTTTGCTAGCCTTCTGATGAAATCCTTTCTCTTTCTTTAGTATAGTTTTAGTATATAATTGTCTTTTAATATAATATATATAATAAAATAATGTCTTAAAAATCAAATAATATAATATAATATAATATAATATAATAATATAAAATATAAAATAATAAATCAGCCTTCTGAAAAATGGAGTCAAGATTCTCATCTCTTCCCTTGTCCTGGGACCCCTGCAAACACCACCACACATCCCCAGGCTCCAGCATCTGCCAGGGGCAGGGGGCTGGGGGGACCCCACATCCCCTCTGTGACCCACAGGAGATGTGAGCACAAACACACCCAACCTTGAAACCAAAGAAGCCTTAAACCTGTCATTAAAGCAGCTGCACCAGCAATAAATTTAGAATTTAAAGAATTTCAGTGCCTGCTTAAAATGCAGCAAGGGTAGCTATGGGAACAAGCTCAACAGGGTTTTTATCCTGTTGAAAAGTGACTCTGTAAAGATGTGGAAGGCTCCTGGACGAACCAGCATTTTTCCTCTCAAAGGAAAGAGTTGAATCTCTTAAAAATCAGGTAGAAAAGTGAGCCAGGCAAGTCAGGCAGTTCATCTACAGGCTGCAAATGTAAGTAGAAGTAGGGGTAATAAAAGGTTTTAAAATCTCAAAATCCTAATAATGTGAATATTAAGAATATTCACATTAAGAATTCATTAATGTGAATATTAAGATTTCCAAGAAAGAAAATGCTTTTCTTTCCCTTTGTAAAGGAACAGTAAAAATGGGAGAAGAAGCCTGAATGCTGTTCCCACCAGGAGACATTTTCGATTCCCCATCCCTGGAAGTGCTCAGGATCAGGCTGGATAGGATTTAGAGATAGTGGAAGGTGTCCCTGCCCATGGTAGAGGCTGGATCTAGGTTATCTTTAGGATCCTTTTCAACCTAATAATTTTGTGATTCTAGGATTCTTGGCCAGGGGCTTTTTGTTCTGATTTGGGAATGATCATGAACAAGCTGTATTGGCTTTCCAGTACTCAGATCTCTGCTTAGCACCACTGCCCTGCCTCAGCTCACCTCCCCATGGATAGTAGCCTCACCCAGCTGGATTCTGAGGGCCAGCAGGAGGAAGACAGGGATTCAAAGGGAAATTTGATCAGAGAAAGTTTTCCAAACCCCCTAGGTTCCTTTGGAAATCCCAGCTCAGCACCCTGCCTGCTGGTGTCTAACGAGCCTCTCAAGAAAAAAAGACATCAGACCCCAGAATTTATTATTAATCAGCCCAGCTTCTTAACACCTCCTCTGTGACCTTGGTTGCTAGGAAGTTGGTGTCAATACAGGAAAAGTGAAGTATTAATAGAAAGAAAGAGCAGCTGTAAGACCTCAGCACAGAGCAGCATGGACAGTAGAAGTCTTCCAGGCCACTCGTAACCCAGCCTTCCAGGAGAGGGATAATGATTTCACACTGAAAGATAGTAGATTTAAATTAGATAGGAGGAGGGAGTTCTTCCCTGTGAGGGTGGTGAGGCACTGGCACAGGTTGCCCAGAGAAGCTGTGGCTGCCCCTGGATCCCTGGAAGTGCCCAAGGCCAGGCTGGACAGGGCTTGGGTCAGCCTGGGGTAGTGGGAGGTGTCCCTGCTCATGGCAAGTGGTGGAATGAGATGAGCTGTAGGGTCCCTAACAACCTGAGCCATTCTGTGATCCTCTGGTAATGCCAAGCTGGAAAGCAGAGATCTCTCCCTGTGCCTGGAAAGCAGGGATCACAACCCTGGGTCTGGACACTGGCACTAAGCTCAAGTAGTTTCAAGCTGTTTTTCTTTACTGTGTGTCCAGCATGGCACACCCTGCATTGGAGGGGAAGCTGCTGCAGGCCCCCAAGTGGCATCAGTCTCCTAGAAACTGATCTAGGGAGTGACACCCCTGCCCAGGACAAAGGGCTGGATTAGATGAGCTTCTCAGTCCCTTCCAACCCAAACCATTCTGTGATTTTATTATTCTATCATTTTATGCTCCAAGAATGAGCTCCATTAGTCTGGCTTCCCCCTGGGATGCATTTTTCTCTCTTTACAGGGGTGGGTGCAGGAACTGTGCATTCCCACCTCATTTCCTGGTGCCAAGGCCTGACTTTGGCAAGCAGGAGGCGGGGAAGGCCGCTGCACTTGCTGTGGGGTGGTGGATACATCAGCAGGGCTGGGAGGGAGGAGGGATTGCAGTGGTTGCAGACAGAATTATTAAACCTCTCCTTATCCCACATTATCCTCCCCTCAGCTGTCCCGCTGGGAGGTGCCATGTGGTGTCCAACAATTGCCACGCTCCCATCGCAACATGGCGGTTGTGAGATGGAGGGGGGAGCATGAAGGGACCCCTCATCTGGCTCCTGCAAGGCTCCTCCATCCCAGAAATGCCCCAAGTCCTGAAGAAACAGAGTCTTTCCATGCTGCTGCCTTTGAAAAAGGCCCCATGGGCAGTGTCACCCCTGTGTTACACACCAGTGACACTGCTTAGCCCAAATCATGCTCTGGTGAGTGCAAGAGTTGGGAATAAATCCCACATCTCCTCTTCCTGTGCTGCCTGCTTGAACCTGGGCTTTTCCTCAAGCACAGGGAACTAACAGAAAACACTCCTGGACCAGTGTCAGGCAGAGCAGGGGCAGCCTGGCCACTCCTGGGTTGTATTTCAAGTGTCGGACAGGTCTGTGATGGCTCCATGCTTCCATCTAGTGACAAAAAGCCACTGCTCACCCCTCCTGCTTGGCTCTGCCTCCTTTCTGGTTCACTGCAGGAATCACTCAGATTCCAGATGCTGAGCCTGTCCATAGAGCTATTTCCATTTATTTATTCAAAATCGAAACCCCTAAATGAGTAAATCCAAACAAACAAAACCAGGGGAGAAGTTTTTGAGCAGAACTGTCCTTTGGCAGGAAAAAAGTGGCTTGCACATATATGCAAACCTGCACTTGCTCATCAAAATGTGCTGGTTTCCTCTTTAATGGGAAATGTCCCTAAAAACAGGCATCAGCCTGTGGTGACAAAGTATTTACATATCCTACAGCAAGGCTCTTCTGTGACTTGGCCATTCCTCTCCTGATCTGAATTCTAGGCCTGGGTTTCTGGTTATTATGGACAATGTTTTTCACAGAATTGTGGAATACAGAAGGGTTTGGGATGGAAGAGACTTTAAAGCTCATCCAGTCCCACCCCTTGCCATGGGCAGGGACACCTTTCACTACCCCAGACTGTCCCAAGCCCTGTCTAACCTGGCCTTGGACACTTCCAGGGATCCAGAGGCAGCCACAGCTTCTCTGGGCACCCTGTGCCAGGGTCTCCCCACCCTCACAGAGCAATCTTCTTCCTAATATCCCATCTAACCCTGCCCTTAGTAATTTTAAACCCTTCCCCCATGTTCTGTCCCTCCAGGCCCTTGTAAATTGTTTCTGTCCATCTTTCTTGTAGGCTCCCTGCAGGTGGGAGCAATTAGGTGGGTGGGTGCAATTAAGTCACCCCAAAACCTTCTCTTTTTGAAGCTGAATTCTCCCAATTATCTCAGCCTTTTCTTGCAGGGGAGTTGCTCCATCCCTTCAATCATCTTGGTGGCCTCCTCTGGACTTGCCCTTTCCCTTTCTTTTCACGTTTCAGCTTCTTCATGGGTAGGGCTCCCTGAGCATTATTTTATTAATCTCTGACTTTCTGCAAAGAATAAACTCCTCATCCCAGCCAAATCCTGTCAGAACCCAGGATATTCCTCTGGCTGCCCTAGAGGGCTTGAGACCCTGACAGGGGGCTCAGAGACTTTGGCACGGAGGCAAAGACACCTATGCCTTTGATTTTAACCCATGGAAACAATTATTAACTTTGTGCGAGGAGTTACAAGCCACAAGGGTTTGAATAGAATGTTAGTGAATTTATCACAGGGTGAAAAAGTAGAATTTTGGGGTTTAAGAGTGGGGGTTCAGGAGGCAAGATGGAGGAATCTGGGTGTGTCCAGTCTTTCTCCTTCTTCTTCTTGTCCTCCATCTTCTGCTGTGATGGTGGCACTTTTGGATTGGTTTAGAGTAGAGACGAACTGTCTAACATAGGTGATAGGTATTGAAAAATAATTGTAAATAATTTACACGTAGTTTTTAATATAAAAAGATAACACCGCCCTGAGGGCGGTCAGCGTGCCTCAACCTGACCTGCTGGACACATCTCAGTGGTTCAGAAAGACAATGTATTAGATAAGAGCAAATAAACAACCTTGAGAGCCAGAGCTGAGGAATTCTGCCTTCTTCTTCGGTCTCAGGGCTTGGAAAAAGAGACTTTGTAACACCTAGGGGTCATCTTGACACCAGAGACCTCATCAAAATCCTTCTGATCTGCAAACCTCAGACGTTTGGTTGAGTTTTTCTGGATAAAACATTTCTTTAGGGTTGGATCACAAAGTGCTATGGATATCAATACTAATAGTTTTTGCCTACTACGACTTAGAGAGTTTGAGTGGCAGAGTGTGTTGGGAGGAGCAATAAACCTGCAAATAAATCTGCAAACCTCGGGCGTTTGGTTGAGTTTTTCCTGGATATAACATTTCCTTAGGATTGGATCACAAAGTGCTATGCATACTAATACCAATACTAATAATTTTTGCTGACTACGACCTGGAGAGTTTGAGTGGCAGAGTGTGTTGGGAGGAGAAATAAACCATAATGGCCCTGATCAGCCTCACCTGGGACCACCCTCCCCAGGCTGGCCATGGTTCCAGAGCACGATTTAACCTCATCTGTGGCCCTGTGCTCCCTCCCTGAGCTGTGCTATGGAAATACTGTTCTGTAATCCCCCTCTGGTCCTGCCTTTTATCAGGATCATGGGCTCGTGTTGTAGCTGAGCACCCTGCCCTGCCTCCTCTTGTTTCTGAGGGGGTTTCCTGAAGGCACCTTGCACCTGGTCCATCCCTTTATTTGGGGCTGTGAGTGGACCCTGTTACCAGCATCTCTTTCTGTCTTCTGGGTTCAAGCTGTCATCCTTAAATAGCCTCTTCTTTAGCAAGAGTTTTTTGTTTGAGAATTTCCTCGAGTTTACTCTTCCTTCTGACCACATTTCCAGTCTAATTCTGCTAATGAGTAAACTGAGTTTAGATCACTGGTGGGGTTAACTCACATGAGGTTCCTGTGATCACTGGCTGAGACACTGGGGCTTGGCCTAAGAATAAACCAAGCACAACTTGTTCCACTGCTGGGCAGAACTCCAGAGCTCCCCTGAGGGTTGATTGCCCGTGACTTTGTGCCACTGAGTCTCTGAATTGAGGCTGACCAAGCCCATTCCATCTCCCTCTGGGGCTGAGGTGAGAGCATGAGCACATTCTGCTGCTGTTTGGTGTGTGGTAACTCATTAAACCTCAGTTATGCCGCAGGGTCTGGGAACTTCCTGCAAATTTCAGTGGAAACTTCCATGAAGGTTTCCATACCAGGGCAGGGATTCAGCAACCTTTGAGGGATTCCATCAAAATCCATCTGGGCCTCAAAGAGAGGAGGGCAGAGGTGGGAGTAGAGATGTTATTCAGTGTCTGGGGGAGGCTGGATTGCATCTTCCCAGGAGCCAAGGCTCCCCAGGACATGGATGATAACACTGTGAAAGTCCACTGCCCTCTTTTGACAGGCAAAAAGACCTGCAGGGTTAAAGCTACTTGAGAGGTGAGAAGGGATCTAAACACCCTTTGGGCAGAATTCCCAGCAGGTGTTGTTTGGAATACCATGGAAAAACTGAATTAATAATATGTAAGGGAACCTTGAAGTCCACTTGCTGTGAAAGTCAGTGCCAGATTGAACATCAGCATATCAAGAAACAGTTTTTCTGTCATGTTGTAGGAGAGGAAAAAAAAAGAGGATAAAATGGATTAATTGTCCTCCTATTGGAGGGCCTAACCATACACCAGTGGAAGAACAATCACAGGTTATTTCTGTTATTGTTATTAAAGTCTTGGAATGAAAGAGTTAATAGCAGCAAGTAGCTTAGGTTAATAATTAAGCACCCTCAGTGGACAGCTCTGAGCTGTCTGTGACGGGATTTGAGCCTTTTGGGAAGCTTGTCTGGTGGGTTTCAGCACTGGGCAGAGTGACTGACATAACCCCAGCCTGAAACCCGTGACAGAGCTGGTGCCAAAGGGATGGAGCTCCTGTGCTGGTATCAGAGCCCCTGCCCTTCACTCATCAGAGGAATGGAGGAAGAACAAATTGAGTAAGGTAAGTAAAGCCAGAAAAACTCCTAAAAAGAATAACAAAATTAAATCCAAATGATGTTTTCTGCACCTGCATTGAAATGCAGCATCCACTTGTGCTGGACTCTGCCCCATGCACTTTGCAGTGTGTTAAAATGTGCAAGAAATAGAAAGTGGTTACAGTGGGTCTTGTGGTCCATAAGCTGCAGAAACCAGGTTGGCTTGGAGCAACCTGGTCTGATGGAAGGTGTCTGTGCCCATGGCAGGGGGTTGGAATTGGGTCATCTTTAAGATCTCTTCCCACCAAAACCACTTGATGATTTAAAAATGTGGCTAAATTAATGCACCCGTGCTTTTTCCATACTGAGGCTGAAGGCAGGAGAAGTTGACAGTCTGTCTTTAAATGTTAGAACAACTCCTGACATGGACTTTATAAAAGAAATGTGTGATATCTCTGGCTATGACAGCAAGTAAGACCTGGTCTGCAACTCAAATAATGTTTATATTCTTAAATTATTAGAAGAGTTCACAGCTATTGCTCCCACAGATTTGCAGTGAGAAGAAAGAATACAGATTTTTTTATTTATTTTAAGTTACAGGGAAGGTCCTGGAGCCAGACTCTTGTGAATTCTTCATCCAATGTCCAAGATGAACCTTTGGAGAACATGCTGAGTGCTGTGCTGATATTCTTGGCAGGTGGGTGATGGAGAGGTGCTGTCTCCAACCCCACCTGCAAAATACAGTGGGGATTGGACATAGACTGCCTGTGAGTCATGGAGAAGAACCTCTAAAGAGTGTTGAAAAATATGGGATATTGACTGTAGCACATTGGACATTGTCCACCCTTATCATTGGATTTCCATGGCATTATTTCCATAGCCATAGAGGAGATTTCTGGATTAATTTGTAATTCTCTGTGTCCTACCTGAGTTCATATAATACCTATTGTTTTTTGTTTACTTGATGATAAATATGTCACTCTCTGTATGTTGCTGTTAAGGGTTCAAGATGCAAAAGTGTCAAGTATTTGGCTTTGGTGATCAATACTGATGTTTGATCAGATTGCATCCATATATAGCTAAGAAGTTGGAAATCTCCTAAAATGTTAATCAGGAAAGTGAATGTCACCATGAAATGACTTCTGGAAAATTCTGGTCAGTGGCTGCATAAAAGGAAGCCTGGTTCATCTCTCAGCTTCAGAGAATGAGACAAAATAAATCCTAAATTATCTGAGGAATTTGGTGTCTTTATGAAAAGCCTGGCATAGAAGGTTATAGGTGATTAACATCATGAAGCAGGAGCTCTTTTCCAGGCCTGAATGTCTCTCCTAAGGACTTCAGAAGGAAACAGCTGGACAGGCTGTCTTGGAGCCAGAAAAGGATATATTTTATAGGCACCCTTAATTTTTGTAGGGTGCACAGAAGTCAGCAAACACATTTCTTTGAGAGATGAAGGAATAAAAATTATGTTTATAATCTTTAATTCTTGAGGATGATAGGAGGCTCAGGCTGTAGGTTGGTTCACCAAGCCCTAAAGGTGTCAACCTCTCCCTGAGGGGAGCTGTAAACAGGGGAGAGTGGTGGGGAAAGGATGGGAAACATGATTAATTTGGATGCTTGAGAAAGAGAAATGGGATGAAGGGTGGGATCACAGGAAGGTGATCTCAGGTCACTGTGTGTTATCCTGAATAAGTTTTTGAAAATATTTATATTTCCCTTCAGCCTGATGGAGCTGGTTTGTTTTTGCAGGAACAGCCTCAGGATCACTTGTCAAGCCCCAGGAGGGGAGCATTGCTGGGGGAACATGGATTACCATCACCCTGGATGGTGAGCATTAAATTGAGGAGTTATGTGTTGAAATAGAATCATAGAAAGGATTGAAAGAGACCTTTAAAATCATCTATTCCACCTCACTTCCATGGGCAGGGACACCTTCCACCATCCCAGGTTGCTCCAAGCCCTGTCCAACCTGATCTTGAACACTTCCAGGGATGTCAAAATAACAGATAATTAGCTCCCTTCTGAGGTTTGTGGTTGGAGTGACAAACCCTGCCCAACAGAGCCATAGGCTATAACACTCATAGCATGAAATCAGCTTGAAATGATGACTTTATAAGCAATTGCTGAAGGTTTATTTCTAAGCAACAGAAGTCAAAATGTTTATTATTTTTCAGATGTAGGGTTAGAAATTTCTTTCCTGCTCCTGCCCTTTTATTGAAGAAAAGCTAAAAGTCTTCTCTCTTCATATGTCCTGTGATACTGGAGCATTTTAAAACTCTTATGATAAGCATGAGATCTGAGTAAAAATTTCAGAAAATTGTATGTCATGTCCATTCTGGCCCCAAAGCAACTGTACAAAGCTGGATCTGATTTTCCACAGTGATGAATATTTATTCGTTGTGAAGAGAGTTGGTTTCTGGATCAGCTGTGCATGGTCATTAGCTGGCACAGGCTGCCCAGTGCAGGGGTAGACTCACCAGGGGGAATTAAAAATGTGTGGAAATGCACCTGGGGATGTGGTTTTTACCCTTCCAATCCTCTCCCCATGCCCCTGGGGGTGAAATGAATGAGTGGCTGTGTGGGGCTGAGTTGACAGCTGGGGTTAAACCACCACAACATGAAAATCCACAAACATGGTTTTAAAAAGCCTGATCAAGGACTGTGAACATTATTCCTAGAGAAGCTGGGTTGTACCTCCAAAAATGCTCATTGTGTGACTGGGAGTGATCCTGTCCTCACAGAGCTCTTCTGACTGACTTTATTGCTTAGGCTCAGCATCCCGCCAGGTAGAATCTGTCTCTCCAGCCAGCGCATCCCAGCTGGAGGTGTCCCTGGTGCACCCAGACCTGCCCAGGCTGCCGTGTGATGTCCCTCCTCTGTATTTGGACTTGCCCACCATAAGGTGCAGAACAAGGTATGATCCATGGTTACACTGTGGGTGACATCTTGCCCTTTGTCAAACAGGATCCTCCTTTTCTTTCAGTGTCTGCGCAGGAAGTTTGGGAGTTGAAAGAATTCCTGTGGTGTTGGAATATGAAATTTAGGGAATTCCAGGACTTTGGGTCTGTAAGTCAAAGTTTAGAATTAGGATTTGATCTGAGACTTTGGAAAAGGCTTCCAGATGTAGGTATTAGAAGTGAGAATGAGGATTTATAGTTTAAAACAGAGGTTGGTTAAGTTAAAACAGAGGAAAATTTTGAGTTTTAGAGTATAGTACTAGATAGTATATAGTACTATATACAGAATATACAGTACATATATATATAGACTATATCATGTATATATATGCAATATATATGATACAGTACTATATATAGTATAGTATGTAGTACTATATATAGTACTATAAAGTATATTTTTGTGTTATAACATGATTGACTAATAAAATTTACACTGTAGTATGAGTCTATAAGACAAAATATTTAAGGATTGCGTTAAAAGTATAAATATTCTTGTTGATAGTGTTTTATTGGTAAATAAATATTTGCTACTAGAGGTCTCATGACCTTCTGAGCCATGTGGTGAAGATGTGAGTTGAACTCACCTTTCTTGCTTATGTAGAAGATAAGAAAAATAAATCACATTATTTAAAACAACTCAGAAATCCTCAAATTCAAAATTCCTTCACAAATCCTCACGCTGTGCCCTCACTGAGCACCTGCTAATCTGGGTTGATTGATTTTTGTTTTAAATTTGTAAAGCACAAGGATACCTTGAGGGTCACAATGAGGCTTCTTGGGCAGTCCAGGCTCAGACTTGCAGAGGTTTGTAGACATCCAGGTCTCAGATGCAAAACTCCCAAGAAAATTTGCAGGAGACTCTACCAGGTTTTGGTGTCCTTGACCTGTCCAAGGTGATAGAGAGGGAATGAATGTCTTATGTCCTACGAATAGAACAGGAAATAAATATAGTTCCAAGCACCAGCTGGGCAGTTTGAGCAGCCTGTTTTCTATCCTGTCATAGCTTTAACACAGGTGGCTGGACTGGAAGACTGGGGTCTGAAGAGGGACCTAATGGGACTCTTCCATATTCTTCTGCTATGATTTGGCTGGAAGTTAATTTTGCTGGGTGCTGTGCTGGGAAACTGTGAAACAAGGATGCAGCATTAATTTATGGACCAGGATCAAGATGCCCTGCAGACCCAGGCATTCATTTTATTACTAACGAATAACAATTATTTTCTGTGCATGCCTAATGAGAATGCTTGTGTTTTGCATTAACAATAATTTAGGTGGAGTTCCAATGCAGTCCTGTCACCTTCTGCTCTTAACTGTGATTTCTTGCTGTGCTTCCACATTTCTTTTGAATTGTTATTTTAACGTTTGGCTTCATATGTGTGAAGTTTGGGCTGACAGTGAAAAGCTCATTTGCTCTATGGATGTCTCAGTGGACTTGCTATGAATGGAGACTCTGTAAAGGACTTGGCATTTTCTAAACACAATTTGTATAAAAATATAATACACATTTTCTTCCACCTAGGTCTTCACTCCAGGAAGGTTTGTACTACGTGGAGGTGATCTTTAAAGGACATGTGATTAACAACCTGACTGAGGTGGAGAAAGAGAACTATTCTTTCAAGGTAATCATCAAGCAAGTGCAGAAGTGAGGATAAAGAATTCAATGTATTGAGGGGAGTGAAGCTTGAACATTGTGTCGCAGGAAATACATTGAAATGGATGGAATCATGGAATGGTTTGGATTGGAAGGGACCTCTAGACCATTCAATTCCAACCCTAAGCTAAAGAAAAATGGGGAGAGACTTTTTGCAAGGGCGTATTAGAGACAGAACCAGGAGGGATGGCTTCAAGCTGAAAGACAGTAGATTGGATGTTGGAAAAAAACTCTTTAATGTGAGGTCCTGGCAAAGGTTTCCCAGAGCAACTGTGGCTGGCCCATCTGTGGAAGTGCTCCAGGCCAGGCTGGATGGGGCTTGGACCAATCTGGGACAGTGGAAGGTGTCCCTGCCCATGGCAGGGATGTGGAATGAGAACATCTTTAAGGTCCCTTCCAACCCAAACCGTTCTGGGATTCAGCGATCTTTTGCAGAGCAGAATCCTTAACCATGACTGTGTGTTTTGGGATGAGGCCTGGTGTTTTTGAAAGTCACATCCCACCTCTGTGCTAACTTTGAGCAAAAAAACCCAGCACTTTCAGTAAATTGCACATTAAAGCTGAAGAGTCATTGGGTGGTTCAGCTAGCCTAGAGAGCTGATGAAAAATCACCAGGGGATGCTGTTAATGAGGCACATTCCAAGCTAAATAAACCACAATGTGTCTCTTTGTTTTGGGGCTGGGCCCTGGGAGCTACATGTATTAAAATTAATTTTGCCTCTGCATTAGATTGGAAAAGGTGCTGCAGGCACCAACAAGTCTGAGCAGCTCACAAGACTCTGTCAGCCAGTGGCCCCAGTTTCACGCTGCTTTTGGCTTCTTTCTCCACATCTTCTCCAGCCTGGAGTATGGTGTGATGGTGCCTTTGCTCCCCAGAAGTGGCCATTGCTGGTGGAAGTTTGTGGCTGCTCATTCATTTCTAACATGACCAGGAGTAGGAGGGAAAGACTGAGCTCTGAAAGGGAATGGCCTCCAAGGAAAACTTAGGAAAAAAACTGATATGTGCAATGGTACCTTTGAATTAATGCAACAAATTAATTTTTTATGATATTTATTGGGCTGTGAGCAGCATCTGTAAGTGCCAATGAGGTCTTGAGGGGGATCATAAAGGAGGTGGAGAAGATGAACATGTCCAAAAAGGATGGGGAAGGGTCTGGAGCACAGGTCTGATGAGGAGCAGCTCAGGGAGCTGGGGGGGCTCAGCCTGGAGAAAAGGAGGCTCAGGGAGGACCTTCTCACTCTCCACAACTCTTTGACAGGAGGATGCAGCCAGGTGTGATTGGCCTCTTCTCCCAGGTTACAAGATACAGGATGAGAAAATTGCCTCAAGTTGTACCAGGGAAAGTTTAGATTGGATATTAGGGAAAATGTCTTCCTCAAAAGATTGTCAAGCACCAGGGAAGTGGTGGAGTCACCAGCCCTGGAGGCATTAAAAACTATGCAGATGTGGCATTTGGGGATATGTTTTACTGGATTTAGCAGCGTTGGATTAATGGTTGGACTTGATGATTTCCAAGGTTTTTTTCCTCAGAGGTGAAGGTGGTCCTTTCCCCAAAAAATCTCTGCTGTTTTGCTGTAAGATGGGGCCAAGACAAAGTCTTTGCTCCACTGCTTTAGGATACCCAACAAACTTGCCAAAGAATGGCTGAAGTATTTCACATCTATGATGATGCAATTGTTCTATAGGATATACTATTGGGAAGAACAATAATGTCACCATTCAACAAGATAATGTCACCATTCAGCAAGATAAAATGCAATTTTTAACTTCAGCTAAAGCATGACTTAGAAATTTGATATTGTATTAAACTGTGTCTTCTGGCATTGGATCAAGCAGGATGGGCAATTTGGGCACAAAAGATGTAAAAATATCACTAATCTAGACTGTGATTGGAGAAGGGGTGAGAAGGGAATAATTCTCCTTATTCCTTTCCCAGAGCAGGAATCTGCTTCAAAGATAAATGTGGAGTGTGAGTTTCTGAAATGCAGCTGCTGGCTGGGTTGTGAGCAATGCACCATCAGGCGGGGTTGGACTGCTGCAGAATAGCTGACATTTCACTGCAAATTTCTCTTTGCAGTTCTCAGCTGAGCAGACACCTGTGGTTTACCAAATTAATCCATCATCTGGCACCCCAGGTATGGGACCTTTCTTTAATCTGTACTGCCATACAGAGCTTTTGCTTATTGGGGTTTTAGATCAGACTTTAAAGTTACATGAGAAGTCATTCACTGATTTTGGTCTGAAAAATTAATTGGAATGTGGCAGATTTTTCCCCCCTGTTTCTATTATTTCTGTATTTCCAGGTTTCTTTAGATAAAATTGAAAGTTTGATCCTCAAAGTCAAGATTAAACAAATGATTTTGGTCTCTCAAGAGCTCAGACAGTCACATGGATGATTGTATCACACAGATGTGCCTCAATCTAAATCAATCCCTAATTTCTAATTGTTTTCAGGTGTAGTTTAGGTCTAGATTCTCATGCCTTGCTTTAGGGTGTCAGTATGGAGCTTTCTATGTGTTAGCTGGATGGATGTTTCGCCTCCCAGAGTGAGTGAAGAGCAGGAGAATAATCTGGTCACAGATATGCCAAGATCCTTCTTTAGACCTTCACCCTGTCTGGCGTACAAATGACGTAATTTTGGTTGTCTCGTGAGGTTCTACAGTGGAATTGGGCTAGAAAGTGGGGTTTAGCTAACAAAAGAGTTGAGGAAAATTGTGAGCTTTGTGTAAATTCAGATATGCAAAAAAAATTCATTTTTCTGGAATGAATTTTTTTTTTTTTTGGTGGGAAACAGAGACATGTGCTTTGAGAAAAGTGAATTAAGTGCAAAATTATCTTGAGCCGTGGTAAAAGCTGAGAGCACATTCAGTGCAGGAACCTCTGCAAAATCTATAAAGACCATTAATTCCTTTTGTTCAACTCAGAAAATCTGCAAATAAATTCTCTGCTTTTAAAAGACTCTCTTCAATTTCCATTTCCTCTTAAACAGGAAATTTAATACAGATTCATGGGAAGACAATTGCTGGCAGATATGAGACCCTGGATTTCAATGTGGATTATATTGATGGGTAATTATGAACACTCAGCTATCTGCTGCAGTCCCTGTAAATTGGCATTTCTTCCATCAGCCTCCTCGACAGCAATAAATTGCAACCAGTTGGCCCAGAATTGCCATTTACTTCCTTTGTGGTTTATTGCAGCTCATGAGTTGGGCTCCAGCAAACTTTGTTAATCTAATTGCAACTGGTCCATTAAGCTGGTTGGTTTGTTTACTGGCAGCACAGTCAATCACAGCTCAGTGTGAATTGTACTGTAATTGCAGCTGGCTGCTGTAGATTTTATTTTGGCTAGCAAATTAAAATTTAACTAATTAAAATAATGTCAGAGTTGAAAAGTTAAATAAATTTTCCCCTTTCCATTTGCATTTTTTTTAAGAAAAAAAAAATGGATTAGTTTGAAGCAGATGCTCTGGTAAACCAGAAGACTAAAGAGAAATATTTTGAGACAAAAGACTTTGCTGTTCACTGCTTTAAACACTCTGTGATTGTTTTCTTGTTCTCAGAGGTTTGATTTTTTTTTAATGTTGCTTCTGTAGTTACATGGAACAGAGAAAAGCAGCTAGATTTAAAAAAATCCCTTATTTTAGGACAGCAGCTCCTTTAAACACAGTGAATCCAACATGAGCATCACCACTGTCCTGCTGTATGTCATATGTATTTCCATATGTATGGATATGTTACCAAATGTGAGTTTGTGATTTCTGTGCCAGTGAAGAATTAAGCCCAGGTAAGTATTTTAAAGATAAACTATTAATCCACAGTTACTCTGCCAGCAGTTTAAGGATCATTTCAAGTGTGTATTCTCAGTAGTTAGAAATTTTAATTGCAGCATAAGATATTTAACACTGACATACATTTTAATGACCTCTCAAGCTGACTGGAAATGTCCCTTGCTAAGGGATTAAACTCCCTGCTGGCATGAAGGACAGTCCAGTGCAGATTCCTGCCGTGCCATCCCCACACTGTGCACATCAGCATCCTTTGTTTGGCATCAGTTATTGTTTTACCCGCCTCTGGTGGAGCCCTGGAAGCTTTGATGAGAGGGAAGAAAGGCTGCTCTGTCTGAGCACAGGCTGGACATGCCTGCAGTGCTCTGCTGCCAGATTACTCATTTACAGCTCAGCCTCACCAAAAGGAAATGGCCTCAAAATCCCAGCATACCAGACAGGTTCCCTTTGTAGCTTCACAAGAATAATTTGCCCATTTTTGGTGTGTTAGGAAATAGGTACCAGGTGGGGACTTGGACTTGACCAGAGCAGATTGTCACTCAGTCACGCTGATTCAGGATTTGGAGCAAAAAAAGGGAATGGTTTTTGTGCTTCCAAGTGTGTTCTGCACCTTTTTCCATGCTTTGTATGGGATGCTCTGGTCCAGTGATGCTGAACAAACATTTGGCAGCACTGATATTATTTTTAGTCTTCCTTAAAAGGAAAGGTTCTCAGTATCAGCCACCTGTATTAATAAAAGCAAGGTCTTTTAGAAAAACCTCATAAAACTGCATTCTGAAACATGGGCCATAGAAAACTACATTGTGAGGGATGAGTCATCACAAAATGTTTGCATTACAGGTTTTAATTACCTATTTCCTTTAATTAGCTGTTAATTCTTAAAGAATCATTGCCAGCCTTTACTTACTCTGCTAATTACTCTGAATGTATTATTCCCATCTTCTTCCTCCTCTCCAATGGAAGTTGTCCCATACTGATTCTTTAAGGAACAGATATTTAAATTATTTATTAGGAGCTTGGGTGATTTCTGCTGGTAGATGTTTTTAGTGCTTTTCCTCAATGAAATAAAGAAATGTCTGAGCTATATTTTTATTGTACTTACTGTAGGTGGTGCTGCCTGCTGGTTTGGAAGGTGTGGGTGGGAATTGCCCTCCTAGAGTTCAGCCTTGCCCTCAGGGAGGGGGGATTCGATCATTCAGAGCTGGCATGAGGTGTCTCCAGGAGAGCCCTGCTGCACTCTCACAGAGCTGCAGCTCCCACAGTAATTGAGGAATGCACTTTGCAGGTGCAGAGATGAGAGATTAGGGCTTGTCCCATTTTCTAGAAGGTTAATAAATGTTAGATACAAGTGGGAGAAAATTCCTGTCCCTTGGGAAAATACTGGCTACTGATTTTAACAAGATCAGGTTTTCATCTGCATCACATCAAATCTTTCCTGTTTATTCTTTGCCCAGGCCAGCTGTTCTTACCTCAGAAGGAGATGGATGGACCAGTCTCTGCTCTTTTGCTGACAGGAGAGCTGGAACCACGTCAGTTCTGGTTTACTTTGGGTTTGTGCTGGTGCAAGGGTTCAGCACAGCTTGTGCACAAAAATGTTTGTGGCTTTTGGAGAAACTTTTCTACTTTGGCTTAAAGTGAAGAAAGACCCTGAGGATTTATGGTCTGTGATGGGTGGGTGAGGGCTGCTGGCTTTCTGCAGCTTCAAATGCTTAAACATAAGTGTGAGTTATCATGGGAATTGTCATTCCATGGCTCCAGAGGGTTGATGTAGTGGCAGCATATCTGTTTTAATTGCTACCTGCTCATTCTCACAGTTTAGGAACCTGCAGAGGAGCAAGTAGAGGGGAAGCATTTTTGTCCTTTCTATTCACCCTCCCCTTGTGCCTGCACTTGTCCCTGCTCAGTTTTTTATTTCAAGGAAGGTTCTGAAGGCCACCAACAGCATCAGCTTCTAGAAATAGATGTAAAGGAGCCACGCTGGAGCACTGCTGCTGGAAGACATCCTCCTAAGCTGCTGAACTCTTGATCTTTAGTGGGAAAATAAGTTTTTCCTGTGGCGGTGGTCACAAGGGTGTTTGGGTGAAGGAAAAGACGTAGATCTTTGACTCCATTACAGACGGCTTGATTTATTATGTTATGATATATACATATACTATACTATACTAAAAAGAAAAAGAAAGGAGAGTTTCCAGAAGCTGCTAAAGCTAAGATAAGAAAAGTAAAGTATGAAAAACAAACTTCGCTCTCCCGGACTGTCTCCAAGAGAGCTCAGTCCTGGATTGGCCACCAACTCCAAACATCTAAACTGGGCCAATCCAGGCAGACCTGTTACATTCACAGCAGCAGATAACCTATTGTTTATGTCTGGTTGCTGAACTTCTCAGCTTCAGCAGGGAAATCCTAAGAGAGGATTTTTCATAAAAGAAATGTCTGTGACATTTTCCTCTCCCATCTCACCTGCTTCACTCCCATGTTTCTAAAGACAGCAAACCATGACTATCTTGGGTGTATAAACCCACATCCTCTATTGATTAGTTGATTCTATTATATTTTGCTTATTTTCTGCTCCCAAGGCTCAGTGAAGTCCTTTGTCTCTCCACAGTTACCCTGTTCAGGTGAAGGATGGACTGGGGACCCTGCAGTGCCGGGTGGAAGGGAATCACATAGGTTGGTGAAATGGGCTAAAAACCATGGGTTTCTGTCATTCCTGCAGCTCCAGAAGATGCAGGGAGGAGGATGTCTGTCATGAGTTTCTGTTCTGTTTCCAAACTGGAATGTGGCTCAGGGCTGAGTCCATAAAAGCTGCTTTAGATCAAGGCTTGCCAGCCTTCAGCCCCTGCCATGGTTTGTGTCCTCTGCACAGCCTGGGAGGACATGAAGGGAAACCATGATGTGATGTGGGCATTGCTGACAGCCAACACTGGGATTTGGGGTCCTTGCTGAGCTTCCTACTTTAATCCTTCTTGTCTGTGATGTCCCTTCCCGTTAGTGCTTTATTAGAGGAATAAATCGGGTGTTCCCTTCTAGTCACAGTCTCCAGTAGCAGGTGGGATCCCTTTAATTTTTCCTCACTTCCAAGCACCCTGAAAAAGCTTCTAATTTCTTGTGGAGGCTTTGAGCTTCAGCCTTCCTGTTTGGGAAGGATATTGTGAGTTAAATACGTAAAATAAGTTTTCCTTACTGTTGTAAGGAAAGTACAAGGAAGGGAGAATTGGGTCCGGAGAACCTGGACAATATTTGGTAGGATTTACTTCATACTTCTGCCTGAAAGCATTGTCACTTTTCTCTCCTCCAGGGTCCCACAATGTCACCTTCTCAGTGTTTAACAAAGGAAAGTGAGTAAAAGAATCTTTTTTCCTCTGGTTTTGCATGGGAATAGAGCTGCATTTGAGTCCGGGATGAGTGAATTATGCTTTTACCTTATCATCTGTTTCATTGCTCAGAAATAAGGTTTGTTACCTTTAGGAGATGGTTGTCAGATTTGGAATGACATGGGGGAAGGTTTCGCCCCAGAGTATTTCCACTTTGGTTTTTTATACTTTACCTTCAGTGACCAAAACATGAGACACCTTATCTTGGACAAGGGAGAATAGCTGAAGGAGGATGGATTCAGATTGGATATTAGGGAGAAATCCTTCCCTGTGAGGGTGGGGAGGCCCTGGTACAGGTTGCCCAGAGAAGCTGTGGCTGCCCCTGGATCCCTGGAAGTGTCCAAGGCCAGGCTGGATGGGATTTGGATCCGCCCTGGGCTAGTGGAAATTGTCCCTGCCCATGGCAGGGGGTGGAACTGGATGTTCATTAACATCCCTTCTCACCCAAACCATTCTGTGATCTGTTAAATTTAGCTGAACTAAAACCTTTCACCTTGCTTTTGACTATTCATCCACATGGGAAAGAATTTAACCATAAAAGGAGGTGAAAACAGGTTCTGACTGTGTCAGAACATACTTTACAATGTGCTAGTACTTCTAATAAAGTGTTTAAACCATTTAATGGGTCTCATGAATCAATGTGCTGGTGAAAGGAGTTGTTGGAACTTGCAGAAATGTTCCACTGTTCCTCTGGAGAGTGAATGTCCAGCCCTGCCAGATGAAGGTTTGCTTTTATTTACATGGCCCAGGATGTCTCAGGCATTTTCTCTCTTGCAGGTCAGCAGTGCACAAAGGTGCTTGGCTCATCAGCGCCAAACAGGAGCTTTTCCTGTACCAGACTCATCCAGGTATTCACTGATCCACCTCACTGGCACTGTCCTCCCTCAGTCCCAGCGTGATCTAAGAAAACACGTCTCACTGTTGCTTTTCCCAGGGATGTAATCCTGTTTTGTCCTCATTTTGGTGTTCCACTCCCCTGGTATGGGCTTGACTAAGCAGAAAACAACCAGATTTATGTGTGCTGTTCCTTGTCCTGTCAGATCTGTTACAGAGTCAAGGTGTTGCTCATAGGGAAACTTTTCCCCCTTAAATCACTCTGTATTTGTTGAGGCTGAAATTTTGGAAATGCAGACCTCAGGATGAGAACTCCCACACTGGATACAGGAAGGATGTGATGTTCAGCTACTCCAAGAATTGAGTTCTGGATAAGTGGTGAATGGGAGGGTACTGCACCATTACTTAAAAAAATTATTTAAGGTACATTAAAGATAACCTACATGGGATGTTTCAAGCTGTATTGTAGACAACTCTTTGTTAAGAAGGCTAATTTTATGTCTTTGTTTACAATTTAAAGCAGAGTAAAATGAAATAACCATGCATGAAGTTGGCTGTGGGCAGAGCATGAGCAGAAAGATCTGCTAGATCTGTCCAGTAGACAGTACTGTGCTAGTCAGTAACTAATACTGTAAAATTACTGTTTAAATGCCAGATGAATTAACAAAAAAGATGCAGGTATAGAACAAAATCCCTCATCCTCTTCTTATTAGACTTCTTTTTTTCAGAGCTATACAAGTAGAACTGGGTGGTTAAACTCCAATATTAGTGCAAAGTGGGTAGTTGTCATCAAAAAGAAAAATAGTTTTGCTGTGGAATGGCACACTTGTAACAGATAAAGTGCTGAAAGGATCCCATGGTCATGGTGTGGACACTCAGATATTCTGCTCCCTCCATTTGTCCCTGAAGTCTGAGGGATTATTGGAAAGAGTGGTAACATTTAAACCTAAGGACTAAGTTGAGATGTGAGTCAGAGAAGGTCAAGAGGATTAAAACAGTTTTAATTCTGCCTCTTTTTTCTCTTTTTCTCCCGGAGATCCTCAATAGCACAGCACAGAGCAGTTTGCAATCTGAGCATGACAGATGCAGCCCCTGCTAAGCAACAGCCCAAGCATTGCAGTGCTCCCCCTGCCATGTGGCCAAATTATCCATGCTGCTCATCATCCCAGAGGCTGCCAAAAAAAGGGATCAAGCAGCTGGATTCATTCACAGGAGCCTGCTCTGGCTGGAAGCAGTGCAAGTGCACTGCAGGCTTTCCCAGAAGCAGGGCTGGGATTAACCTCTGCAAGGCTTGTGCTCAGATCCCTCTTTCCTTCCCTTGCAGAGATTTTCTCCGTGTTCCCAGCCGGAGGGAGCCTGGCAGGAGGCACTGAGCTCACTGTCACTGGGGATTTCTTTGAGGAGCCAGTGCAAGTCACTGCTGCAGGTAAGAGCAGAGCAAATAATGTGAATTTTATTTTTTTAAATACAGTTTGGCCCTCACTGCAAAACCCAAGAGATATTCAGGGATGCCAGTGTGGGAATTGTAGGACTCACCTTGTCCTCATGCTTGATTTGCATGGGAGGCATTTACAGAAGTGATACAAATAGATGGATAATAAGAGCCTTTACCTTTAAACAACTCATCTTTAAAACAATACCCCATAAGTTAATACAGCCCATAAACACAGCTGTGAGAAAAGCTTATAGAAAAATGAGAAAGAAGTTCATGATTACATATTTCCCTGGTCAGCTGCTATTCATAAAGACAGATGCAAGAAAACTATTTTCTTGTAGAGGAGTCTTTGTAACATTAACAATAGAGACTTCTCTTCCTAAATAAACTGAAGAAAAACTTCTAGAGGTAGTAAAGTAACAAAAATTTTTTTTCTTTATATTGTCATTAAGAAAAATGAGGTTGAGGAGGAGAGGAGAAATATCCTAAAGGTTTTGTTTTAATTCTTACTACTTTTTCTTTTAGTTACTATTAATAAATTTTTCTTTATACCCTTTTAAAGTTTTAAACCTACTTTACCTTTCTCCTAGTCCTACCTCACAGCAGGAAATGAGCAAATACATCCTAATAAATACACTAGTAATTAACCAACACTAAATCCACTGCACTCATTAATACATTAACCAAAAAAAAAAAATCTCAAATTAGCAAACCAAAACCACTGCACACCTCCAGGAAACTCCAGTTACTCTGATTGTGGGCATGAACTGTTCTGTTTGGTGGTAGTACCAGCCCAGGCTTGTGGCAAAATGTTTAACGCCTTTTAGGAACAAGCTCAAGGTTCCTAAGGAATAGGGAAGGGAATTTAGGAACAAGGTGGATGGGAGGGGATTCTGCCTCTCTGCTCTGGGGAGACTCCCCCCAGAGTATCACATCCAGGGTCCTCAGTACAGGAAAATCTGTTGGAATGAATCCAGAGGAGGGACACAAAAATGATCAGAGGGATAGAACACCTCTACTATAAGGAAAGGCTGAGGGAGATGGGGCTGCTCAGACTGGAGAAAATAAAGCTCCAAGGAGACCTTGGAGCACTTTCCAGTTCCTAAAGGAGCTCCAACAGAGCAACCTGGTCTAGGGGAAGGTGACCCTGTCCATATAAAGGTACATGTAACAACATATTTGTAAGGTCCCTTCCTACCCAAACCACTCCATGGCTCTGAGATGTGTTTGTGCTGCAGCTCAGCTGTGTCTCCAAGTCTTCCACAGCACTTTTGTCTCCTTTCCCTGCTGGCAGGTGTTCCCTGTAAAGTCAAGCACGTCTCTCCCCAGGAAATCAGATGCACGACTGAGGCTGTTGGTGAGGGCAGGAGACTTGGAGCCCCCCAGCCAGGTGAGCTGTTCCTGGAGCTCCAAATAAGCAAACACACACAGAAATGGAGGGCAGAAACCCTTTGGTGATGATTCAGTCATGAAACAGGGCTTTCCAAAGCACTGTCTGCTTCAACATCAGTTTCTTTTGGAGTGGTAGGGAAGGGGGGTGCAAATAATCCAAGGGCTGGACCACCTCTGCTATGAGGAAAGACTGATGAGAGAGCTGGGGTTATCCAGCCTGGAGAAGAGAAGGCTTCAGGGAGACCTCAGAGCCCCTTCCAGTGCCTAAAGGGGGCTTTCAGAAACATGGGGATGTAAACAACATGGGGGATAGACTTTTATTAGCAATAGGAGAGGGGATGATGTTTTAAAATTAAAAGGGGGTCTATTTAAATTGTTTCTAAGGAAGGTATTTTTTTACAATGAGATGAGGAAGGCCATGGCGCAGAAAGGTGGTGGATATTCCATCCCTGGAAACATTCAAGGCCAGTTTGGGTGCAGCTCTGAGCACTCTGCTCTGGTTGGAGATGTCCCTGCTTGAGGCAGGAGGTTGGATTGGATAAACTTGAATGGTCCCTCCCAAACCATTCTGTGATTCTATAGCCAGGAAAACCAAGGTGGAGAGCTCAGCCCACCAGGAGCAGAGAGGAGATGGTGGGAGGAAGGTCAGACTGGTGGAAAATGAGGGGAAAAAGGCATGGAACATATTTAGAGGAAGGATGGCTGAACTGGAGTTACTGCAGAGGCTTCTGGGGACACTCCTTGAGTAGGAGATTTTAATGCATAAAATGAGGCTTAACTTTGACTGTGGGTCGTCTCAGTGCCTTTTCCTGCAAGAGCAGACGTGAGCAGGTTGGTTGTTGTTCTCTCTGCAGAGTTTTGTTATTTCTGTCAGAGGGTTTCAAGGTAAAACAAATTCCCCATGGTGAGATCTGTGTTCTGCCTTAGACTGCAAACTACCCCAAAAACAGAACCAATTTATTATTAAAATTTTCTCTCTGGCCTGCCTCCTACAGCACTGATTCCAGCATGTGCTCTGGGATTTCTGCTGGCTGCTGCTGAGCATACTTTTGTTTCAACTTTCTAGGAAACAGAGGGCTTCTCTTTGAAGTCTGGGATGATGCCTCTGATCTGACAGAAGCAGGTCCTGGATACAGATGGCAGTTTGTACCTAATGCCAGCTCCCCAGTAAGGTTTCTGTCTGGGGCAAAGAAGTCCTTCAGGTACTCAGTGATCTTAAAAAGAGATGAAGCCATGGCAATCACCTTTAGCAGTGTAAGGTGGAGCAAAAACACCTGACAGCTCTTTATTGCAGAGCCTCACTGCATAGCTCCTATAAATCAAAGCAAACCCTTTGCTCCAAGGTCCTTTTGAAGCTTAAAATATGCAGCGAAGTGCTTTATTTTCTCCTCCTTTTGCCTTCCCTCAGTATTTCTGCTCTACCTGGCCTAGATATACTGAAATACCACCAAAAATATTTGCTCTGGAAGTAGAAGGAGCTCCAGTTTGAGGCTGTTTTGGGCTGGAGCTCTGGCCAGATGTGGAGGGGCAGATTCTCAGCCAATGCCGGCAGCCAAGGTGGAGTTAATACAAATAAATAAATTCCTGAACTGTGTTTGTTCCCATTGCAACTTCTGTCATGACCTTGAAAAACTGTGCAAAGTGTAAGAATTCTTACAGTTTTCTACCACTTCTCTATTTTTGTTGTTTGATTCTGGTTTTGGCTTTTTCTGCATGTTCAGGCTAAAAATTTGGTTTGAAAAGAAATGTACTGAAGTAGCCACCAACAAAATCATACTTAGTTTCATGGAGCTGTTTTTTCTTTCCTTTTTGAAACTTTTGTAAGGCATAATTGACATTTAATGTGAAATTGGGTCATTTTGAGGTTACTTCAGCTTTAAAATAACAAGGTTTGTTTTGTTAAAATGGTTTAAAGATGTTTTCTTTTTACTCAGTGTACATGTGAAGGTGGGGTGTGGGGAGGTTTGTTGTTTTGGTTTTTTTTTCTGTAACTCTTTTGTATATTATGGATATTCTGTTTTTGCTCAGCTCCAGACTCCGTGGGTTTTTTGTGGCTCCTCAGACCAACAATTACACATTCTGGATTCAGGCAGGTGGTCAGGCATCTCTCTACTTAAGTTTGTCCCAAGATCCAAAACAAAAGGTATTGTTATTAGTAGAGAAAAATGAGAGAAATGGAAATTAAAAATGAGGATGGAAAGGATTTTAATTAAGGTGACAACAAGCAGGAATTTCCCCAGTGTGGATTGGTTTATTACCTTTTATGAATCTATTGCAGAGTCAAAGCTGTGGGATTATTTTTAATATTTTACATCTGCCCTGTCCATTATATAGCTCATAAAAAAAATCACTCTTGCAACCAGAGTAATTGATTGTCTTTTCCAAATTTTTTTTTGTTAGTTTAGTATATTTCTGTCTGAACTGAAGCCATGAGAAGTTATTTGGGGAACTGTTATTAGTGCTAGAACAAGCCATAGGAATTATCTTCTTTATAGTATTGAACCTTAAACAAAAGTTTTTTGATATTGTGGCTTTTTCCTGTATAATAGGAAGGAATTTGTGAGCTATCAACTCACAGCTATCAGTTATAAACACAAATATGCTGTTTGGTTTTTTTTACGGAGCTGTGGCATTGGACTAAATGTTATTTGGGGCTGGAGAAAAGTCACTAACTGGTTTAATGGCTTCAAACTGAAAGACAGTTGGTTTATATTGGATATGAGGAAGAAATTCTTTGCTGTGAGAGTGGACAAGGTTGCCCAGAGAAGCTGCGGCTGCCCCTGGATCCCTGGAAGTGTCCAAGGACAGGTTGGACAGGGCTTGGAGCACCTTGGGATAGTGGAAGGTGTCCTTGGCCCATGGCAGGGATGGAATGTCATGGTTTTTGATGTTCCTTCCATCCCAAACCATTCTGTGATTGTGTGATTTTGTTGTTCTGCACACAGGTGAGAATTGCCTCTCTCCCTGCTGGCAATTCAGAGTGGTCTGAGAACTGGGTGAAGAACTGGAGTGAACTTTGGCAGCCAAAATCCCAGAAATTTGAGCTAACTGCTGGTTCAAGGTACTACCTGGAAGCACTGCATCATGCCAAGACACCCAGCACGGGGATGAGAGTTGGAGTCCAGATTCACAACACGTGGCTGGACCCCCATGTGGTGAACAACTACTACACCGAGCGGCACGAAATTCGGGCTCGAGCCTTGCACCTCCCAGAAGTGCAGGTCAGTGCTGCCTACAGCAGCCTTGGTGGTGCCAGATCTGAAAAAAAATGTGTGTTTCCATCTTGTTTTCAACCTCCTGTGACAGCTGGTGAGAAGAGCATAATGAGCTGAAGTTGTCTGTGGTTTTTACATACATGAGTGGGTGTGTGTAAGCACTCAGGAATGAGGGAAGTTTTTCCTGATGGTTAAACTCCTGAAGGACAGGAGCTCTAAGGACCATTTGCAGCTGCAGAGATCATGTATGCCTTGTTCTCCTGTTAATGTAAGAATCCTGTTCCTTGTAGGACAAGGGCAGGGATCCCTGACTCTTGGAAGGGATCCCTGGTTTACAGAGGCTATAAAAGGCCAAGTGCTGGCTGTAAAATCCTCCTCAGGAGAAGATTCCAGGTTTGAATGTGTGTCCCATGCAGTTTGCGTCTGTTTTCATTTCTTGATTTGCTTCTCTTTTTCTCCCAGATGTTGACTGTGTCTGGTACAGGTTATTTCAGTATCTCCTGGAACAACACACTGAAAATGATCCCCACAAATGCTACAGCTCAACAGGTAGATGCCATTAAACACAGACACAGGGTCCTCTGCTGGGAATTGGTGGAGTTCTGGTGCTTGATAGAAGTTAAGATTTGGCCCAGAAGCTGAAATAAAGTTTATGTGATGTAGAGGTGATTTTTATTTTTTTAAACAGAGAATATATTACAGTGAGTTTTTTTTTTCTTGAGCATTGACTCCCAGGTGTATCCTGAGCTTATCACAACATCCAGATTTCTTGGACTTTCATTGATCCAGATCCTTCTACTTCTTCTCTAAGGCCAGATGGGTGTTGTATGGCTCTGGCTTCTTCAACAGCCCCTAGGCTCTTGATGTGGCTCTTGATGTCTTGGTTGTTAATTTGTCAATATTGAAGTGACCCTGAGTGATGTCTCCATTACAGTCATTAGACTGAGGATGTCTCACACCCCTGAAAACTTTTATGTAAACATAAAAGTTTACACTCTCTTGAGATTAATTTTGTTATATTATTATTTAACGTTTTTATTCTTTCAATATTTGGCTAACTGCTTGTTCAGAGCTGTTGTGCCACTGATCCGTGACTGATGAAAAATGGACTGTGTGTTGAAGTCGCTGCTGAAATGATTGTAACTGACTGCTTCCCACTTTCTTAATTTATTTTGAAGGTGCAAGCAGCAATAGAAGAACTCCTTTCAGTAGGATGTGAAACTGAGCCAGCTTCTGCTAAAATCCTTTTTCACTGTGGTTTTGAGAAAGAAGGTAGGAAGCTTCTGTGGCAAATAAGCAGTATTTATTGTGAGGATGGATCTGCTTTTATGACATAAGTGTTATTTAAACTTTTACTGGTAGGAAATTTACACTTTTAATGGGTATGAGTACATACTCATGTTTACCATCTATTAGTAGTGTGTATATGCATTAAAACAATGTGATCAATATAATAATCACAGTGATCAATATAATAATCACAGGATATCCAGAGTTGGAAGGGACCCACAAGAATCATCAAATCCAACTCCTGGGTCTGTACAGGACAACCCCAGGAATCTGTGCCCGAGAGTGTTGTACAAACACTTGAACTCTGGCAGGAGAATTCTCAGAGTAGGACTGTTTGACAATTTCTGGATACCCACTTGTTGTATTTTCATGAATCCTGACTGCACTGATGTCTTCTGAATCACTTTGAAACCTCTCATTTTCTTTTTTTTTATCTGTCAGATATGAAGAACATCATCACCACAGGACACATTGTCAGTGGGACAGAGCCTTTCTGTGGGAGGTTCAGCATCCAAGGACCAAGCCAGCTGGTGAAAACTTCCCCATCAACACTACCAAGATATGACCTTACTAAATACCCACATGTGAGTGGCTGCTCTTCATGAGCAGCTTGAGCTGGGCACTGAATGTTCAGAGCCCAATAAACAACATAAAGTCATCTGGTCAGCTTACAACTCCCCAAAAATCTATCAAGCACTGTGTCTTAGCACAAGGCAGAGCACCTTTTATTTGGTTTGAGAGTGGTTTTGGATCTCTAAGATATAGATATTGTTTAACACAGCTGGTTGTTAACTGTTCCTGGGGATACAACCCTTGCTGTGGGAAAGGAAGAAGTGGGATGGTGTTGGAGAAAGGTGGAAGGGACAAGGACAACCATGTCTTGACAAAAGGAAAAAATCCTTTATTGTTTGGTGGTCCATGGCTCACTTTTCTGCTCATCTTCTCCTGCTTTTGGCAGGAATAAACCCAAAACTTCAGGGAAGCCCCAGGGGTCGGTTTGATGCCATGTTGTGGCACACCTGGGTGCCAAAACTGTCTTCTACACCTTTTATTCCCTCTTCAGCTCTCTTGGAGCCCCTTTAGGCACTGGAAGAGTCTTTAAGGTCTCCCCAGAGTCTTTTCTTCTCCAGGCCAAACAACCCAGTGTTAAACCAGAATTGAAATAGAATCTATTCCTTTATCTTCCATGTACATTATGTATCAATTACCTCTGTTTTGATTTGTGAAAGTCTTTTCCCCATTTTTGCAGGTGTGTTTTGCACATAAAGGACATATGAGCAACATCCTCCACCTCTCAGTGTCCTACACCAATGTCTCTTCATGTCCAGTGAGGAGAAACCTCACCTGCCAGTGGGACTTTAATGAAACTGACTCTAAAAGGTATCCAGACAATTACAGTTATCAGAGATTACATTTCCCATAAGAAGGCGCAGTAGGAAAAATGAGGGAAGTTCTTATTTATATAGGAACAATTTGTTATTTGGAGTAATCTAAAAAAATGCCTACAGAGGCATTGCTGGAATGTGTTTCCATCCTTTTTTGGAGAATCTGATGAGTAAATTTCCATGATTCTTGCTATGTGCACTATCTCACCTCAGTGACACACAGGTGTACTTAAAGATTTTTGAGAACATAAATTCTCCACTTTCTTTCCCAGTCGATTTTCCGTAGTAAGAGAGAGAATTGCTTGTTTTTTCACTCCACCCTTTGAAAGCTTTGAAAATTGGTGTAGTCTTTGATTTTCTTTATTCACTTAAAATTCCATGAGTAGAAAACATTTGGTAGCAGATATAAAGCTTAGGGCAGGCAGACTTAAAAAAATCAGGAGTGTAAAAAAATGAAGAGAGCTGAGGGTTTGACTTTTGGATTGACCCCCGCTGAGGTCACTGATGCTGTTGTGGTATTTTGCCAAAAATAAAGCAGGTGTAGTCATTCCCATATCCCACTCTGTTTATGTTTTCCCCTCTGAATCACTAGAGATCTAAATCCTCATTTCTCACTCTGGGGGGCCCAACAAGGACATAGTGAGTAATCACAAACCACTGAGCATGTGGTTTGTGCTAGATGTCAGTAGTAACAAAAACAGCGCCTGATATTACCTGGAATCTTCACAACCACCTCACATTTGTTTATTGTGTCGACCTTGTTGTCTTCCAGCTGGACATTTACCTGCACCAACCTCTGGAAGAGGTGTGTGAATATCTCTGTGCTTCTTCAGGACCTCCCAGCCAATTCCCCAGTATTTGTGTATCAGATAGACTTGCAGAGCCCTGTGCTGCAAAAAGAAACACCTGGATCATTTTATCTTGATCAGCTCATCATTGCTGACAGAGCTGTCATTGGTAAAGGCATCTCTTTTGGTTTGTTTTTTCCCCCCCAGGATATTCTGTTAAATCTATAGCAATAAAGATGGATGAAACTTTTTCCACGGGAAATTTCACA
>NW_005054377.1:1941313-1963745 GCF_000277835.1 Geospiza fortis | reverse complement strand
GAAGGAATTTTCAAAATATGAATATTTTTGGTTTATTTGAAAATGTGGTTCTACAAATGGAACAGGCTGTGGTGAATCACCATCCTGGGAAAAGTTCAAAAATATCTAGATGTGACACTTGGAGACATAGGTTAGTGATGGACTGGGCAGTGCTGCAGAATAGTTGGAATCTGTGAACTTAGAGGCCTTTTCCAACCTTAATGATTCTATGAAATATAACTTAAAACAAAAAAACACCAAACAAACCCAAGCAGGTCCTTCCAGCTATGAAATGACAATACTCTGGGCATAGTCACCTCCGCTCTCCTTGCTCTAATGAATGTTTATGGGTTTTTTTTCAGTTTCTCAGAGAGACCCCAAACCCCAGTGGCCAGAGGGGAGGATCATTGAAGCAGTGTCTGTGGTGGGGTCTCCTCCCACCTACAACGTGTCCTGGGGGGTGTCTGGCTGTGGTGCCAGTCTGCCCCTTCTCTCTCCAAGGTAGGGACAGCGAGCAGCTCATCTCAATACCCTGTAGCACCTCTGAGAGTTCCCCTATTGTACCTCGAGCTGGGTTTAGCTGCTGAAAACAAGAGATGCTGAAGGAGTTTGAGATAACTTGGGGTGTCAGATATCTGTGGGTCACCAAGGTGTGATGTGGGATTGGAAGGAAGTCTAAGCCCTTCTGGAGCAGTGGATGAAGATCATCCAAAGGTGTCTCCAAAACATCATTAATGACACCAATTCCCACATTAGGCACTGGAAGTCCATCTTGGGTGTCCTTGTTTGCTGAAATGAGGTTTCTGTTCCTCTCAACATTGACAGAGGAATCAGAGCCATGGGCTATAACCAGATCAGAGACTGTAACATTAAAGGTTTGTACTGGCAGAAAATAAGTCCTGTAAAAGCTGGATTGTATCCAGCTGAGTCAAATGTAGTTTCTTAACATAAACCACCAAGGGTAAGGGCAGGAATGAGGGTACAGGGGGATGTTTGTGGTGGTTGAGATGTATAACCAGAGGTGTAACTAGTAGGAAGAGGGAAAATTTTTACTCCTGTGTGGAGCCTGAAGACTGACATTGGAATGCTGCAAATAACATTGATGGCTGTATTTTTTGAATAAATTTAGTAAAAAAAAAGGGGGAAAAAGCCATAAGCATCACTATGGAGCTGAGGAAAATGCCTAGAAGAGGAGAATTTAAGAAGCCCCATCTGTTTAGCTAATTAAAAAAAAAAGGATTAAAAAGCAGTTTGATCACAATACCTCTCACTAGGATAAAAAAAGGTGTTAGGCACAGGTGGGCTTTTCCATCTCCCTGAGGAAGGTATTAGAGAAAAGCAGGAATCAGCACAAGCTTTAAAAATGGGTGAGTTGAGCACTGCCTTTGGACATCTTCAGAATAAACCTGACTCTTTCTCTTCACTGAACATTGGCTGTGATTTAATCCAATAAACTCCTACCTCTGTCAGAACAGAAATATTGGCTAAAAATCTTATACCATCTGTACAAAGGGTTCAGTGATCTTTTTGGTTTTGTTTCGTGGAAATTTGCTCTGCAGAAACCACTTGTCATCCGGACTCTTAACACACGGTGGCATCATTGTACCACAGAGAGGCTCCGTTTCCTTTGAAACACTGGAATTTTAGTGGCAGAGGAGAACAGCATTTTAACTTTTAGGAATTGGACTTTTTTGAACTTGCATGACTCCAGTACGGATGCGGTGTCTGGGGGCATGGTTTAATGAGGGACCTGGTAATGCTGGGTTGAGAATTGGGCTCGATCTTAGGAGTCTTTTCCAACCTAAATGATCGTACTCTATGAAATCTCACTGTAATTCAGGGGACTTGAGATTTTCATGGGCTCGAGGAGATAACAGTGTGCAGCAGGAAATATTTTTTTGCTTTGCTGTGGTCGATGCTGTCCAGGCTGCACTGAGCTGGTTCTTTAGAAACACCAGTAGTGGTGTTTCTAAACACCACTGGTTTGCACCTGGTGCTTGATGGTGTATAAATTATTTCTTCTATCATAAATTTAAAAAGGTAATTTTCCATAATTTTCTACTTTGTGTATTGCCTGCATAATTCACAGAAGCATAGAATCACTGGGCTGGAGGAGACCTTCAAGATCATTAAGTCCAACCCAGCCCTAACACCTCAACTAAACCACGGCACCCAGTGCCACATCCATTCTTTTTTTAAACACATCCAGGGATGGTGACTCCACCACCTCCCTGGGCAGGCCATTTCAGTACTTTATCACCCTTTCTGTAAAAAACTTTTTCCTAATATCCAACCTATATTTCCCTTGGCACAGCTGAAGACTGTGTCCTGTGGTTCTGTCAGTTGCTGTCTGGAGAAAGAGACCAACACCACCAGATTGCAACCAGTTTTGAGGAAGTTGTAGAGAGTGATTAGAAATTGGGAATACCCATTTTTTTTTGAGGTCTGGGCATCTTCCCATTAAATCCTTCAGGAGTATTGTTCCCATAGGTGTCCCTGAGCTGTTGGTTGACTTGGGGGTGTCAGCAGTGAGGGTCTCCACTGCTGATGCCTTTCTGTGACCCCCTCTCTGTCCCACAGAGGCGCAGTGCTTGGGGAGGGCTCTGAGGAATATGGGCACCTGAACGTGTCTACGGAAGATGTGAGAGTCAGCCTCACCATCCAGAGGCTGCAGAAGTCATCCCCACCTCTTGGAGGAACCTTCCACATCCACTTGGCCAACACAGTGATACCAGGTAAGGGAAGGTGCAGGTCAGGGCCTGGATTTCCTGAGCGGGAAGCCAAGGGAAGAATTAATTGCCAGAGAAGTTTTTGGCTGCCCCATGCCTGGGTGTGCTCAAGGCAGGTTGGTTGTTCACAGAATCACACAAGGTTGGAAGAGACTTTCAAGATCATTGAGTCCAACCCGTTCCCTGACACCCCAACTAAGCCACGGCACTGTGTTATTAAATAGTGTGGATGATCTTCAGATTAGACATAAGGAAGAAATATTTTATGTTGGGGAAACAGTGGCAGGGGTTGCCCAGAGAGATGGGGGATGCCCCATCCCTGGAAACATTTGAGGTCAGGTTGGATGGGACTTCAAGCAACCTGGTGTAAGGTTAATTGCTGGGCTTAGATGACCTTTAAAGTCCTTTCCAGCCCAAATCCTTCTATGATTCTATTCTATAATGCTATGATTTTTTGGTGTTTAGGGTGCAATAAATGTCACTTCACTCTTTTGGCAGCTGCAGAGTTTGAACCATGACAGCCTTGCACTCATAATGAAACCCCTTCCTTTCCTAGGAGCAGGCAGATGTGGTCTCCTGGAAATGGAGATATCCACTGCTCCTCAATGTCTTTTCCAGATGTTTCAGTGCACATCTCTGCCCACCAGCTCCGCAGGCTTTTGCAGGACAATGTGGATAATTTTACAGCTCCCTTCTTCAACACCAGTGACTTCACCGTGACCAGAGACTCCAGCTCGTGCTATGAAAGTGTCTGGACACTGACTTGGGAAAAAACAGCTGGGGACTTGCCCAATGTTATCAGTGTACAGTAATTTCTTTCACTAATCCCCACTTTGATCCCCATTTGATGTCTTTGGTCTTGGCTGATTCTCTCTCACAAGGGTTGTTTTTATGAAGACACCATTGAAATTTAGGCAATCTTCCTGTTCAGAACAGCACCTTAAGCAAATTCCAGATTAAATGATTAAAAACCCCCAGTTTTAGGAGAAGACATTGCATGGAGTCTGTGATTCAAAACCAGGAGATTTGAGTGTGATTTCTGCACAGCAAAGGGACTGTTATATTGAAATGAAATCTTTATTAATAATATCTACATTAATGTTTCAGTAGAGTAACTGGAGCTCATCACAGATTTGTGGCATCATTTATTTGCCAAGAACGTATTTTTCTGAGAACTGATTTGTATGGCTTAGCATCTGGTTCTCAAAATTCTCAGGTGGAGGTTCACTTTACACTCTCCCATCCCAAGATTTGTCATGTTAGTTTCCTTCAAGAAAAAGGGTCTTTTTGAGTAAGGACTCAGACTGATATGCTTCCTACCTCAAAAGGAAACACTATTTCTTTGGATATTTAGCTCCTAAAAGTGTGATGTCATTTTCAACAAATTCTAGAGCTCAAGATGTTGGCCTGGAGAGTGAAAAAGTTTGAGCTGCATCTTCAGCTCTTGCACAGGCCCCTGTTTCATCTAAAGTCATGTTTGAGAAGAACTTTCCATGCCTAAATCCAAATTATATTATTGGGTATTAGAAGTTCATTTACCACCCTAATTGCTGAACTTCTTTGTCATCTCTTTGACTGCAAGGTGGAGGTGGGAACAGGGAAGTGTTGTGAAACCTTGAGTAATGAAGATTTAGAGGTGCAGATATGATTAATGGTAGAAGGGTGAGAAGTTTTCACGAGTTATTGCTTGTAAAGATTCTGTTTTAATTTAAAATCACAGGACAGAAAAGGATGAGAAACTTGAATTCCTTGATTTTTGCCAGGTCTCTGCTGAAAACCTCACTGGCCTGAAGCCAACTGTTTCTACTCGTGTGGTTTATGATGGGGGTGTGTTTATTGGACCAATATTTGGGGACATGCTTGCCACCCTCCATAACCAAACACAGGTGAGTTGGTGTGCTCTCATACTTATCACTGGTTCAGCAGGGTTGTGTAGCTCCAGGAGTCTCACAGGTATTTGGATACCTTGTTCTGCCAATGAATCCTTTCAGGAATCTTTGCCATAAGTTTCTTGTATTTCACGGATATGCTTTGCCATAAATTTCTCGTATTCTGCTGCCTGGTGTGTGGAGCAGGACTTTCCTCCAAGAGCTGTTGAAGGTAGGGAGAATGATGATCATGGGTGATGGAAGACAGTATCTTTTTTTTTGGAAGCTGTGACCAAGGGATGAAAATCTCTGAACTCCCACCCTTGGTGGGTCCTGTGGTGCTTGGACACCAAATTGGGCATTACACAATTCACCTGTGACACTCTGTTACACTGATGGGCAAGGTAAATGAGTTGGTGGCTGGGGTACTCATCTGTGAGTTTGGCAAATCCTGAACCTCTCTGGATCTGAATTCCCCAGGAGGGAAGAGAGAAACAGGAGAGCTTCAGGCTGAAGGAGGAATCATTCCACTCTGCTGGATGGACAAATGTGTTCCCAGCTCTGCTCTCAGATGTTGAGGAACAGTGGCTATTGCTGGCTTTGTTTCCAGCAGACTCAAAGGCACTGTGACTATAACAAGGTGATGTTGGATGTGCTCCAAGCCCAGCTGTGCAACATCTGGGGCCAAGTCGTCCTGCCTTTTTCATGAGCCATGAGAATTGCTCTTCTTCCAGTGACTCAGCCACCTATGACATCCTTTCCTTCTGTGCTGCACAAACCCTCAAACAGCCCAAGTGAAAAACACCAGCAGCAACAAACTGATTTTCTGGTAGTTTTTGAAGCTTTATTCTGGCAGTGTAAAAGTGTCCCTCTAATTATCCTCTCTGTGTCTAAGCAGACTATTTTGCAGCACTTGCATTTCCTTGCATTTCCTTGGGACAGATGCTTTGCTTTTTGCAGGCACACCCTTAACACCTGGAGAGGGATAAGAAGGGATCTTTTATGCTCTATCCTTTGCCAGTTGACTATTCAAAAATATCAAGATGTCAGGAGGGATATTTCTTGATATCTCTTTTAGATAATCAAGGTCACAGCCCAGTTTTTTTTCCTTCAGCTTGAACAACAAGGGGCAAAAAATAAAATTGAGGGCTGCATGTTGAGAAGACATGGGTTTCATTTTAATTAGTCTTCCATGGTGTTTTAGACATAATGAATTTATTCCCAAGGCAAAGTGGGAAGAGCTAGGGGAAGGCAGGAACAGTCTTCAATGGGTGGCTGGAAGAACAGGAGTTTGAGGAGGTGTGGGTGCCAGGATGGTGGGAGGTGGGCTGGAGATGAAGCATCCAAAGCTGGTGCTTGGATGAGCCCTAGCAATCTGCTATTTAAATTTGCAATTAAATTTGCAGCGAGACTGCAGCAGGGTGAAGAACTCTCTGTTTGTGCCCTGTTCTAGCACTGAGTGCTCTCGGTAGCTCAGAGTGGCTACCAGCATCTAGTTGTGGCTCTAGAAAACACCTCTGTTCCCTTACTAGCATTAAAGTAACTCTCTGGTCGGTCTGCAGGTGGTGGTGATGGTGAATGATGTCCTTGCAAACTGTTCTGGCTTGTGTTCTTTCCAGTTCAGCCAGGAATTGACACCCATAGTCAGAGATGTGGAATATTCATCAGGTAATGGGGTCTGGTGTCTGAATACGGTGGCCAAAATTCTGTGTAAAAGATCTGCCAGGTGCTGGTGATTTCGTGTACACGTGTATCCTTTTGTAAATTTTTGATTTTATGGAAACTGCACTTTTATGGGCCACTTCTGATCAGCTCCAGTTCCAGTTTGCTGAGTGTACAAGTTTGAACTGAGAAGGGCAGTGGAGCTGGGAAGGGTCTGGAGGAGGTCTGAGGAGGAGCAGATTTGAGCAAGAGCAACTGGGGAGGCTCAGACTGGAGAAAAGGAAATTCAGGGTGATCTTCTCTGCACTACTCCTTGATAGGAGGGTGCAGCCAGGTGGAGCAGGGATGAAGAAATGTAGGATGATAGGAAATGGCCTTAATGTGCATCAGGAAAAGTTTAGAATAGTTAACAGGAGAAATTTCTTCATTGAATGGGTTGTCAGGCTCTGGAACAGACTGCTCAGGGCAGGGGTGGGGTCACCATCCCTGGAAGGGTTCAGAGGGCTTGTGGATGTGGCATTTGGAGACATGGTTTAGTGGTGAACAGAGAGGTGATCTCAGAGGTCTTTTCCAACCTTAACTACTCTGTGATTCTATGGTAAAGGCATAAAGGGGAGAGAAACAATGGCAGGTTTGATGCCTATAGCAAAAATCATCTCTTGGCTCAAATTATTTTTAATAAAAATTTAAGGAAAAATGTAACAGCTGGACAGGGACAGGCAGGCATTGCTGTTAGGTGGAACAGTGAGATATCACCAGTGGTGTAGTTTTTAGGATATGTCATTGAAACTGTTAGAAACTTTTAACTGTTGGCTGAATTTAAATTCTGGACATTGCTAGCCCAAAATTCATGAGCCACCTTGATGATTATATTTCTTCAGGTGAGGGGTCCCAGGCCACAGTGGTTCTCAGGGGAGCTGGTTTTGGTGAGGAGCAGCTGGCCCTGCAGGTGGAGGTGGACAGGAGGAGCTGCCACATTTCATCTCTGAATCAAACCCAAGTGGTTTGCCAGGTGCCAAGGCTGCCGGTCGGGACCTACCCTGTGACACTGCTGGTGGCACCTCATGGCTTTGCTCTTGGTGCCACCACAGGACAAGGGATCTTCCTCACAGTCCAGCCAACCCTGGGAGCTGTTGAACCTCCTTCGACTTCAGAGATTGGTAGGTGTGAACTCCCCAAGGGAGCTGCTTCCTGCTTCTTCCTTGTCATGGCATATTTTTGTTCTTCTGTACTTTCACTGCCAAGATTTTCACCTGATGAAGTTTTATGGCTAGGTGTGCCCCAAAGCACAGTCAAAAATGACCTAAAGACTGACAGATTCTCTTTGTGCAGGCAACCAGTTTCATGAGTAGTTTTACTTGGGAATTATATCTTCAAGAGCACGTATATTCATTTCAGCAAATCATTGGTGCTTCACACTCATCCTCCCATATCCATTTGACACGTAGCTATGTAGTATTTGAATTAATTTGGCCTAATTAAAATGGGTATTAGGGAAAATTTCTTCCCTGGAATGGTTGCCAATCACTGGAACAAGTTGCCCAGGGCATTGGTGGAGTCACCATCCCTAGAGGGATTTGAGAGATGTGTAAATCTGGCACTTGGGTACTTGGGTTAGTGGTGGGCCAGGCAGTCCTTGGTTACTGGCTGGACTTTCTAATTTTAGAGGGTTTTTCAAACTAAATGATCCTATGATTCTATGACTGTGAAATGGCTGAACTCTGGTTAATCCCAGCCCCATTGAAGCAAATTCATATTCTGAGGAATAAAATGGAAAACTCACATTCTTAGCTTTAGATACAAAGATAAGAAACTTACAGAAGCTAAACTGAATCTCCTTCCCTTCCCATTATACCTCAACCTTGAAATAGAAGAGGAAATAAAGAATGATAAATTCCGTAACTGAAAACAAGAGCTTCAAAGAATTTTTATTTTTTGTTTTTGAGAGGAAAGAGTCTCCTCAAGCCAATGAGAAATGTGGCAAACACTCTTGATATACCTGGGCTGTGCAGTGAAGGACAGTCTCAGATTATCCTTTGTTTTCAAGCAGGAAGGAATGCAGCAGAAAGAGCATGAACCAAGTCTACTCTGACAGTAAAGTTACCCAGTCATTTCGCTGTAAATCTCATTTTATTTTTGGGATCATGGTCACAATCACCACTGAGAGCAGCACTGGCCTCAGTGCAGCTCGGACACGTGGCTTATTTTCAGTAATCACGATCTGACTGGGCCATGCTTGCCCACATTGGAGCAGCCAGACAAAAGGAATGCTGATCTGTAAAACTATCCATGGACAAGCATGGGATGGACTTGGGATAACACAGGATTCCTAAGCTAGAAGTTATGGTCACCTTTTACCATGCTTTTGATTTGGGGATATTTTTTTTTTTGGGTTTTTTTTTTTTTTTTTTTTGGTGGGGGGAGGAGGGGTTTTTTGCATTATTTTTTCTGCTGTTGATTTTTTTGGGTTGTTTGGGTTTTGTTTTTTTGGTTGCATGGGAAGAAAACTGCTCTAACTCGTTTATTGCCATTTTTTTTCCCTATTGAGAGGGTCATAACACACTAAGTTAAAGAATCACTTTTAATTCATAGAAAACCCAAATACCTCCAAGCAACTAGAAAAACAACACAGCATTGGCAAATTTTAGTGCTTGGGCTTTGCTTCCGCTTTCCTTTGCTGGCAAATCCACTCCTCCCAATTACAGTGATCTGTCACTCATTAAAAAGAAAGCAAGAATAATGCTATCTTACATTACATGTGCCTGGAATGCTTATAATTGGAAAGAATTACAGCTTCCATCTGTGTTTTTAATTTCTCCCCTTTCAAATACCTCTCTTCAATCTCATTGTAAAGTGCACACAGGCAGTATTTCACTGCATATAGATATAATGTAGATATCAAAATTTAACAGCATCAGTCTTTGCACAACACTCGGGGATTCTGAACCCTAAATCTGAAGCTCCTTATCTGACAACTCTTGCATTTGCAAGTGGCTTCAGTTTTCACTTCTTGCTCTTTCTGACTCTACAAATTTAATGTTACAGGACAGGAAGGCAACAGAGCACCTTGTATTTTGCTGCTTCAGCTCCCTCTTGTCAAAATATCCCTGGTCTCAGTGGTGCCATGCTGGGAGATCCCCATGACCTAACTCTAGAAGCATGGAATGCCTTTCTAAAGATACTCTCACATTCCAGTGAATAGCAGGAGCTTGCTGTTAATGTATCTGATTGCTCTCGTTGGCCTGGATTTGCTGCCAGCCACAGGAAATCAAGACTAAACTTCTATAATTCTCTGGTGGTTTAAAGAATTAGCAGGAATAGGTAATTTCAGGAAAGTGTGCAAGGGAATTTGTCATTAATATATAATTACTTTAATGTAGAGGATTGCTTACATTACATGTCAAAAGAGGGATAAAAGCTCAATAGGTTTACGATATAGCCATGCTAATAAATACAAATAAACACTGCATTAATTAGTGCCTGTCTGAACAGTCTGTTCAGCCATAATCCTAAAAACTCTGCAGTGCTGAGAACTAGAGAAAAAAGCTCTAAGTTTCAAGCAACATTTCCTTTTTATTTTTTTTTTAAGTTTCTCTGAATCGCATCAAAGCACAAACTCCATCTTAGAATTGCCATTAATGCCCACTCCTGTTCTCTTTCCTGCTTCTCTTTGAAACATCCCTGAGTCCTCTAATCACTTGGAAAAGCAAAGGGGCACCTTGGCTCTTTGGAAGTGGATGCTGAAGAAAGATCAAGCACAAGGCTGACTTGTGTCAGGCGTGATCCCGCCTGGGATTGGAGAGGCTCGGTCTGGCACGGAGGAGAGCTGAGCTTGCTCAGTGCTCCACGGAACGAATCCCTCCGTGACTTCCCTCACAAATCCAAGTCTCCAGCCCTGCCAAGTCCCCTTTCTATCCCAAGTTTCCTAGACACATGCTACAGGCTTTTCTGACAGCAGGGAGCTTGGCAGCTGTTTGAACTGTGAGAACACCTGCTGCGTTAAGCTCATTTTCCATTCTTAGTGCTTCTTCCTTCCTTCCTTATTTCGTTCTTGGGCTGGGGATCTGGCTAAGGGGGAGATCACAGGCCAGGTCTTGCTGGTTTAAATAAGTATGTCATTAAGAAATAAACCCAGAAAAAAAACCCAGTCGTCCTGTGTTGTGGAGGAGAATTCAAATAATTGAAATTCAATGAATTCAAGTAAGGCAAGGAGGATCTCTGGTGCAAGAGAGGGAGCCAGGCACAGCAAGGTGGAACAGATCATCATCAGCTCAGCTGAGAGACTTTTGTAGTCATCTATAAACAAAGAATTCTTTGTATATTAAATTATCCTACATATTGAACATCATGGAATAATTGTTTGTTTTAGGAGGACTCAGAGTGACTCTCAGGGGGACCAATCTGGAAGGAGTAAATGCAGTGTTGTTTGGATCCCAGCCTTGCCCAGTTTTGGAGGAGGGCAGAAATTCAACAAGAATTCAATGTAAAGTTCCTTCTCGGGTAAGAAACCACACTTTGGGGAGCAGTCAGAAGCCAATGTGACTTCCTGTGCCTTCCTGGCCTGAGCTACACTAGCGGAAGGGCAAAGAGCAGCCCCTCAGCCAAGTCTTGTCTGTGGACTCTACAGATTAGAACAGCTTAGTTAAAAACAGATGAATAGGAGATTTATGAAAACCAGTGAAAAAAACAAGCCCCTCAATTTAGTAAGAATGTTGCAAATTAAAAACGGCATAGTTTGTCTGGGATTTTATTTACTAGTTTGATGTACTTGTATGGATATAACAAATCCAAATCTGCAGAGTCTGGGACTGTTTTAAGGTTTCTAAAGCTCCATAGATGCTCTTTAAAGTCAATATAACTGTAAATATTTAAGTCGAGTATGGTATATGTGAAAGTTTCATCAGTGCCATGTGCCTGACTCACATATGGGAGAATCAGAAACATAGGAAATACCTTGTTTTTTTAAAAATTGATGCATTCTTATCTCTCACATTTTATTTCTCTCTCTTCCTAGGGGGCAGAGGATGCTGCTGTCCATGTGACACTGATTTTTGGGTACAAGTCAACAACAGTAACCAACTTGTTCCAGTATGATCCTTCCTTAAACCCTGCACTTGTATCCCTGAGCAGGAACAGAAGTGGCATAGCAGGTGAAAATGCAGATGAGTGTTGGGCATCTTCTGGAGAAGAGTTGTTAGTGCTGATGGTGGTGGGGCAGAGGGAATTTATCAATCTATACAGTTTGATCTAACACTTTTTGTTTGTTTTCTTTTAAATTTTAGTTCCTGCATTTCCTGCTAGTCCTGGTCAGTTGTGGTTGGTTTTTTATTGGTTTTTCACTAGCATACATGAGGTAATGAGTTGCTTTGCCTGTGATATGGATGATGTCCACAGGATGTCAGGTTCAGGATAGTCCCGCTTTTGTGTCAGGTTTCTCTGACTCTGCTCTGAAACAATCCCATCCATTCATGCAGTGATGAGAACCAGTGGAATGGCATGAAGCTGTGTCAGGAAAGGTTTAGGCTGGGAATGAGGAAATGGTTTTTCACTCAGGGGATGGCTGGGCACTAAACAAGCTCCCCAAGGAATTGTCACAGCCCCAAGGCTGCCAGAGCTCAACCAATGTTTGTACAACTCTCTCATGTTCAGGGTGGGATTCTCACAACTGTCCTGTACAGGGCTGGGAGTTGAACTTTGATGATCCTTGTGGGTGCCTTCCAACTCAGGGTATTCCATGATTCTGTATTTCTTAGTAACAGATGCATCCATGACAAGATGAGCTCTGTAAAGTGTCCTTCTCCAGGATCCCCAGGGGTTGACCATGATGAGCATCATGGGCATTTTGGGTTACTGAAATCAGGGAATAGGCAACATTTCTTTCACCTAGTTTCCATTTCCAAGCCAAACTGTTCCTTCCTTTTTGACCTTGTTATGTTTTACTTTAGAATATGAACACAGACCTCACTGAATTCATGGGGACAAAATCCTAATTAGACCTCATGGAGTGTTTGCCATTCCTGTCTTTTGAAATTTTCTATTTGGAGTTGCTTGGTTTTTTTTTTTTTTTTTTTTCACATTTCCCTCATTTTTCCCCCCAGGATTTTGGTTGTATGTAGGGAATAGAAAGCAGTAATAATAGTATATAAATAAACAGTTAAATAATAAATGAATAAACAGTGAATGATGTCCACTTACAAACAAGCCTTTTAGGAAAGTTTAGCACATTTCTGCATGGCAAACTGACAACAGTTATTTGGTATCTGAGACAGTGGAGAAGAAGATGGGAGGAAGACAGAAATATTCCTGTTTTCTTACCTATCCCATTCCTCCAAGAATATAATAATCTGACTTTTTTCTCTATTTTTGCAACCGTTCCAGTGAACACCTTGAAGCTACCTACTGCTCCCAAATTCGGTTGGACTTGTTGGGGCTGTACAGGGTTAGGTGACTGCCAGTGCCAAAATTCCTTGTGCACTCCCAGCATTTCTGTTCATTTTTCCCCAAATGCCCTTGTCATTTTCTATTACTCCAGAATGCATAAATAAGAGAAAACGTCCTTTATCATCTGAATATTATTCAGATACCACAGCACCAAGGGGAGGTTTTTGTAGCCGCGGGCAGCTCAGGTGCAAAGAATTCCTCAATGTTACAGTGTCTCATGAGCTGTGGTGGGGCTGAGTTCAATCTGGTATTCAGAACCTCCACGGCTTCCTCTTTTAATATAATTTTCCTTCTATATAATAAAAAGAATAAATAAATTACAGTGATGCCTTCCAGGCATCTGGGATTAAGCTGATGATTGACCAAGAGTCCAAAGAGTTCATGTTATTAACATATTCAACTTCTCAGGCTTTCAAACTTTATTTGAGTCTTTGTGAATGCAGAATTGAAAAGTACCAGCTCCAAGACCTGCTTAGAGGAGCAAGTAGTTGAAGGAATCTTTGTACAAGCTCTTCTGCTTCTTCCTCCCTCCTTCATCCTTTCAGGGGAGACAAGAGAATGAGATTTGCCTCCTAAACACATCCCTGTGCTCAATGTTTAGATGTTTTGCATGGTCATTGAAGATATATAGATGGTTCTGTGGTGGGACTTGCCACAGCTCTTTTGTGTGTCTTGCAATAGGATGAATCATGGCATAAAATCTCTTTTCACTGACCACAGATAAAGCTATCAGTGAAAATACCGTTATTTGGACTGATGGATACCACCTTATTTTTTTAAGCTATTTCAGAAGAAATTTAAGTTATGAAAATCTCTTGTCTCTTGGCTTTGTCCTTTCCTGTTTGTGCACTGTGCACTAATAAAGTATCCTCTATCATCTGAACAGTTTGACACACAGCAGCTTAAATAGGAAAGAGAGTTGTGATTACTGAAAATAAGGTCCTTTGGAGCAGAGCTGGTTTTCCCTGGAATTGAGTTAATTTTTTTCGTGTAAGGCTGTGTTTTGGGTTCATGCTGAAAATGGTGTGGGTAACACAGGGATGTTTTGTCATTGCTGAGCAGGGCTTACACAGAGTCAGGGACTTTTCCTCACCCCACCAGTGAATGGGCTGGGGGTGGACATGGATTTGGGAGGGGACACAGCCAGGACAGCTGATCCCAACAGACCCAAGAGATTATCCAGACCATGTTGCTCATGTTCAGTTTACAAAGCTAAGGGAGGAAGAGGGAGACAGAGCAGTGGCATTTTGTCTTCCCAAGTCAGCATTCCATGTGATGGAGCCCTGCTGGGATGGCTGAACCCCTGCCTGCCCATGGGAAACAGAGAATGAAGTCCTTGTTTTGCTTTGCACACATAACTTTAGCTCTACCCATCAAACTGTTTTTATCTCCACCCACAAGTTTTCTCCCTTTTATGCTTCCAGTTCTCTCCCCCATCCCACTGCAGGGGAGGGAAGTGAGCAGATGTGTGGGGCTGAGATGCCATCTGGGGTTAAACCATGGCAAGCACATCTGACTTTAGGTATCCAAGGAAATTTCTGTTTTACTGTGGAAGGCTCATATATGATTACATGACTCCATAATTCTGAAAAACAGGCTCTAGATAGTTTATCAGGGATTAAAAAAAATAAAATCCCAGAACCCCTCAGCTGCAAAACTTTAAAAAACCCCTATATTTGGTTTTTATCAGGTTCAGATATTTACAGGACAGACATTTATGGTAAGGGAGACATGAATCCTATCCTGAGTGTTGCTGAGAGTGGCTAGTGGTGGTCATAACCAAGTTCACTGTCCTGATGTCTCAAGACAACCCTGATAGCTGGTGACCTTATGCAGGAGAGATTGAGAAGGATACAGAACCACTGCAGTCTTCAACATTTTGGGTTTGGGCTGATGGGCATGACTGGACCTACTCTGGCACGATGGGACTCTGCTCTTCCTCAGGCAATGGTAATATGTGCTAAATAACCATTCCTAGAAACACTGAAAAAGTTCCCTTCCTTCCTCTGCAGGAGGTGAGGAGCTCCAAGTCGGAATATCCCAGTTTGCCAGCTACCAGGGCTCAGATGTCAAGGTCCAAATTGGGAGCTCATGGCCACAGATCCAGGCACAGACAGAGCGTGGGGTTAATGTGACACTTCCAGCCCTGCCTGCAGGGTGGTACAATATTTCTGTCCTCATCAATGGCATTGCTGTCACTTCAAACAGGTGTGAATTTTGCTCAGAAGCTTCATTCTCCATCTTATTTGGTGTTTCAGGGTTAATCTGAAAAGGAAGGTTTGAGTTTTTCACTAATTCTGTACCTAAAGGTGAATTCTGCCGTGTGGTATGAAATGATGAATAATTATCAAGGCATTTATTTATCTGTGGAGCCCGAGTCAGCAAACTGCTAATGCTAATCAATTAACTTCCCTTGGATCAGTAGGAGGCAGGAGAGAAACATTTTAGGAAAAAACAGTTGATTTGATGAAAAATGCATATTCAGGCAATCAAAGGTATTTGCAGATTCAGGTCAAATGCAGATAAATCCTGCTGTAGGAAAACAGCAGAAGAAAAGAAACGCTTTTCATCAGAAAAACAAAAGCTAGTTTGAACGATACAAAAATGCTTTGTTTGGAGAATTTTTAAATGATGATATTTCCATTTCCTAAGGTGACACTTCAAGTTCATGCCTAGATAAATGTAATATAAACGAATTAAAATGTGGGGGAAAGCTGACCTGAAATTGGGATATAGGAATGTATTCAAAAGCAACACAGTTTTTTCCTCAGCCATAGCAGCTGCCAGGAATGGTGCTGAAATTACAATACTGGGGAGAAATTAGATGTTTTTATTGCTCACAAACCAACTTAAGCTGCTGGTAGTGTTAATAAACCTCAGAAGGAGAAAAATTGTGGTTGGTGGATGGCACGCAGGGATTCATCCCACCTGGTACTGGAGTCTGTTAGCAGCACCATCACTTCATCTCCAGGGATAGATGGGAAGGAGATGGGTCATCCCAGCAGATGACTCTGAGCTCTGGTGGGCTGGATTGCAGGATTGGGAAGATCTCTTCTCTAAAAGGTCATTTTAGGAAAGGGGATGTTTTTGAAAGCAGAGTGATAAGGTAAAATAGATGTAGATGGGACAGAAATAGAGCTATAACTTTACCTGGGTGGGCTTCAGGAACTCATGTTTGGGTTTCCTCTTGTTCAGTTTACTCCACTCTCTACTGGAAGGGTATGAGGAGAGAGGGTGGCTGTGATGCCTTTTCAATGCACTTCCATTGAGCATAGCTACAGTGGGGTCTGCTTGCCAAAAAATCCTTATTTTTTGCTTCCTTTGATGGGCAATTCAGTTGGACTAAATTTGGCCCACAAGTTGCCAACTGATAAGTTGCCAATTGCTGTGATAGATGTAGCTCAAATGTGTCCCTGCCCAGGGATGGGGAGGGTTGGACTGAGAAGATCATTAAGGTCCCTTCCAACCCAAACCATTCTGTGATTCTAAACCACATGGAAAAATTTGGGGTGTTGGGTGGTCTTGTCACTGTGACATCAAACAAAGGGGGATGTGCCAAGTGGGTGCTTGGCTTTCTGGGAGTTGTAAGAAAGAAAAGCACTGCAACAGGAAGGAAAAATAAAAGAATAGCCCTAACTGCCCCAAATCCTTTCTGTGTTCATTGTGTTTTGCAGGGTTGAGCCATTAATCCAGTACCTCTCTGAGATCTTCAGCATCCAGCCCTGTTGTGGCTCCATTCTGGGTAAACAGCATTGGTACATCTGCAGCCACTTATGGAGGTTAAAGGGATCAAGGGCACAGTTTTCCTGCAGGAATGGAAAGTGCATCCCATTTCACATCCGTTTAAATGAGGGGGTTTTGGATCTGTGACCCTTTATTATGCAGGCATCAACGGGCAGACAGCAGCTGTGTGGAAATGTGGGATTGTAGTGAGCATCCCTCCATCTGGTTGGCTGGCTCAGGGCTCTCTGTGCTTTGAAATTGATTTCCCCAAGTGTTTGCTCATGTATCCTTGCATGTTCCCATTGGGAAAACACAGCACGCCCACACCTGGCTCATCTGTGCTGTTTCTTTCAGTCATTTTGCCCCCATCTTTCAAGGTTTTCCATGTGAAAGTTAGGTGGAAAGCAGAGTACAATTGTGGTTTGAAGCAAACAATAATTTGAAGTGATCCCAAAAGGGATGTTCATTTTTGTTATGTTGAAAAGACAAAATAAAAAAGCCCCTTTTCAATGTTAATTTTAATCAAAAGGGAAATATTTATTAATCCCGTTCTAAGCTTTTAGATGTTGAAAATAATTTAAGTGTGTTTCTGAGCAGAACATTGCTGAATTAAAAAGAAAAGTTTTACTTTAAATCTTCAAAAGCAGATTTGGGGTGGCTGATTTATTTTGTCATTTGGCTGGTGGTGGAGGAGAGTTGAATCCCTGTAGTGAATTTTACATGAGCCCTTAGAAATGCTTTTATAGAAGACAGAGAAATTCTTGTGCTACAACCTCAGGTCCTCCACAGATTGCTCTCCCAGGCTCACAACACATTTTAAGACACAAAAATTCAGAGGCTTTCTGGTACGTGATTAGTTCAATAGTTTGTGAAGTGCTCAAGCCTTGAAAGATGAGAGAATGCATAGAGCTTGGAGAGCAAGTCCTATCAGTTTTGAAGATTAAGCCATACTGCAAAAAATAATACAAGTTTTACCTTTTTTATATTTCAGGGTAAATTGAAAATTAAATAAGAACTAATTAACTCTTTGGTTGTGGTTTTATGAATGGCTTAAGCCGACTTGAAACCTCTTTGCTGCAAAAAGCACAAGTCCCTTCCCCCTTACCTGTAATCTTTTGTTGTCTCTAACACTTGTGTGTACATCTGGGTTAAGGATTTAGGCTCACTTAAAAAGAAACCTCATCACAAAACAACTTATTTTTTCAGCCAGATCATGGGAAAAGGAAGAGAACAGGCTTAATGGATAAAGAGGTTGAAGCAAGGCAGGACACTGGGAGTTCCAGTACTACAAAAAAAAGGAACACGGGCAGAGCCTTTGGGTGGGCTCTTCCCTGTGAGGGTGGTGAGGCCCTGGCACAGGGGGCCCAGAGCAGCTGTGGCTGCCCCATCCCTGGAAGCATTCAGGGCCAGATTGGATGGAGTTTGGAGTAACCTGGGATAGTGGGAATTGTCCCTGCCCATGGCAGGCCATTGGAAGGAGGTGGCCTTTAAGGCGCCTTACAACCCAAACCATTTGGTGACTCTATGAAATCTGACACTGCCTGAGTTTGAAAATATTCACAGTTGCATTCTTCTTCCCTGTGGGCATCAGGAACAAAGTACCTCTCCACCCACCTCTAGGGACAGTCCCATTCCATGAAGAGTTCAGTCTCTGTTTACTCTCAGGGGTCTTTCACAGCAGCTTTCTCCATTTCTGTGGTGGCTTTCTACAGTAATTTACTGCCACAAAGGTCCCTGGCTACTTGTTATCTTATCCTCTTGTCCACGTAGGATTATTCTGATATATGGCTGCTATTGTCTCTAGCTGTCCTGTCCAAAAAAAGGATTTTGTTTCTTCTTTCCTTCCTATCATACTTATCAGCTTTATCATAAAAGGTTTGTGTTGGAAGGGAACATAAAGATGATGGTTCAGAGATAATAATGAATTCCTCTTCTGCATATAATACTCTTCTTCCTTATTTTGCTTTTCTCCTAGGTGCAACACTGCTCACAATCTCTGGGGTGGGCTTTAGCCAAAATCCTGCCCTGGTTTCTGTGTCAATGGACAATCAAACCTGTACAGTTACTCACCTGGAAGAAGAGACAGTTTGGTGCCTAACCCCACCAGCAGTTAATTTGTCTAATGAAGATTCACGTGACATCTCTGTCAGAGTAAATGTAGCCATCAGCAGTGGATCATTTCAACAAGCTCTCTTTGCAAATAGGACCATCACCTTCAACTACCAGAGAGCTTTGACTCCCCTTGTTACTGCTGTTGAAACAGAAATCAGAGATGGCAGCCTGCTCTTGAGCATTCAGGGAATAAACATCACTGGATCTGTGGCTAAGCTTGGACACACTGAATGTCAACTTGAGTTTCAACGGGGCAACCAGTCTGCAGTGTATTATCAGTGCTCTTTGCCACTCAACAGCCTGGAACCCGGGACTTTCCCCATCCAGATCATCCAGAGGCAGCTGGGATATGCTCAGGTGACAGCAAGGCAGCAGGCCATCACCATAACTCCACAGATAACCTCCATATTCCCATCACAAGGATCCATCTGTGGTGGGATGTTGCTCACTATATCTGGTTTTGCCTTAAAATCCAGGAGGAATTTGGTGCAGGTCATCCTGGAGAATAATTACTCCTGTGAGATCCAGAAGTCTGATAATGACTCCATCAGCTGTGTTGTCCTTCCAGGGGCCCACCCTTTGCACCCTCAGTGGCTGGCTGAGGCATCTCGGGCTCTCAGTGTCACTGTGGTTGTCAATGGAGTCCACAGTGTGTGCCTTGGGGGCTGCACACTCCACCTGCAGGAGCACTGGACCCCCCTGGTACATCTGGTGACCTGGAAAACCAATGGGACATCCACCCACATGACAATCAAAGGACAGAGGCTGGCATGGCAGGGTGACAGCCCCGTGGTACATGTGGACAACAGCACTGCCTGCAAGGTGACTTTTTGGAATGAGACCATCATCACATGCCAGACAGCCTGCTTGGCCCCAGGGGAGCACAGCATTTCCATAGCCAGCAGGAAAAGTGGCCGTGCTTGTTTCAGAGGGACATCCAGCCTTCTCACCATCCTGCCTTGGGTGTACCAGTTTTACCCACGGGATTTCAGCACCAATGGGGGAGGCCTGCTCAGCTTGGCTGGGTTGGCTCTGAAGGGGAAGAGGATGACTTCAGTCCTCATAGACCATCACCCTTGCCTCATTCTCAACATCACCTGTGTGCTCATCCAGTGCATGGTGCCTCCAGGGAAAGGCATGAGGGCTCTGAGTCTGAAAGTAGATGGACACTCCTATTACCTTGGAACAATAAGTTACAGTGAGGAATTTACCCCAGCTTTCCTTTCACTTGTTTCCACTGGTGTCCTTTTAACTTTGACAGTATCACAGGTCACAGAGATGGACATTATCCAGGTGTTTATTGGAGATTTTCCTTGCAGCAACATCAGCATCAGTCACTCCACGTTGCAGTGCACAGCTCCTCTGCTCCCTGTGGGCGAGTACCCTGTGCTGGGCCTGGATATTCCCAGGGGATGGGCTTCCTCCAACCTGTCGTTCACTTCTCATCTGGCAGTGACAGCTGCACATCACAACTGGGGTAATTCATGGAGGGTTGCTGCAGTTCCTCCACAGGGTTTTGTGTGAGGCACTTTTATGACATTTTGTCATAAAAGCAAAAGTTATGAATTAAAAAAAAACAACTTTTGTTGAGAGCCAGCTGTCAGGCTCTGTCTTAAATCCCATTTTCTGTTCTTTTCTAAGGTGGCTTGAATGGAGGACAAGTTTACCTGCATGGAACTGGGTTTTCCCCAGGAAAGACTTTGGTCACAGTCTGTGGCACCAGCTGTGAACTCCTGGGCAACACTACAGTGACTGAGCTGAGCTGCCTTGCCCCACGCCTACCAGGTCAGTTAAAACTCAGAAACCGTCATTGTGATAAAAATATCCCCTAAAATTTAACCCAAAATGGGGAGTCCTGGTGTATCTCATCCCAGGGGAACAAGGAGCAGCCCTGGAGAGAGGAGAGGAACTGACAAAGTTTGGACTTGGGGATCTTGGAGGTCTTTTCCAACCGTAATGATTCCATGAATCTGTGACCTCTGTTTTTTGCACTCAGTCTAAGGACAGATGGTGTCAGGGTGAGTTTTGTGTCCATGGCCACGGATGTTGGATTAGATCCATCATGTGCCTGTGGCCAAACTTGCATGACATCAACGTTTCCTCACAGCAGTTATTCCTTGGGAAAGATCCCCGTGTAAAACATGCATATGGACTGCAGGATTGGGTACCCAAGCACCTCTTAGCCATCATGATCATCTTAATGAATTAAACTCCCTTAAATGCCTTTTCTTCTGAGGAAATGTTTACAAGTTGCACCAGGGAAGTTTCAGTTCAGATAGTAGAAATTTTTTTTCACATACAGTGTTTTCCAGCTTTGGAAGATGGTGCCCAAGGAAGTGGTGGAGCCATCACTCCTGAAAGTGTTATAAAAACATGTGGATGTGGCACTTGAGGACAAGGTTTAGTGGTGAACATAGTATTGGTGAGATGATGGTTGGACATGATTATCTTAAAGGTCTTTTCCAACTTTAACAAGTCTTTGATTCTGTGGCAACACACATTTTGTGTTTTGGTTACATGGTGGGGTGGCCTCAGTGGGGTAAAGGTGTAGAAGGAGAAAGGTGAATGACTGGAAGGGTGAATAAATGACAGACCATGGCCAGTTCATACCTTTGGGAAGCTGGAGATGAGGATTTGACTTCCTTGAGAGGAGGATGGGATCATCCATCATGACCACAGCATCTTCCTTAACTGGAGAGAGACATGATGACCTCCACATCTCTCTTTGAGAGAAATAACCCTGCCTAAATTTTGGAGCTAACTCTTCAAAATGAGCATTTCCTGGGACAAGATACATTCCCTCCTTTTCCTACTGAAGGCTCAGAATTAGGCTTCTCAGGTTTGCAAAAGGAGAATTTAAGCTTTTAAGTCCCATCTCTGAGCCATGTACCATTCCCCAAATTCTAAACATGGAGTATTCTCCTTGGTGCTTGACTCCTTGGTGGAATCGCCATCCCTGGAGTTGTCCAAGAAATGGCTTGATATGGCACTCGGTGCTCTGGTCTGGGTGACAAGATGAGGAGCAGTCAAAGCTTGGACTCTGCAATCTTGGAGATCTTTTTCAGCCTAAATGGTGATGTGATTCAGGAATTCCAACACTCAGAAGCTTAACATTTCAGCCCCTCATAGCTCTGAAGTTGGAGAACATCTGGAAATCTGCAGAAATATTTGCTGTTCTGAGGTTGCCCAGACATCCAGTATCCAGGTGACCAGAGATCCATGACCTCTTATTCATTGTGGATGTGAAAGAAAGGTGGCAAGTCAGTGTCCATCAGGGTAAATTTACAGGGGTTTGTTCAAAGGTGTGTGGAATATCCATCCTCTGAAATAGAAATTGAATAAATTATTTGCCAAGAAGCCACCCCAATGTGAAATTTAACTTTTGAGCAAGGGCTGGGACAAGAGGTCTCCAGGTGTTCTCTTCAGCCTCACTTATTCCCAAATTCTAAATTTACTCCTGTCATTTTGAACAGTTCCTTTCATAGAATCCCAGAAAGATTTTGGCTGAAGGAACCTTAAAGGTCCTCTAGTTCCAACCCCAGTGCCATGAGGAATACTAAAAAAGGTGGAAGGGAGAAAGAAAAAGGGCTTTAAAACTCAATCACAAGCACTCAAAAAGAGATGCCAAGAGGGCATAAAGAGCTCAGTTTTCTTTGTTTTAAACAAGGCCCAGGCACAGTCCACAAAACTGCTTGTTATTTTAAATAGAAAAAGACAGTGCTGGAGTGTTGGAAAAAAAAATAAAGCACAAAATGGGGCACCCTGGTTATTGCAGGGAGAATAGAATACTATAATTTAATCACATTGATCCAAACTGTGCTCAGAACTCCCTGAGTGGTTGGTGGCAGAGGGATCCTGAGAGAAGCAATCTTACAGGCAGGACCACGATGCTTGTTCCTGTCACTAGATGTCAGCAAG
>NW_005054377.1:1933992-1941303 GCF_000277835.1 Geospiza fortis | reverse complement strand
ATGCCGATTGCTGGTTGAGTGTCTGGAGGGGAAATGCAAAGGAAGCCTTGCCTCACCCTCTGTCTCCTGCCCCGGGTTTTGCAGCCGTGCCAGTGTCACCAGCTGAGTTGCAAAATATTTGTTAATTAAATATTTACAAATATTTTTTTCTTTTCTTAAAGAAATAAAAATCATCTTGTCGGCTGCTCAAAAATGTGTTTGTCAGGCTCTTTGTACTCCCTAAAACATCTGCACTCAGCTTGTGCTCATCTACATCTGGCATGGGTGGATCTGTATGTCTGTATACAGAGCAAGATGCTTTCCACATACTCTTCCACCTAATGCCTAATATTTAAGCACTTTTTAAAACACATATTTAAGGTTTTAACCCTGCCCTCACCACATTTAGGGTGTTTAAGTGCAGTAACTCCAGTCTCACCTCATGGTTTACATTGTTCTGTTTGCCTGGGGAATTTTGCCATTTGGTGCTAGCACATCTAGCGCCCAGACCTTTCTTGCACTACCTCATCCACATGGGAGAGGTGGCAAAAAGACTCCAGAAATGGGAAAAGGATGTCTGTGGTGCTCCAGAGCCCCTCAGTGTTGTGTCCCAGTTGTGGGTATTTGTCTGACCTTTCCCTGCTCTGCTCGCTGAACTGGCTGATGTGAAGAGTTTAAGCTGCATTTCTTCTGTTACTGAGGGCTGTGGAGCAGAACCCCCTCTCTCCTCTGGCACTGTGGGATGTCAGGTGGCAATGGCTGCCCTGGCTCTCAGCGCTGGGTCATGTTGTGTCTGGCTTGCTCGAGATTAGAGATGTCCACGTGGGCATCCCCAGCTGGTCCATGTGGCTCTCTCATGTGATCCAGTCCACAGGGCAAGGCTCTGCAGGTAGGAAATGTGACTTCTTTCCTTCTTTCCCTTTGAGCAGAAAGTTTTCTGAGAGATGAGGAATTGCCAGGCTCAGCAGGATCCATCCATAAGCCTTCCTCATGGGGCTTTCCTTAGGAGCTGGTGCTGAGCGGGGTCACAGTGAGGTTTTGGTTTGATCAGTGGCAGGGGCTGGGCATGTTACTGAGATGTGCTCAACCCAGACCACAAGGAATGGGAATGCAAGACCAGACTATTTTATAAAAACTGTTGTCTTTTGCAAGGTGCAGAAAAATCAATTCAGAACAGAGCTAAAATTTGATTTTCAGCCTTAAAGCTTAAAAAAAATTAACAAAATGAAATAAAATTAAGAAAACCTCACTGCCTTCAAGGAAAAACAAAACCAAAAGAAAAATGCCCAAATTAACCCATGAGTCTTTAAAAGTAAAGATATAACTGGCTTGATCAACATGCCTGGAAGGGTTCAAAAGCCATGTAGTTGTGGCACTTGGGGACGTGATTTACTGGTGGGTTTGACAGTGCTGGGGCAATGGTTGGGCTCAATATTAGAGGGCTTTTCCAACCAAAATTATTCTATGATCATGAAAGCTGTCCCCTTCTCTGGTTCTTGCTTCTTTGCCACTGCATGAGCAAAACTGCAGTTGCAGATTCTGTTCAGCTCAGGTTAAATTTACAGAACATGTGGTTAATATTTGTGGGACTGAGTTGTGCTCCTGTGAAAGATGAGAAAACTGGCATGAAGCTTTAGACAGGTAAGAAAATATCTGATTATTCCTCTAAAGTGATATTAGGGTAGATACCATATATAATTTTTCCAGTAAGCCAGTCCCTGAGATTTTATGTTTTACATTAACGTGAAGGTAAGGAAGGCATCTTTAAAAGGAGATGAATTAATAAGAAGATGCATCAAGGTAAAAGCTGAGGCTGATTTTCCTGGTTGCATCAGCATGCTTGGAACAACAGGTCTGACTTTATGGTTTTGATGTAACAGTTTTGGGATCTTTGTTTAAGGGTTCTGGACCTGCCATTAACCAGACTCCACTGGTAAAAGTGAATGTTTAGGGAGGAGGATTTAGATTAGAGGCTAGAAATGAGACTGGTTTAAAAGGATGTGATTTGGTGGAGCTCTTTAAATGGGGCAAGAGGAGAGAGGAATGAATTTTGGTTCTAACAAGGAGAAGCAGTGGGCCAGGACAGTGGGGACTAGAGCCAGGGAAATCTGGGGATTTGTATGAGCAGATGCAGAAGATACGAAGAGGGTCTGTTGTGGTGTTGTGGCAATTGGGACCTCAGGAGAAACCAGGGCCTCTGATGGTTATTGTGGAGATCAAACCAAAGGATCCAAATGGTCCCTTCTACCTTTCAAATCCAGAAATGAAGTTAAGAGGGGGAAATAAAACATATTAATTACATGGCAAGAATGTTCTGACAGTGAGATCTATCAGGCAGTGGAGTAGATGCTTGAAAGCCACCCCTTGGGACTTCTGAAACCTGTCTCTGTGAAACGAATGTCTCACAGGGAGCAATTCTTCACAGGCAAAGGTTGGACTCCATGACCTTAACAGGTCCCTTTCTCCTCTCCCTTTTATTAACTTTGTTTTTTTAATTCTTTGTCTTCCCTGCTAAGCACATGTTGCTGCTCCACAGTCCATTTTGTGAGGGGTGGATAACCAGGGATGTGAGTTTTGGCACTGGGACTCCTTGGGCAGTTCTTCAATCAATCCCCAGCTGCCCTTGGAGCCTCCTGTAGGTTTGAGCCTCATCACACGTCCAGCAGTTGTAATTAAACAGTGACCCAGAACAAAGCCCTTGTGCTGAGCATCCCAGGATCCTGGATTAAGCCAGAGCATCCCTCAAAGCCAGGGCTGGGGGTAGTCAGTCCCTAAGCCATTACCACCACACAGAGATTTGGCTGCCGTAGTGTCTGATCTCAAAAGAGAAGCTGTAATGAGCTGAGAGCATTCATCCCAGCAATGGGATTGCAGGTTTGATCTTTATAGGGAGTATAAAGCCTAAAGGAGCTTCATTCTGGGGTTTGAACACTAACCAATTAAGCACGGGGAAGAATTGTGTCCCAGAACAGGCAGAATATCCTTTTAGGGTGTGCCAAAAGTGTGTTGAAATCTTTAGTTGGTATTTTGTGCTGCTGTTTGGTAGGAGATAATGGCCCCAACAATACCAAGGGCTATTTGTGTTTAATGGTTGGAGGAATAGGAAGGGAAAGGCCAAGTCTTCCTCCTAAATGAATAAAAACATTAAAACCTCTGAGAGGAGGGAGTCGGGAGAATCTTGGAGAGCCCCAAGGAAGGAAGGAATGGAGAAAGAACATCACCTCTAAAAGTGATATCTCCATCTGATGGACAGGAGATGTGGGGTGGGGAAGTGAGAATTTCCCCTCCTTCCACTTGAGAGAGAGAAAGCAATTCTAAATTTGATTCTGGGGTGTACAGATGAAGTAGGGTTTGCTTGGATTCTACTTCCTCTGATCTCTTTGCAATCCTTTGTAGCCATATTCTAAAACTTGGTTTTTATACATTAATGCCTTTGTTTGCTTGGTTTGAGTTAAAAATTATTTCAGCCATTGGTAGGATACAAGGCCTCCTGTTCCTACAGGCACGATAACTTTGGGATGAGGGCACTGGAGCACAGCAGAAATGCCCAATTTCCACATTTTGGGGTTGTTTCAGAAGTGCCCGACTGTTCTTGTGCTGAGCTCTCAGGGCTGTGCAGGAAGCACCTTCTGGTGACCTTCATGAGCCAGGCAAGTTCTTTGACAGCAGCAAAACATTGAGGAAAACAGTCCTGACATTCTGTGAGTAATTTCCAACATTCGTCCCAAAATAGAGCTCAAGTGGTTTTCCACATAGGAAAACTCTGCCGTGTTCTCTTCAAGACTACAAAAGAAAACCAAAGCCTTCCTGTAATGAATTGGTTCTCCTCCAGGTTGTTGCAAATGCAAGATCTTGGCAGCATTTAGTCCTCTTGGATGCTATTTATTTGTCAAAACACAGATATTTAGTGCTGCTTAAGATGCCCTTGGAACATCAGGAAAGACATATGGCTTTTGTTGTAGTCATAGAATACCTGAGGTAGCACTAGATAGAATTTTTGGACAATAAAAGCAAAATCTTGCTGTCATTCTTTTAGGCTTCTCTGCCTATTACTTGTCTCAGATGTAGATCTTAAAGGCAGGGATCATGTTTGGGTCTGTTTGGATGCCAAGAAAGAAAATTGCCCCTGGATTTTGGGAAGGAAAGGGATTAAGCAAATATTACAAAATTTGTGAGCATGTGGCTAACTTTATTTTCTCATTCTAAATCCAGAGAAGAAAAATAGAGAAGAATTATAAACTCTCTCTCTGAAGTTCAGAGCAGATGAACTGATAGGTTTTAATATTTCAAAAATACCTGAAACATTAAAGAGTTATAAACTCTTCAGAAATACCCCATATGAAATAGTAAGCTTTAGCAAAATGTGCTAAATGTTTTAATACAGGAAATTGAATACTTTCATATTTTTACAATTTCAACCTTCATTTTTTAGGATTGCTTAGGAGACAAGACATGCATTAACAACAACACTTCCCCAGCAAACAAGGCACCTTTTGGACACATTGGTACTTACAAAAGCAAATAGAAAAAATCCCTTTCTTGATAAATTCCCATTGATTGGATTTCTGATGCTTAAGGAATACTCTTGGATGCTACAGTGCAGTCTGTTACACTGTCCACAGACCTTTTCAGGAGTTCATTACAACCATTTGGTTAGTTCAGGATTAATGAATATTCTCCAAAAGTCAGCATTTTAGGAGAAACAGATTTAATATCTGTCATGGTTTTAATGTTTAAAGGACTCCTGTCTAAAATTGCTAAACCCAAATATTTCAACTAAATCTAGACTTAAGCGACAGTTCATAATATTTTTTAGCATTTTTGTCTGGATTTAGAATAAGAAAATCTAATTTTTTCTCACACTGAATCACTTAGGTTGGGAAAAAACCTCCAAGATCGTTGAGTCCAGCCTGTGACTGATCCCCACTTTGTAACCCAGACCAGAGAACTGAGTGCCATGTCCAGACCTTCCTTGGACACCTCCCAGGGATGAGGAGACTCCACCACCTCCCAGGGCACTGCATTTCAGTGCTGAACAACCCTTTCCATGAAAACAAAATTCTTCCAGATGTTCACACCACTTTTTCTTTAAATAAACCTCAAAACAGCTGCTCCCATTACAATTTTTACCTCATCCATGGAGGCAGACTTGGACCACATCTCAAGTCATACTCAGCTGTAAAGCAAGGTGGGAGATGCCAGTTCTCACCTGCTCCCCAGGAGCCCTCCAAGCTGTGTCAGAGTTTCCTCAAAAACTGTTTCTGGGTTTCAAACTTTTGATATATGTTAAACTGTCACATCTCCTTGGTAAAAGTTTTGTGCCACATTCCTGAACTGTAAACCATGTTCTAGCTCTCCCAGAAGAAAAGTCCATGCTTTTATTTAATCCTTTATGTCATCTCCTTCTGGACAGAGCACTTTGATCCCAAAGACCATCCTGGTGCTCAGGGCACAAAGGAGATTGCATTTTGCTCACACAAAGCAAATAGGGCTGAAGGAGCTGCATGGAGACCTAATAATCCTCAAAAAGGATGCAGCTAAAGAGAGGCTGGGTGCACATCAGGAGCCCAAGGATGATGGAATGGTTTGGGTTGGAAAGGACCTTAAAGTTAATTTAGTTCCATGGGCAGGGACACCTCCTGCAATGACACCTCTCAGTAGTTAAAATGTGCTCATGTCAGTGGTGTTTAGGCTGCTTTGGGTTATTGTTTCCTCTCCTGTCTTGCAGCCTCTCTGGCCATTCTCTGTGGTCTGACACATCCTTCTGCTAGCTGCCAAGAGGACAGAGCCACCTTCATTGAGTGTGACATCCAAGTCCTGGTGGGCACCTCCCAGCAGAGAGGATCTGTGTCCTACTTCTACATCTGTGGGGACACCCCACCCCCAGGACATTTTGCTGGACTCCTTGCCAGGTTAGTGCTGTGTCTTTCCATCAGCCCAGTGGGTCCATCTGCAAATTACATCTCCCCCATGACTTTCCACCTTTTGCAGAGTTGTTCCAAATGATGGACTGAAGGAACAAATTCTTAGTTCTCACATTGATGCCAATAGAGCTGTTTATCTCTATTGAGACCACTAGAGAGCTCTGCTGGGTAGTGGAATTCATTCCCTGTGCCTATCAAAGCATCTCCAGTCCCCCCTCCTTCCCTCCTGCCTTTTTAAAGTGGTTGAGAGACATCAGAAAATCCATCTCGTAAACAGCCTGCTTTGTTCCTTCTTAGGTTTTAATATTTATCTTCTGATCCAAAGCAACATCTGGTGGATGCCAATGGGAAAAAAGATTAGGCATTATGAAAAGCAGAAGTCTTCTTTTTTCTGTTGTTTTCCCTTTTTTTTTTCCTTCTGTTTTTTTTTCTTCTTTTTTCCCCCCTCTGCCTTTCTCCAAGCATTTTCATGAGTAAAAAGCCAAGGAGTAAATTCAGCAGAGCTTATGCTTTGCAAATCCAAGGCCAACCTGTCCAGGAGTATAACTTGGAACTGTTCTCTTTGATGGAGCTATAAGAATTTATTCCTGAGCACTTACTTCTAGGGATAAGTGGGATGTCTGAGTTAAGGAATAAACAGGTGAATGATTACAGATTTGGTTTGGAAGGGACCTCAAAGGTTATCTTGTTCCAACCCCATGGGCAGGGACACCTCCCACTAACCCAGGGTGCTCCAGGGCCATCCAGCCTGGCCTTGGACATTTCCAGGGATCCAGAGGCAGCCACAGCTTCTCTGGGCACCCTGTGCCAGGGCCTCACCACCCTCACATGGAAGAATTTCTTCCTAATCTCTAATCTAAATCTCCCCTCCTTCAATTTGGAGCCAATCCCCCTTTACTATCACTCCATGCCCTTGTGAAAAGTTCCTCTCCAGGCTTCTTGTAACGCCCCTTTAGATACTGGAACAAGTTGAACAAAACTTTCCAGAAGTTATTTAGTAAATAGAGAATTAGAACAGCATTGTAGTGCACTGCCCATGATTTGCTGTACGTGGTGAACAAACTTCTGGCTGCTGCATCTTGCCGCCGTCCGGGTATTTCAGTGAAGTTGCAGAGATTCGATCCAAATCCTGACCTGTCCTTGCATCATACCTGGTGTTGATTCACCAGAGCGAGCTTTGGATAACCTGAATTGAGGGGGGGGGAAAAAACCTCAACTGGCATTTACTGCACAAAGATAGCAAGACATGAATTCCACAAATTTTTAAACTTTTTTAAAAATATAAAAATAGAAGTTTCCAACTAAAATTAATTTTAAAAAAAGTTTACACAGTTGCGACACCTCTCTGTGCATCTGTCACTTCTTCCTCACCAGTTTTTAAAATTTGATCTAAATTTCATCAGGCCTG
>NW_005054377.1:1929506-1933889 GCF_000277835.1 Geospiza fortis | reverse complement strand
TGTACAACTGGCCGAGTGCCCAAAGCCACCCTGTGCATTGGTAATATCCTGTAACATCCCAAGAAATGGAGAGGATAGATCTTTTAAAGAAGACAAAAGTAAGGAGACTTATAAGGGGAAAAAAAAAAGTTAAATTTAACTAATTTAATCAGTTCTACTGCTCCCAGAAAGACTTTCTTCAAATCAAGACACTCCAGGAGCTTTCCCTTGTCTGGTTGAACTTTGCTTTGCTTTTCCTCACATCAGTGTAAGCCCAATCCAGAGAGCCAACAAACTTGAGAGGGACAGGACAACCCCATATGTGTTTCTTTTTTGCTTATTTTTCCCTGAATATCAAAATTGGGCTCAGCTCTTCATTGATAAATAAATGCATCTAATAATAATAATAATAATAATAATAATATTTTCATATTATTGCTTTTTTTTCTTTCTTCTTTTCTTGGTTTGGGCTACCACTGTGGAGAAAGTCACAAAGTCCTTTTACTGACTGTTTGCTTATTGTTTTCACTTTGGTTTTTAGTCCAATTTAACTGTGAATGCTCCCGAGACAGGGTTTATTATTCCTCCTGGGAATCCTATCAGGGAGAGATTTCTGAATCAAAACAATCAACTTTTTTTACCTACTATTTTTCCATTTTTCCACTTCTTCAATGTCTTTCTTATTGTATTAACTTTTCACCCTATTGTGCTCATGCTTATCTTTTAGTTGAAAATTAAAACTTGGGCTGATATTTTTTTCTAGTGAGATTTTTTCTGAATTAAAGGGAAGTTTAGTTATTGCTAAAGAGAAGTAGGGTAAAGGTTGTTTGTTTTCAAAAAAGTTTCCTGATTTGAGAAATCTCAGAAAAAATAGAAGAAAAAAATTGAGAGGTTTGAATCATACAAGTTAACTTATTTCAGAACTTCTGAAAACTGTTTTCCAAATTTCAGTTCAGAAAAATATTTAATTTTAAAGTATTAATGGAATTTGCAGGAAAGTCTTAGAAAATTTAAATGTTTCCACCAGAAAATAACTATTTTGAGGATTTCTGAAATAATATATATTGATTGCTTTAATTAATAATAGTAAATAATAATCATAAAAATATATATGAATTTTAGTTCTGTGCAAATGCTCAAGGTTAAGACACTTGTCGCAGGATGGGGACAAAACCACTGAAGTAATTCCTGGCTTCAGTGCACATCTCTCCTATTTTTCTTACTAATTTTATAGAATCATAGAATAGTTTGGGTTTGAAAGGACCTTAAATCTCATCTCATTCCATCCCTGCCATGGGCAGGGGCACCTTCCACTATCCCAGGTTGCTCCAAGTCCCATCCAGCCTGGCCTTGGACACTTCCAGGGTTGGGGCAGCCACCTGGACAATGTTTTTCAGTGGTTTAAATAATATTTTCTTTATGTAGTTTGTACCACAGCCCATCCTTTATCAGCTCACAATGGCAAAAGCATATTCCTTTAAAGAGTTGTAAACTTTGCTATTAACAACACTTGTATCAAGGTACATTCCTGAATTTAATCATTCACTCATTTTCTTGCATTTTCTTCAAACATTGCAATTGGTTAAGAGTGTTTCAGAATATGCTTGCATAAGGACAGAAAGGAACTGTCTCTTACAAGCAAAGTGTATTTACTTTTTGCAAAAAAAAAAATCTGTGAAAACCACTCAAAGGTCCTTGTATTTACTTGAATGTTTGGGAAATTGTGTCCATGCCCTGTATCTAGCTGACCACCACCCCCTTCTGCCTTTAAAACTGTTGGATATTTAAAAGATGCATTTTTTTCTTAGAGCTTTAAAAAGTACTTTGCAGTCTTGAAAGACAGCCCAGTCCACTGAATTATTGTACAGGACAAGATCAATTCTCAAAGTGTTGCTATCAAAAGCAAGCACAGCTCCCCAAGGCTGGCTTTTGATTATTGATATAGCAGAGGGAAATGTTTATTTAAATATAAAAAATAAAAAATTTGCTGTTAAAAGGGCGCAGCAACTTGCAAAGGCTTTTTTTCCCCCTATTTTTTAGTATTGTTGTGGTTTCTAATGTGGTTGATTCCTTTACCGCTTTAACTCTGAAAAAGGGCACCAAAACAAACAGCCTCTAAATGCAGGCCAGAGCAGAGTTTTTTTGCAGAGTGAGCTGCTGCCTCCAGCAGGGAAGTTTTAAATCTTCAGGCTCATCAAACCACTGATCATCACCCTCCCAACAAAGCTCTGAGTCCTGGCTTTCAAAATGGGTCAGTTTTGGGAGAGCTTTGGGCTAAGGAGGTGCTTCACTCCCTCTACTCCTCTCTCATGAGACCCCACCTGGAACAGGGTCCAGCTTTGGGGTCCCCAGCACAGGAAGGATTTGGAGATGTTGGGGTGAGTCCAGAGGAAGCAGGATGATGATGATGATGATGATGATGATGATGATGATGATGATGATCAGAGGGATAGAGCAGCTCTGCTGAGAGGAAAGTTGGGGAAAACTTGGATTGGTCAGCCTGGAGAAGATGAGGCTGCAGGGAGAACTTAGAGCACCGTTCAATGCCTAAAGGGGCTCCATGAGATTTGGAGAGGGACTTTGGACAAGGGCCTGGAGTCAGAGTGGAATGGCTTCAGAGTGACAGAAGGTAGATTTTTGAGAGTTATTAGGAAGGAATTGTTCCCTGTGAGGTGGTGAGGCCCTGGCACAGGGTGCCCAGAGCAGCTGTGGCTGCTCCTGGATTCCCTGGAAGTGTCCAAGGCCAGGCTGGATGGGAGGTTGAAGGTGGAAGGTGTCCCTGCCCATGGTAGGGGGTTGGAACTGGATGATCTTTAAAGTCCTTCCAGTCCAAACCATTCTGGGGTTCTGACCCCAGACACACTTTACCTGATCAAATCTTGTTATATGGGATTTTCAGGAACCTGAAGGCCTCTTAAAATCCTGATCCTGCCTATCTGATCCTCTGTTTTGTTGAGGTAATCACACTGTGAACTCTGCCCTTTCTTAGCTGTTCAGAAAAGCTGTTTAATTTCTGGGCTGTTTTGCTGGTTGTTGTGTTGGTGTTGCTGTAACTCCTCTCCTTTCTCCTCACCTTCCTACAACTTGCCCTTGTGAATGTGATGGTGGCGTGGGGAGGAGAGGAACAAGTATCAATGGCCAAGAGCCGCAGAATTAGGTTGGAAAAGACCTCTGGGGTCATCAAGTCCAACCATTAACCCTGGATTTTTGCTCTCCATTAAACTATATGTTGAATCCTATAGCTCCCCACAATGAAACACTACCAAAATCAGCAACTGTCAGCAGCAAAACCAAGGAAAAAATGTTTCTCTCCCACCACGTTTTCTATTTCTTCTTCCTCCTGTGCAAGGGGAGGCTTTAAAGCAAATGTCTGCTGATATAACTGGCACATATATCGAATCTCCTTAGTCTGGGCTGTTAAGTAAGTTTAATTAATTTACTAAGTTAATGTTCCAATGTTAGCAACAAAGCATCATTGCAATCAGCTGGGTAGCAGGAATTGGAACCCCTAAATGAGCTCATTTTTTCACAGTTGGAATTAGGGACCAGTTAGCCAGTTGTGTGGTTTTTCCAATTTCTCCCCTTGCCCTAGGGGAGTTGCAAGTTATTCATTCCCCATTGCTAAGTGTGAGTAAGATGGGGAGGGGGGAGACACAAACCAACCCTACCCCTTGTAGGAGTCCATCTTTGCTCCCAACACTGCTGATTCCCTCCCTGTTGTCTGCACTTATCTGCCTGCCTTGGCCCTAGACTGGCATTTGTTCCTGTTTGTGATGATTTGGGGAAGGAGAAAAGCATCACTGAGAGATATTTACTGCATGTGTTTTCATCCTGAGTGTGTGCAGATAAAGGGGGGAAAAACAAATAAACAATAAAAGAATGGAAACAAAATTACCGAAATTTGCAAAGTTTGACAAATGGTGGCCAGGAGTTGCCACAAGCTAATGGCTTTCAATGATTAATAAGAGTAAAAATAATTGCATTTCATTAAGATTGATGACACCCCATTTAACCTCCCTTCTCGTTTCAGCCCTAAAGTGGAAAGAGATGAAGTTCTCATCTATAATAGCTCCTGTAACATTACCATGGAAACTGAGGCAGAGATGGAGTGTGAGGGAGCTAATCAGCCAATTACTGCCAAGATTACTGAGATATGGAAAAACTGGGGCCAGAACACTCAGGTATAATCAAATCTTTTTTACAGACTGATTCAAACAGCTTAAAATTAAATTTGTAATATTGTGTACATTTAAAGGGGGGGCAAGAAAAAAAACAATTTAGGCCGAGCAGCAGCAATATATAATATTAAATGCTTTCCAACTTTGAATAGCAGTTCTAATGCAGCACAGCTGAATTAATGGTTAACTATGGCTAATCATGTATTTTATGAGACATAAATGAGCT
>NW_005054377.1:1907266-1929450 GCF_000277835.1 Geospiza fortis | reverse complement strand
TAATATAAATTCAATTTTCTTATAAAAGTGTTGTTTTCTGTTGAGCAGAAATCTTAGCCATGAGGTACAGTTTCAGCTCTCTGGCAGAGACTTAGCATTCAGCGCAGCCTAGGTTATATTTGATTTTTTGCTGCTTTTCAGTAGCTGAAGGAAAATGGGACAGTGTTCCCAGTGCTATCTGTGGGTATTGCAAGAAAAGAAGACATATGCCGAGAGTTCATGACCAAAAAGCTATAATCCTGAACCAGCATAAATTTTAAGACTTGATACGTAAAATTATTATTGTTAACCTGAAATATCCTGTTAGAGTTCTGCAGAGGGGGTGTTTAGCCACTTGTAAGAAGAGATTTAGAGGGGTTGGATATTTGTTGAACACCAATTATCCCTTCTTCATTCTCCTTTCCTAAAGGAGCATCTCCTGAGATGTGGTGGAGACCTCCTGAATACAGGAACGTGTGAGTGGGGATAGTTTCACACCTGACTTAGTAAAAAAACCAAATTAAATAAACTTTTCAAACAGTCTTTTAGTACAGTTTAGGAAAATGAAGTTCATTTGCTCAGCATCAATGTTAAAGCTACCACAGTAATTTTAAACTCTATCTGCAAAGAGATTTCCTGTGTTTAAGGACTTTGCTAGCCTAAAAAAGCAGCTGCATTGTCCTGGCAGAGTAATTTTGGTGCATTTCTAATATTGAATTCTGTATTTAGTTTTATATATCTGATCTATTTAGGAGTCTTTGAATACTTGCAAATCTACCTTACATGAATATTACTATTGCAGTGGAGTATCCTAAATTACAATTCCTTGCTTCTGTTAAGCCTCTCCTTGGTTTGTGAAGGAATGTCAGATGTAGAATGTTACCTATTAAGGTTCATTTGCTCATCAGCCTTGTTAGTTATGGTACCTAAAACATGCCCAGCTAAGGAGAAATACAACCCTCAGAAATTGCTGGTTGGTGACTGCAGGAGTGAAGGGAAGTGCCCAGGCAAGTAAAAGATCAAATCCTTACATTCCTATTTTCCTTCCCAAATGAGATAAGGGCGTCTCCAGAGCCCCAGAGCCTGGGCTGTAGCAAAGAGGGATGTTCCCCTCTACTGTCTGTGATCTGGGCTGTGTCACAGCTCCTGCAGCCTCAGTAATGGCAGGATGACAGCTTGTCCTGTGACTCAGGTGGGAGCAAGAAGAGGAAGAAGCTGTGAGGTTTGCTCCTGCTGTGGTTTTTCTGCTCAGAGTAGGGAAAACCAAGGAAGTCCTAAGTGTCCAGAATGAACAAATTCATTCAGAGCAGGATGAAAACAGCAGCACTTTAGATCTGGGATTTGCTGCTGCTTAATGAACCCAGTGGGCATTCAGAATCATTTTATCCCTCTTCCCAAAACTGGCTTGGGTGAGCAGAGGTGGATGGGTGGGGAGTTCAGATAAATGGCTTCAATTTTGGTCCCTTTCTGGCTGACAGCATCCCGTTAAGATTTACGAGCTGGTGCAGCGCATGCATGCTTCACTGTGGAGGTTTAAATTATGTCATGTGAACTGGCCTTACCTTTCCAGTGGAAAAAATGGTCCCCAGGTTCAGCACTAAGCCATGAAATGCATTAATAGCACCACGTGCCTTAGGATAATGGTGCTATTAGCAGGCAGCACAACTCTGTGTACAAGTAATGGGGCTGCATCTCTTTATAATAACATCTGGCACTTCTCCCGCATGCTCATGCAAGGATCTCAAAACATTCCATAAAAAAGGGGTGTGATGATCCTGTTCTCAGCACAGCTACACCGCTCAGTGGTTTGTTTTCTGCTGCCAGCTGAAGGATGCCCAGGCAGGCCAAGAACCCAGCCCAGTTCTGGGGTGCTGTGGGAGGGTTGTTCAGAGGTGATTTGATGATGATGGTGGAGCAGGATTAGATCCAGGATGGCACTGGAAGTGAAAATGTAGAAAGGCTGACAGAGGCTTATGGCATGGAATGAATGGGTGCTGGCAACAAGAGAGAAAAGCCTTGGTCAAGAGCAGAAAATAATAAATAAATAAAATGTAAAATATTCGTTCTGGGAACTTGAGCCCGAGAGGTACAAATGGTGACATCACCAAACCTGCCAGAGTTCAAGCAACATTTGGACAACATTCTTAGGCACAGATTAGGGTTCTTAGGGTTGTTCTCTGCAGAGCCAGGAGCTGGCCTTGATGATCCTTGTGGGTTTCTTGAAACTCAGGATATTCTATGATATGCCCATTATTCTATGACACAGTTTTTAGGGTATTTTTTATCAGTTGTATTATTAAAACAACTGCATTTTCTGTTAGGTGCTGCAAAATCCATCACTCAATTATTGTCCTTTCCACTCTAGTCTCTGAGCTGTTGCTTGCATGAATCATAGAATCCTAAATGTTGGAAAAAACCTTCAGAAACATCAGGTGCATGGTTACAGTCAGAGATGGGCTCAGATCTGAATCTAGAGGACTCCCAGAATTTCATGGGGTTCCAGCGTGCTACCTGGAGATCCGTGATTTTTGCTGCAGACTTAATGGAATTTCAGTTCAATTTGGATTTTTCCTGATGTCTGGTCTGTGTCCCACCACACCCCCTGAGAATAATTTTTATGATTTTCATTAGAAACTGATATAAGCTCTTGCCTCACTTTGTGTTTGAAGTATTTTGCCCTGTATGATTTAATTGGGTCACAGGAAATAAGCAGCAGGCCTCTGCCCCACTGTTGCATTCAGCATCATTAGTGTTTGTAACTTGCTCTGTTATTATCTAAGAAGAGTTGCACAATTATTTTTATTTCAGTATAGAATGCAATTTAGCCTACTGAAAAGAGAGGGAGGGCAAAAAAAAAAAAACAACCCAGCACTGATTGTATATCCCACAGGACTTAATTAGTTCACAGCTTCAAGAATGCACTGGATAATGGGAAGACATGAATTAAATAATAAAAGGGAAAAGAAAAGTTCTAATGCTCACTCAGTACCTGTCCACCTCCACCTTGGCTGCATAATGAGACGTCAGCTCTGGTGACACTGATGAGATGTGCAAAACACCCCAAAAAACACAAGGAGAGGATGCTCATGGGAGGGTTTGACCAGGCTGGGATGGCTCTGAACCCATTATGCTTAGTGAGCCTTCCCATTATTATTCCAGATCGCTGGACCAGACCTAATCATGATGCAAACATGCTGCTGGAGCAGCTCTTCCCTGCTCCCACTCCCCCTCCTCTGCTGGCCCACATGGCTGATGGAATATTTGGCAGAGGGCCGACACCACGTATTTAGTCAGCCCTAGGGAAGCTGAACTGGTATCCCAGTGAATTCCCTGCAACCCAACCCTCAAGGGGTCCCTGTTGAGGGGTAGGGGCTTAATAAAAAATAACTTGCCAGATAAAAATGCCGTCCTGGATTATGGCTCTGCCTGGGTGTGCTGAGCTGCCTTGGGTTTGTTTTTAACAGGTCTTGAGATTTAAGGGGTGGCTTAGAGTATTGAGGATCTGTGAATTCTTAGCTTGGTGACTGATACAGGGATAACTGATTTGTTCACTTCTCGTGAGAGAAAAAAATATAAACCCCCCACAAAGTCTGTGTCTGAGATATGCACAGCCACCTCAAAAATCCTTTCTGTTCAACTTCCACTTAATATAATCAGGACTAGATCTTCAAATCCCTGATTCCTCTGCAGATCTTAGAATCATTCATTTCCTTCTTTTTTTAGCCTTTCTTCCCCTACTTACCATCTCTCTTGATGCCAAAGTATTTGGAGGTGAGGGAAGCAATGAAATGGTTTCAGCCAGGGGAGATATTTGGTGGTTTACAAAGGTGGCAAAACCTAGGCAGCTTTCAGGGGGCATGGAAGGTCTCTGGCAGCCCAGGACACCCTGGGCATAAAGGATTGTTCCTTTATTACCCACAGCAGGACTGATGCAAGGTCACAGATTGGTTTGGGTGGGAAGGGACATTAAAGATCATCTCATTCCAACCCCCTCAACAATTCTTGAGCTTGTTCTCCATCTGTGAGGATCGCAAGTGATGGGAAGTGACTCTTCTCTTTTCCTCTCATTTTAGAGCTGTCCTCATGCTGTGTGGATGGTTGATGGGTGCATTTTTGGGGGTGAAGGGCTCATACTTGGCAGTCCATGAGGAAAACCATCACAGCAGGATGAGGGTAGTTATGCAGGGCAGGGATCATAGAGTCACAGAAGAGTTTGGGTTGGAAAGGGTCTTAAAAAGATCATGTAGTCCCAATCCCCCTGCCATGGGCAGAGACACCTTCCACTAAACCAGGTTGCTCCAAGCCCCATCCAGCCTGGCCTTGAACACTGCCAGGAATGGGGAAGGAACAGAGCAGATTCCAGTTTGATATGGAATTCATTTGGAGGGGGATAATAAAACAGCTTTTCTGTTTTATTCTCTTCTCCCCTTGAAGAAGAGCTGTGGTGCAATAGATATTTAATTCCTGTGTATCCATTTAGAGAGTACAAAACCAGAACCCTTAATTTGGCCATGGGGATCACAACTTGCTGAGGTTTGGGAATAGTTTCATTGGATTTATTAGCAAGTATCCTGATGGAACCTGACTTTATGTTGTCTTGGGCTGTGAGTAGAGTTCCTGGGTCCTTTGCAACCAGCCAAAAATACCCATGTCACACAGGATGGGACATCAGAAGTAGGACTAGCTGAAACTCTTCTACAATATTTTGTGTGTATTTTCATAAATATCCACTTTTAACAGCCCAGCAAGCCTACCCTTGCATCTCCAAATTCCTTGTTTTCTTAACTTGATATCTTGGTCACAGTGTTATTTTCAGAAGGAGGTGAGGAGTGCAATAAAACCCACCAGACCCTCAAAGAAAAGAAGTGGAAGAGTCCATAAAACAACAACAACAACAACCACCAAAAAAAAAAAACCAAACAAAAAAACACTTATAAAAATCAAGCCACAAAACCAGTCTTGGGGTGTGGAGGCTGCTGGAGCAGAGAGGTACCATCTGCAAGGTTGTTAAGTTGTAGAGAACCAAGATGGGCTCCCCAGTAACCACAGGCAATGTGAAGAGATAAATGGTTGACCCGAGCCCGTGTCAGGCAAGGATTGATGCCACTATCAGCCCCAGTGCCTTTGCAATGATTTTTTAAAAAATCTCTGATAGAGTGTGTTATCTAGTTACTGGCATGAGGGCAATGGCCTGGAGGCAGCAGGGAGGAGGGGGGGAGGAAGAAGGAAAGGAGGAGAGAGAGAGAGAGAAAGATAAAAAAAAAGGTCATTCCAGGAGGACAATCTCTGTTGGACTAAATGAGAAAATAAGGACCTTGCTCTTGAAGGGGAAGGTAAATAAATAAATAAATAAATAATAGGAAAAAGTGGCTGCTAAGTGTGTAAGGAAAGGATAAGCAAAATTGCTTCTCTTCTCTGTTTTCCTTTTTTTTTTTTTTTAATTCTTTCTTTGTTTCTTTCTTTTTTTTTTTTACCCTTCCTTTTAATGGGTTCAGCCTTAGGCTGCAATGGGGAAATTTAGGACTTGGGCTTGTGGTGTGGTTTTATTTTCCCTTAACTTTTTGCTTTCTGATTTGAGGTTTAACTGTTTCCTCTCCTGCTGTCAGATGAAAAATGAAAGACTGAACTGTAACTTTCTCTTTCCCCCCCCACATTGTGAAAAGCCTCTTTTTATTTTCAATCCCACCATCTTTCTAATGTCTCTGAGGAGATTACTTCCTGAATTGTAAGTGGCTTTCAGGGAACACTGTTCTCCCCACCACTCATGGAGCTGCACTGAGAGGTGCATTGGAAGCTATCCCCAGGATATCCTAGGATGGAATGCCATAACCCCCAGGATGGGATGCCAGTCCCTGCAATCCAAAGCACCTCAAAGCTTTTCCATATGCATTCAAACAAACCTGTGTGAAATCAGAACTGAACACCGCATAGTTTAATGAGAGCTGTTTTCCTTTTCCCACTTCCATTTATCCCTGCTCCCAACCTTTAACAGAAACAGATTTGGAGTGAAAAGCACCATTTTGGAAGTGCTGCTCCAGGGAACAGAAAGCAAATCTTTCCCTTCCTGTACAAAAGGAAGGCTCCAGTACAGGTCAGGAGGGTGTGGGGAAGCTCCTGAGTGACTGTGGACTTGTGTCCTCTCCTCTTGCTCCCCGGTGCTTGCACAGAGTGTTGCTGCCACTTTTCTGTTTAATTATGACAAAAACCTCTAACTGACTCTTTCAGTAATTCAGCATTTTGGAGGGGGAAGGATTGTCTGTGTTTGGAACCATGGCTTGATCTTGGATTTGGTCTCACAGAATGGTTTGAGTTGGAAAGCTCCTTAAAGATGTAGATCTTTCCACCAGACTGGGAGTCTCAAAGCCCTGTTCAACCTGGCTTTGTCTCCTCGGGGGAATGGAGTGGGAATTTTGGATGCCTGGGACTGTGCTGGGGTGTCCAGCCTTGGGCTCTGGGAGACATTGGAGGAAGCCTCGTGCCTCCTCCAGCTGCTCATCTTGAATTTAATGGGAAAAGGGCTGAGCAACCGAGAAACACACCTAGCCCAGGCTTGTTCTGCATTGGAGCATGGCTTGACATACCTCATGGTCTTGTGTTGTTGTTGAGACAGAGACAACACAAACCAACACACTCCATTTTCAGAGGGCTGAAAACAGTTTTTATTATAGCATGCATGCTTTTTATACATTCTTAAAAAACTCATAAGTTTTCACTTTACTCATTGATCATGAAAGACAAAGTGCTCATTGGAATAGGCAGTTGCAGGTTTCTCTTATTTATCCTTCTTTTCTTCTTGGTTTTCATGTCAACGACCTTGGTAGAAAATTTTCAGGGGTAAACATGGATCCTCTTATCAAACTTCTCTCTGGCTCACAGAAGTCACTGTAAAACCTCTTCCACAGTCTTATCCTTGTTGTGGTGTGATGTGGGATAAAGATGTGGCCTTTCAGCCCCTTGTGTCGCTAACAGAGGACTCTGTCACCCTCTGTGTCCTCTCCCCAGTCCCACCCAGAGCAGCACTGCGGGCTGGATGCTTCACACGGTGTTTTCTGTCTACCAGAGTCATTGGCTGATCTACAACCCCATCCCAAATATTTTTGGGGTCTGGTTCAGCACCCAGCAAGGACTGAGCATGTGGGCAACCCTCTACTGAAATGTGGGGAGATTTCAGTGGCGTAATCTTGGCCAGAGTGGGATCATTGAAAGGATTCTTGATGTGGCTGGGACATGGATGAAGTTCTAAAGTTCTGAGTCTGATGCCTGGCTTGTCCTCTGCCCATGAGGGCCAGATCAGGTATCCCACCCTATCCACAAGAAGTGAGGGGAAGTCTTGGATAAAATATGTGGGAGGGGAACACAGTTTGATTTACTTCTTTGGGAAAAAAAAAAAAACCCAAACCTGAGAATAACAAAAGCCTGAAAATTTGATCTTTTAGCAAATTCCTGGTCATGATGGGGAGACACAATCATCTTGCATCATGATTTCTTCTGTTCATAGAGTTTAGAGTGAGGAATAGAGAAAGGACAAATAGTATTTGTTGTTCAGGGATTTTTTAAAAGTCTTTTTTTTCCTGTTTTTGTTACTGTTGGTGCTATCAACACATTTAGCATGGACTAAAAATGTGAACTAGGTGTACAGCTAGAGGAAAAAACAAATATAAAGTAGGAAGATTTCAGTTCAGAGAGCATTTATTAATAACTTAAAAAAAATTGCTGTAGCAGGAGGGAAAACCAGAGCTCTACTCGAATGAATCTACTCGAGGCTTCCCCCTGTCTCTAAGGAAAGGGTTAATTTGCTGTGGTTGCCAGTAAAAGCAAGCTGTTTTCGTGATGAGCCTGTAATAGCCGGGTGATAGACTGGCTTAACAACTGCTCGCTAAATGCTGGGTACCACCCCCTGATTGGCAGCTCCCTAAGTGGAAGCCCCTCGTGTCCAATCTGTCCTCGTGAATTGCTGCAGAGCAAAGGATTTCATTAAGGGATTGTGAGGGGACCTCCTAAAAATCAGCAAATAATTACACTGGGGAGGAGAGGAGGGGACTGAGAGCTCTGTGGTCCCTGTGAAGAAAAGCAGACTGCCAGGGCAGGGGAGCATCAGGTGAAGTGGGTGCTATAAACACTTATGCTGGGTCTTCTCAATAAAGCTCAGTTTAGCCCTGTCTATGACTTAAACAAAATATTCCTGGTCAGCTCCCTGGGTGGTGGAGGGCTGGGAGCTGTTAGCTCATATTCAGTTAAATTTCAAATGTCAGAGCTCGTTAGTGGTGATTTTAGCCAAAGACAGTTTGTGAGGAGCTGGGTAAATTTGAACTTCCTCAAATAAAATTGAGGAAAGAGATTGCTGTTTTCCTTATTGATTTATTTTCCTGCTTTCACACATCTTCTCTGGGTCCGGGATTCTGATCAAGGGTCAGGCTCAGCTTCACCCACTCAGGGGTCACAGTGCTCCCTCTTTCACACACACTCTCTTGCTCTTTCATTTTCAAATTCACCTTTATTTGCAGTTTTTCCTCCTTCCTTCACCTGTGTTTGGTGATAAAAGATGCAATTTTTGCTTTCAGCATTGAAGGGAGCTTTTCCCTGAGCTCACCAGTAAAACCAGGAGGGCCGGCACAGGAAGGCAGCACAGATAATTCTGTGGTAGATTTAGGTTAGATATTTGGGAGAAATCCTTCCCTGTGAGGGTGAGGAGACCCTGGCACAGGTTCTTAGAGAAGCTTTGGCTACCCCATCCCTGGAAGTGTTCAACACCAGATTGAATGGGGCTTGGAGCAACCTGGTCTAGTCAAAGGTGTCCTTTCCTCTGGCAGAGAGTTAGATCTAAATGGTCTTTAAGGCACTTTCTTGCCCAAACCAGTCTGTGATTGCATGATTCTCTGAAAGGAATTGGCTCAGAAGAAATTGGGCAGTCAGTGTTGTTCTGCAGTGACCTTTTGGGAGCCCTGTTGGGGTGAGTCAGGGAATGGAGCCACTGAGCTAAAAATGTGTTCAAAGCTGAGATGGCCCAGACAGTGTTGCAGAAATTGAGTTTTTTCCACGCTGAAAGGACTGTAGATGCTGGTCACTGACATGGCTCCAAGCCAGTGCTCAATTTCAGGTCTGGAAGAGGGAGTTTCTGGATTGTCAGGTACATGAAGGATTTGAGTACAGGTACCATGGGTAACAGTTCTGGGTGAGTTTCTCCAGGTGGTGATAGCTGGCGTTTCCACTTTTACCTACATCCTCTTTTGTGTGTGTGCACTGGGATGGCATCCAACTCTCTCCAAAACAAAATTCACCCTTGGAATATTACTCAGCACACATCTGCATCCTTTAGCATTTGTATGAATTCAGATATTGGGGTATGGATGTGCCAACAGGGACCCTTGGGTAGAAGGACCCTGGGTTTCATATCCTGCCAAATGATTTACAGGCAGACAAGTGTGTGTGTGTGGAAGGCCGTGGAGAGTATTATTGCAGGGGATCTGTATTCCCAACAAAGATAAGCTGTTACAGCCCTGTTACAGACAGACGGATGTCTCTACAGCTCAAACAGCTGCAGTTTGTGCTTTCAACTCAAAGGCTCCTCAGTTCAGAGGGCAGTGTGTTGGTGGGGAGGTTCTCTCTCACAATAGGCTCTCATCTTGTCTGATTTGAATGAAGTTTGGGCTAAAATCTCCTGAAATGACAAGAGCAGTTACTGTCCCATGACGTGTGTGATGCTCTCTTCAGTGGAGGAGTTCTCATTCAGGCCAAGTGGTTCAAAGTGCACTGAATTAGCTTCAGCTGCCTTCTGGCTTCTGTTGCGGGGCTGTCTGCACCCCTGAAATTGTCTTTTGTGTGCCACTGTGAGCTCAAACTACTGAAAAAAATTAAAATTAAATAGATGGAAGTGCTGCTCCATCGAGAATCAGTTCTAATTTTAGCTACATAAAATAAATGTATTAAAGTGTACATATCTGCTGCAGACATGTTCTCATTTTGAAGGTGTCTTGTGGTGGGAATGTTCTCCCCTCTTTGTGCAGCTCCTTGTGCAGTAGGGTGGGAGGCTCTGTCTGGATTTATCAGAGTTAAAGAGACACCCCTGGCTGCAGGAAAATGGCATGGGTGTTCCCAGTGTTCTAAATGCCACTCAGTGCTCAGATTCCCATTAGGAACTGGCAAATTCATCTTGGAGTGACAGGGCAAAGGTGGCCTTTGCTGGGATGTGACATTGTCCTTGCCCCCATAACCTGGTGATACCCTGCTGCTTCTGTGACCTTTTCTGTACCAGTCCCATCTTCACCTTTTTACCTTTGTGGCAGATAAGTGTTTTTGATGATGACAATAAAGATACCACGAAGCACTTTTACTCTTGGTTGCCCCATCTGGGCTGCGCGTTTGATCCGAAGGGCCGGCGTTCCAGTCAGATTGCACTATCAGATGGAGCTGGCTCTATTTCCTGCATTATTCTTCCTGGCTGTACCACATTATGCAATTATGTTTGCATTTAAACCTGAGCACTTACCTGTAATGATGCTGTGGCTCAGTACACGATACATTAGAGCAGCAGATAATGCACACAGATAGGCTGAGGGCAGCATGTTGTTGATGTGCTAAAGCTAAACAGGACACTGAGTTTGAAAGAGGGCTCTGAAAGCTCGCAGCCTGGGGAGGAGCTGCTCCAAAAGCTCACATTGCTGAAATAACAGCTGTGCAGGGTGAGATTCTCTACCTGAGGGGCAGGTGTGGGACTGTTTCCATTGCAGAAGTCAGACACCAGCACTATTGGTTGTTGCTATAGGACACGAAACAGCATGGCACGCACACACCGCTGCTCTCGAGGAGAAGGGAAGTTTATTTTCTGACTCAAACATTTATAGTTTTTTAAAAGTGACAGTGGATTGGAGGCTGACAGTGCCACCTCTCCAATGACACTGGATAAACTAACAGTTTATCAAATTTCTCTTCTTTTATGAAAGAATGCAAAACAATAAGTTATTTACAGAAAGTGTGTGAGAAAGTTTGCTACAAGAATGTCAACATCAGAAGGCTTAGAAAATCTTAAAAAATCAGGGCGACTGTTGGTCACTGCCACAACTTCTGCAGGAGCAGAAAAGTCTTGGTGGCTGCTGGGATTCCCAAATCCTGCATCCCTGTAGCACAATGTGAGAGGAAATGATTCTTTCAAGATTGAAAGGAAGCTTAGAGGAAGGCTGGAGAGGAACTTTCCCAAGGGCATGGAGTAATAGGACAAGGGGTAATTGCTTTAAGCTGAAATTTTTTTTTAGATTAGATATTGTGAAAAAATTCTTTGCTAAAGGGTGGGGAGGCCCTGGTACAGGTTTCCCAGAGTTCCTGTCACTGCTCAATCCCTGGCAGTGTCCAAGGCCAGGTTGGACAGGGCTTGGAGCAGCCTGGGATGGTGGAAGGTGTCCCTGCCCATGGCAAAGGGTGCAACAGGATGAGCTTTAAGGACCCTTCCAGCTCAAACCTTTCCAATTTTATGATGAACCTTTGAGAAGTAACTGTGCCTCTGCTGCTGGCCAAGCCCTTTGCACCTCATTACACCTGCAGTCATCCCTGTGATGCAGTGACAATTATGAATGCTGCTGCTCCGCACCAGACTCTACCCTGGGTAGATGGTCATGCCCAGTAATAACCAATGGCCCTGACTCTTGGGCTGAGGAGATGTGGATGCAATTAAGGCAGAATCAACGTTTGTCCTTGGATTGTGTGGTTTTGCTGTCTGATTTCTGTATTTTATGCATAGGACAGACCAAGCTGTAGCCTATACACAGCTTGCTCTCTTCCAAGCACTTTTCAGTCTTTGCCTGGTAAATCACTCTGAACCCCCTGCAAGCCAGGTTTGCTGTGGAGATGGTTTGTGTATAGACTCACCTGTATTCCCAATGCTTCCATGGGAGCTGTGGGAGACTCCAAGGCCGGATCCCACACCAGTGCTCTGACCTTCACAGCTGACTTGGGACTCTTGCAAGAGGTTTTAAAACACAAGGAGTTCCACCGCAAACTGAGGAAGAACTTTACACTGAGGGTGTCAGAGCACTGGAAGAGCTGCTCAGGGAGGGTGTGGAGTTCCCTCTTTGGAGACATCCCAAACCCACCTAGAGGTATTCCTGTGTCACCTGCTCTGGGTGACCCTGCCTTGGCAGGGGGTAGGACTGGATGATCTCCAGAGGTCCCTTCCATCCCAAACATCTTTGTTATTCTCTTTATCTTCCTGCCTGATCCAAAAAAAACATCATCAGCTCTCCCTGGCGCTGTTGGAGGGATGAGCCTCACTCCTCCCACCCCATTTACTGCAGCACCCATGCAGGCATCCTGCTTGCTGGCACATAAGGACATAATTTGGTTACTTTTCCTGCAGGTGGTCGGCAAATTGTTGAGCTAATCTTTGCATTTGCAATATTTGCTCTAAGATTAGTAAGTGTAACTCAAGCTCATTCAATTGGGAGACACAATTTGCACAGTGCAAAGGCTGACACAGTGACCAGGCTTGGTTATCCTGCTTGTGTAAACAACTTGATGCTGTAATTTTCTCATTACCATTAAATTGCTGTTTTTAATTTGTCTCAGAAGCCTCCATAGTTTGAGAAGTGTCTGGTTTAGAGAGATGTGTAAATTATGTGTGCCCTTTAACAGTGCTCTGGAAAGGGAAACCCAGTCCTGCTGCATCTAAACTGGAAGGTTGCACTGAATTCTTCAATGTGTTTACACTCAGGATTTTCAGCAACTTGGGCTTAAAGCTCTGCACTAGGATAGTTTCCTCTATAATAAATAATTAGTCTCTGAATATCATGCTGTAAATGAACATTGTGAAGATTCTTGTGAATTAACAAGGAGTTACGAGAAAATACACATTCTGTGAAACAAGGCTCTTCATGTGCTCCAAGAGAGTTCCTCTGCTTCCCAGGGCATTTTCTTTAATATCTGAAATTGAGATTTCTGATTTTAGGCTCATCCTTCCACCATGACCCTGAGAGACCTAAGAACAGCACTTTGTTCTCATGTGAGTGTGGTAAAGAGACAGGGACCTTCCCAGAGTTCTCATGATTTGTTTAATTATGGAGTGGAGTTTAATTCTGGAGTTTAATTATGGAGTTAGTAGTGTTCATATCCCTGCATTATTTGGTGTTTTACATTGAATTTGGGTGAATTTGTTGCCTGTGTATGCAAAGATGGCTCATCTACACCTGGGATATGCCCCCTGACAACGGTGATGTCTTTTCAGTATCGTCCCTATAAAAGCACCATTAGATTTAACTAATCCTCCGTGTCCTTAATTAAATACTTCTGGAGCAAGGAGCCTTACCTTCTGTGCTTCAAAATTGCAGTGATTACTCCCCTGCTGAATAAACCTTTTTTTTTTTTTTTTTTTTTTTTTTGGTTGTTTTTTTTAGGTTGTTTTTTAAGTGGCTTTGCTGGTTTTGTTTGGGATTTTTTTTTTTCGTTTTTTAAACAGGAATTAAGCTGTTTCTCATGCCATTGTCCAGTTGCAAACTGGCTTGAGACTGACTTGTGCCATGGCCTCTGACCTCCAAAACTGCCCACTCATTTTTTTCCTGAGCTAATCAGCTCGATGAACTATTTACAGTTGGCTTTTGGGTCTTCTCACTGCTTCTGCGGCTGCCCCTGTCTGAGTAATTAATGATGCTGTGGCTTGTTTATGGTCTTGAGTTACTAATGCTCTTGGCTGCAAATGCATTTTTACCTCTGGGACGTGCCAGTTTCCTGGTTCTAGTCCCACCTCACCAGCCCAGGTCAATTTTTTGTGTGTAAACAGATTTATCCTCTAATAGTTTGGGAGAGACTAGAGTCATTCATCAGTCCCATAGAGAACATGCCCAGCCAGGTTCTTCCCTTCTTGTGCCTGTGCAATTCAGCAGAAGTCAGAAAGATTTCTGCAGGACAGCTAAAATTAAAAGAAATAAGAAAAAGGGAAAAATAATCCTTTCTTTTTAATTCAGGGTACAAGCAGTCTCAGTTAAAAATAAGGGTATTGGATAGTGCAGCACATATCCAGCCATGAACCCAGCCCTGACCCTTGCTGTATCAATGCTTTTGGAGTAATTAAAGAGGAACCTGGTGGGATAATCCCACCTGCATTTTAACCTGGAGTAGAGGGTAAAGCAAAGTTACACAGCAGCAGATGATGCAGACAGTGATAAAAATATCAGCTTGTGGCCTTGGAAATGGTTTGTTGGGTTGTGTTCCAGGCTTGCCTCTCCCAGGCAGTCATGTCAAGAATGCTAATTCGTAAGGGAAAACTGAGCTTGTCTCTGGAAACCTGTTCCAGTGTCTCCATGCAGGTGTATTCAGAAGCATTCTGCTCATTTCCATGCTTGGTTTATTCATAGCTACAGTTCCTTCCAGGCTTCTTGGGGATAATATTGTCTTTTGGCATAAATGATTAATTTTTTCACAGTGTATAGTTCTCTAGATATCTTGCTTTCTCCTTTTTTTTGTGTGTGTGGGTTTTTTTGTTTGTTTTGATTTGTTTTTTGTTTGTTTGTATTTGTTTTTTTAATGTGTCTAAGGCTACTTCATTTGTGATTTGTGATTTGAGCACAACAATTTCTGCCATTTTTGGAAGCATTTATTTCAGAAACTAGAAGAAGATGGTCCCATTTTCTCTCTACCTTTGTTGCCCAGTTTGGTTACCAGTGTCTGCTCAGGTTACTGATGGATGGGATTTTTGGGGTGTCCTTAGCAGGGCCAGGAGCTGGACTCAATGATCCTTGTGGGACCTTTCCAACTCTGGATATTCCATGATTCTATGAAATGAAAATGATAAAGGTGAACGTTGTGCTTTCACTGGGAGGATGGAAGTAGATTTTCCATTCCAAACTTTTCCAGGGGTTCTCCTCTCTCTCTTACTTTCTTCTCCCTCACATCCAGCTGGGAAATCTCTCAATCAATGGCAAATTTGGAGCACTGTAGTGATGTGCACATGAATAAAAGTCCCTTATTGTGTTGCTGAGCACATTGTAGGATCCACTAGGCTCCTTGGGCACTCTGATTTCCTAAGAAACTCAGTACAGGCAACTTAAATATTTGAAAGCATCTTCTCTGGAATTGTTAGATGGATGTGCAAGAGAAACACTACAAATACTGGTAATCTGGTAATTCTTAATCTCCGGTTTGTTTCCTTTTTTTTTTTTTTTTTTGGTGAAAATTTGCCCTTTTGGAATGGGCAGGGCAAGGCTTGCCTAAAGAAGTGTTCCCAGTTTGCTGGTTTGCAGCTCTTTCCTGGTTGGTGCTTGCACCTGTAATGAGCATCAGGTGGTACCTTCTGTCCTGAGACTACTTGGAGAAGCCTTGGGAAATCCAGCCTTAAAAATCATAGAATAATTTACGTTGGAATAGAATAAATTATATTCGAAAAGATCTTCAAAATCATCAGGTCCAACCATTCCCCCAGCACTGCCAGGGCCACCACCAAGCCGTGTCCCCAAGTGCCACATTTATGTGTTTTCTGAACATAACTTCTGAACTTCCAGAGATGATGATCCCACCACTCCCCTGATCAGCCTGTTCCTTGACCAGCTTCAGTCTGGCCATTTATTGATTTCATAGCACTGACACTTAAATTCTACTAAGTTTTTGGAAGTAAAAATCCATATATTTGTCTATAAAATGAGGCTTTGCTCTCAGTACAGAGAATATTTTTTTTAGCTTTATACTTGTTTTTGCACAGTATATTTTCTGCTCTCTCTGGGATGGCTTCATTCCATCTTTCCCACAAAACTGTCTATATGCCTACATTCTCTCAGTGAGTAAAATTCTGATACACTACAGGGAATGAAAAGACAATTGCAAAACTCCTCTGGTTTTGGTTTATATAGAAAAAACACTTTTACACTGAGTGGTGAAGTGCAGGCAGGAGGCTGTTCTTAAAGAACAGGATGAATGAGAACCCTGAAATTGTCTTGGGGATGCTGTTATGCAGAGGAAGACCTCCCCATGCCAATTGAAATTCCACAGCTTTACAGTTGCGGTGAGTATTTTCCAGTTAATTTGGCAAAGGGTTAGAGGTGTGACAGGCAGGAGAGGCAGGGATGATGCCAAGAGACAGGTTCAGCTTCTTTGGGCACTGGGCAGCATTTTGCTTGTTAATTCTACTGACTGTAGCAAATAACTTGCATTTGCATCCCTTTCAAGTATGTGTAGGAGGGAGGAGCCTGCACCAATTTGTCTGGTTTAATTATAGATGTTCTACCCACCTTCCTAATTGCTCCTTCATTAAGAAGTAGCTTGTTTCTTTTTTTCCCTAGGAGCTAAAGATAATCAACTTTTGTTTGTTTCTGTAAATATTTTTTTTCTGCCCTTGAGGAGATAATTATTTCTGTTGTTGCATGAAGATGGTGGCCAATACAGGAGGAATAATTAGAGCAGATGGCTGAAAATACTTCCCTTGTAAAAGACATCTAGTATAATAAAATAGCTCCCCTTCTCTTTTGTCTCCTCCAAATATACGTTTTTCTTTCCTTCAGGTGGATGGGAGTTGGGTGAGGGGGTGTAAATCTTTTCCTGATGTATTAAACTGAGGAGCTGTTAAGAGTTCACAGCCTGGAAAGTGAGCTCCCCTGCATCCATCACTGAAATTAAAGTGTTTTCAGATGTGGTGTGGAGTCCTGGGTGTGTGGCGTGGGGAAATGTGCGCTGCACTCCATCACTGGGAATGTTAACCTTGTCTTTCCGTGCTGACTGAGGACAGGAACACTTGCTCTCTGTACTTGCTGGTTAAATGGCAATCTGTCAGCACCAGGCTGCTCTCCTGGGTGTCAATCTCTGATGTGTGGGCAGCATTCCAAAACTTTTGTTCATTCGTGGATGCGCTCACTGGGACAGGGGAAACTTCGTCTTGCTAAAGACTGTAGGAGCCACACTGTGCTTTGTGTCCCATCAGCTGGGGCTGGGGGAAAGGATAAAACTGCCTGCTGGGGCTGGAGTTGGTGGGAAAACCCTCCTGCTTTCAGGTTTCTCCTTCTGGCCATGTCACAGGTGGAACCCACACCTGGAATCATGTAATGGTTTGGGCTGGGAGTGACATCAAAGGACATATTATTTCAAAACCCCTGTCATGGGCAGGGACACTTTCCACTATCCCTGATTGCTCCAAGCGCAGTCCAGCCTTGCTTTGGACAATTCCAGGGATGGAGCAGCCACAGATCCTCTGGATAACCTGTGCCAGGGCCACACAGTAAAGAATTTCTCCTTAAAATCTAGGGAAGAAGGGAGAATAGTGAGCACAGCAGGAAGCAGGATCTGTGTTTAACTACATCCCTGCTTCTTGGTTTTAGTTTAAAGTTAATTTTCTGATGAGAGGATGAAAGCTCTTATCTTTGTGCCTGTAATTGTTACTGTAGTCCTTTTTTGGGAGTTTACTCTAAACAAACCCCACTTAACTAAAGAAATTATAAAGTTATCCCAAAGTATGATCAAATGATCTATTCTGTGTATAAACAGGAGTTTCTCAACACTTTAAAAGCCCAAACCTTGCATTTTGGTATCCTTCCCGTTTGTGAATTTTTTACCAGCCTGGGTGGGAATTTAAGTTTTTCACTGTTATTTGTTCAGTTGTTGCAGTCACTGCTGCTGTTTCTGAGCCCTGGCAGTCACAAGCTGACAAACTGATCCTGAGATGTGTCCCCAAAGGCTGACAGAAAGGCAACCCCAGCCTGGCTGACAACAGCAGCAGCTAAAAAACATAAAATGGAAAGAAATCTGCCTGGAAAATGAAAAAAGAGGGTGCAGTAGGCAGAAAAGGGGGTTAAGGTGCTGAATTGCAAAGAGATTGTGTGTTTTTTAGCTTATGCTACAAAAATGTTATTTTACTTTTATATAATTCATTAATTATTTTGAAGATATGATTGGGAAGGAAAAATTAACCTGTGTTATAACAAGCTATGGGCCTGGTACACAAGGTTTGGTCTTGATATGAGTTGTGCATGGAATCCCAGAATATTTTGAGTTCGAAAGGACCTGCAAGGATCATTGAGTACAACTCCTGGCCCTCACAGGACACTCCAAAAATCCCATCATGTGCCTGAGAGCTTTGTCCAAATGTTCTGAACTCCATCCAGCTTGGGGCTCTGATATGGGGAACCTGTTCCAGTGCCCAAATTGCCTCTGGGTAAAACTTTCCCTAGAAAATAAAATTTCCTGTGTGCATGACACACTCCAAATGAGTGTCAGAGCTGGAAAGCCCTTGCAGGACTCTATTCACTGAATTTTCAGGTCAGATCCCTTCCCAGCTCCTTCTGTTCTTTGGTGCCCCAGGAAGAACAACTGGGGTTTCTTAGGGATTCCCAATGCTGGTGATTTCCCACCCACAGGAGGCTTCTGCCCATATTTTGCAGGTTTGGCTTCCTGCTGGGTTAATGCCATCTGCTGTGCTGGATTCAAAATGTGAAATGTTGCCAGAGTGGGTTTTCTATAGATGTGTGATGTGAGGGCACATCCTGCAACAGTTTGGGGGATGATTTTACCTGTTCAGTTCAGGTTATAATTGTTTATTTAACTCACTACATTGTATAAAACATACAGCCAGAAGAGACTCGTGTCCCAGTTTATGTACAGATTGTCACAAACCCTGCAGGATTGCAGCATCTTTGTTGTCTTGCTTCTCCTGTTAAACCTCGTTGAAATTGGCCACGTTCAGATGTGAGCTCTGACAGTGACACAGATGGCTGCAGAGATGTTGTGGCCTCATAAGCTCTGTTTCCTCCAAATCATCTTTCCAGCTCCGGTGCACACTGAAGCCAGAGTGTGGAGCTGCCACCCCACTGCAGCAGCTGCTGCCAGCCAGCTCCAGCTTCACAGCTCAGGGTTTGTTTTATGCCAGCTCCTCTTTCTCCCATCCTGATTTTCCAGCTCCCTGCCATTTTCCTGAAGCTGGAAAAAGCACAGGAGGGAAATGCCCAGCACCAGCGGCTGACACACAGCTTTCCTTGGCTCTGCAGGTTCCTTCTGGTTCATTCACCAAGCCCATGTGGGGTGGGCATTCAGCCACAACCCTGGCACCTGCAGCTGCTGCTGCTCTTTAGGCTGAGAAGTATTTCAATTAAACACCAGAGGTCAAATACAGGGTACCAGGCAGAGGAAAAAATAGAAAAGGAAAGCGTTTTACTTGTCTTAAAAAAAAAAAATAGTGAGAGGGAAGTTGTGACTCTGTCACCAGCCCTGTTTAATGAGAGATGTGCACTTAATTTGTGTATTAGTTGATGTTATTTTACCACGGGCTGCTTAAGTGGAGCTGGAGATAAACACCACCACCCTTCTGTAAAGGATGTTAAGAATTCTGTTGCAGCTGGAGATTGCGCTGTGCTTTTCTCCCAGAAATCAGGAAGGATAATCACATGGGATTCACAAAGTTGAGGAAAATGTACTGGTGGTTCAGGGCAGGTGTCTGTTTCACTAAACTTGCATTAGAACACGCCCTCTTCTCTCCAAGGTCTTAAGGAGGTGCTCTTTCATCTTAGGGAAAGGTGCACAACTGCAAGAGAAGAGTCACCAAACAAAATTGTTTGATGTCTTTTCTCAATCCCGACAGAGCTGCCTTCCCTCTAACCCCCCTCTGTGCTCTGGTAATTTAAAGTGTGTTCCTTGAACAAACCCACTTTTCTCCTCCTAAAAACAGATTCTTTGGATTTATTCTCTCTGTGGTAATGCAAGGATAGTACAAGTGATTATTAACAGCTCTTGGTCTTGTGTTATTTAGCTGATGTTCATCTGTTTAATTTTATTTATAAAGAAGAAAAAGTGATTTTACAATATTTTAAAAATATTGATTTTACAAGACAGAAATAACTTGAAAGACACACAGGTGCACATGACAGTGGACTTAGCCAGGCATCTTCTCACTGGAAACTTTTAGGTATGGACTGGGTGGAAAAATAGAGAATTTTATGGCCTTAATTAACCCATTTTCTCCCTCTGTGAGGATGGGGAGACCCTGGGACAGGTTGCCCAGAGAAGCTGTGGTTGCCCCATCCCTGGAAGTGTCCAAGGCCAGGTTAGATGGGCTTGGAGCAATGTGGGATAGTGGAAGCTGTCCCTGTCCATGGCAAAGGGGTGGAACAAGGTGATCTTTTAAGTCCTTTCCACTCCAAACCATTCTGGGATTCTGTAATTCCACTGTCAGGTACGAACACTGAGATTTTTGTGCCAGATGGTGTTGGGAGAACTGAACAGATATTGAGTCCTCTAAGAGGAGACAGCAGGAACCAATCAAGCTCAAACATTGATGTTAGGTAGACAGAAGCTTAAATGAAGAACTAGAGTGTCTTCTAGTTAGAAATCCCTAGTTGCCATCTTAAAAGAAAAAAAAAATGTCTAATTCAGAAGAGGAGTTTATTCTTAACTCTTGCAGGGCTTCTATCAACAGCTCACTAAGTGCTAGCAAGTGGTGCTAGCAAGAAGGTCTGGTACATTCCTTACAGCTTGCTTGCCCACGAGAGTTAGTTGGAAGGTTCTGAGTGATTTCAGAGGGTCAGAGTGACTTAAAGGCACTCAGCAAACCTTCTCAACCAAATGTTCCTGTGGATCCCACCATTTCCCAGCTGCCTCCTCCAGTGTCATGCTGATAGCATTGGCAGCATTTGTGCCAGACAGGAGTTTATGGATTTGTCATTTTATGCTACAGCTGGCTTGATAAGCAGTGTACACACCTTTCTATGAACTGTCCCCTCCTCTGAGATAAAAAACAAGTTTAATTAGCTGTTTTTCAGTGGATCTGTTGTATATTTTATGCAATCTGTTTCATAGCATTGTCAATGAAGAGTAATTCACAGCCTCTCTGGAAAGATAATGGGTAAAGGCATCTATCCTTTCAGCTGGAAATTTGTCCTAAATCTCTGAACTATGTAAAGTAATGAAAATTTAACTTGTCCTACTACACTTTGCAACTATGCAAAAATTTTACTTTGGTAATGATGAAGTGGTTCACTCCCTCTGACACCAGAGTTTTAACTCCCAAGAATTTTTACTGCCTTGTGTGTTAATGCAGTTCCAGGCTTCACTCTGAACTGAATCAATTTCCTTTGTAGAGAAATCTTAGAATAGATTGTAGAAAATCCCAGCATCCAGCCAGGGTGGGTATCAACCAGTTGTATCATTTAGCCTGGGAACCATCACTCATTCCCTGGTGAAAACAATTCAAATAATTTATAATCGTTTAAATAATTAGAGTGGTTTGGGTTAGAAAGACCTTAAAGCTCATCTGATGGTCCATGGGCAGGGACACCTTCCACTGGGCCAGGTTGCTCAGGGACAGCACTGTGGGAAATATTCTGTAAACCATCAGGCACATGAAATAAACCTGAAAACAGCACAGTAAAAGAGAATAATGATCATAACATCCCCATTATTGATCCACCTCCACTGCAGCTCCCGAGCAAAAGCTTTAATGCACTCGATGGGCTCCATTTGAAAATGGAGTCACTCTGCTTTGCTTTTGTCTTGAGGTTATTCTTTCCACTGCTGTTTTGGATTAGCACAGCCCAGTGAAGACCACAAATATTTCCATGTCTGGTTTCCCCCCACCACTGCCTCAGATGAGTTGAGGACATTCTTGCTGTTTCACATATGAGACCGAATAATATGTTTTGGATGTCTGTGTCCACACTTGTTCACAGGTGTCCAGGCAAAAATATTCACACCTTCTTCAAGAAATTCACCATTGGGGCCTTAAACAACCTGGTCAGGTGGGAGGTGTCACTGTCCATGGCAGGGGGACTGGAAGGAAATGACTTTTCAGGTCTTTTCAACTCAAATAACTCTGTGATTCTACAAAACCTTCACTGCAAAGTACATGCTTGAAGTTTAGAGATGAGGAGGAACCTTTAAACTCAGGAATCACTTTACCATTGCTCATGAGTCAGTCTGTTAGCTGTTTTCAAGTTATTCAGGGCTTTATTTGGAACTGCTGTGCTCACCCTCAAAACAGAGGCAATAATAACACCAGATAAGCAAAGCTAAAAAGGTATTTGAGAGGAGGAATGTCTGTGTAAATGAGGATGAGCGGCAGGAAAGCCTTTAGGAAAAAAAACCCCTCTAAAGCAAAATACTGCCCATCCAGCAGGATGTTTTAATTCCAAGCTCTTCAGGCTATTTTATGGCATTGCCAGGAAGCAAGAGTGCAGTTCTGCTTCTCAGGAGGCAGAGAGAGACACACACCAGGAAACCTGTGGTAGGTTCTGGTGCAAATCCCTTCTTCCCCAGAC
>NW_005054377.1:1898711-1907232 GCF_000277835.1 Geospiza fortis | reverse complement strand
TGAAGGTCAAACACCTCTCCAGTGCCAACATCCATCTATTCCTTTCCCTTTCACGGGGTCCCTCTAGAAATCATCTTGTACAAACCGCTGGACGCGGCTTTTGGCATCTCCTCCGCTGTTCTCTGAGCAAACCCGCTTTTTGAAAGATGGCAGAGGGAGAGCTTTGAACTTCTCTGCATGTTTCTCTTCGCAGCTTGCCCTGCAGTTGTGTGGCCGGTGGGACGAGGACTCCAGCTGGCCTGCTGGCCACCAGCCGCGAGATGGCGATAATGTCACGATAGAAGGCGGCCGGACCCTGCTCTTGGGGACCACCACGAGTGTCCTCAACCTGCTGCAACTCAAAGGTCTGCAGGAGGGGGGTTCAGTGCTCTTCTTCCTCCAGGGATGGGGTTTTTCATGGCCCTGGTCTCTCCTTCCATTCCCCAGCTCCAGCATTAGAGGAGATGATTGTGAGGCTGAGCCTGCCCTCAGCAGATGCAAGGGGGTGGTGATGGAGGACAGGGCAAAAATTAAAATATTCTGTGTGCAGAAGGAATTGTTTATGCTGCTTGAGGTATAATGACAATATAAGGAAAAAGGCCTTTTTTCCCCTTTTTTCCTTTCCCCAGTCTACCAAAATTGCTGCTGTCCTGAGCAGTGTTTGGTGATAATTGCACTGCTGATAACAAAAATCTACTCTGTTCTATTTGGCATCTTTGAGGCAGGTGTGTCACAAACACCTTCACAACACTATAGAATTGCAGTAAATAATGCAGTAAATAATCAAATGCAGTAAATAATCCCAAATCCTAGAGCCCAGCTGGTGGGCAGAAAGTAAATAACTGAGCACAGTCATGATGGGAAACCCTGGATTTGCTGGGTTTATGTACCTGTACATAGACCCAGAATAAGAATGAGACAGACATATCTCTGTGCATGTCAAAGTAAGAATTTAAAGGACTTGTAATTCCATGCCAGAAATCTTCCCCCCTGGAAGTTAGATGCTGGTTGCGGAATCTGCTGTACACGTGCCTCGTATTATGGGAATGAGTTGTGCTGGTGAAATTGCTGGCTCAAAGTCAAGCCTCTACTGAAACAGAGCTCCAAAAATGAAAGCAGGAGTTTTGATATGTTTAAAGACCAGGATTACTGCTGGTAAAATTGCTTTTATAATAAATGATACTAAAGGTACTAGTTTTTCATTGAGATGATGGTGAAAGTCATGCATTTGACAATTATATTTTAAATCTGAATGATAATGTGATAAAAAGTTTACAGGTTTATCCCTATCATGAGAACATTTTCAAAACTGATTGAACTTGCTCAGTCTAGGCTCAGAGGTTTTCAATGATTGCTACATCAGACATCACTCCCATTTAAAAGCAAAATTAAAAATCAACTGAGATTTTAAGATTAAAAAAAGGCAAAACACTTTGGTACAATCCTTTTCCACAGTGAAAACTCTAAATCTGTGATTCAAGATTATTCTTAACCTCATTGTGATTATGCCATACTTTAGAGGAGACAGGTCAGAACACCAGATTTCTTTTGGCTGCAAATCTGGATGAAAACTTTGGGGCTCAGTCACTGACTTTTTGAAGAAGTGGGGCAAAATAGTGGAGCAGAAACTCTCTGAGCTTTGGACCTATTCAAAGGCTCATTTGATCTATGAGTCAGCCCTCATGAAGCTACTGGAGCTCTGATTGAATTTAATGAAGTCTGGAGTAGTATCTTTATGGCTTTGGCTCATCTGACATTCAAATCATTCCTCTTCTTTATCGTGTTTTCCAAGAAGCCTAGTTTATAAAGTCAATTCAATTAGAAAAGCAGCATTAGAATATTCTAGATGCCATTATTTTTTCCATTGTTACATGCCAAACAGAGGGATAAAACATTTTAGAATTGTAACCTGCAGGAATTTTTTGTCTGAGCTTTGTGAAGTTGCCTGTATCATCCGCTGCCACTACCATAGGTTCTCTGGCTGTGTAGTCTTGGTTAGATTTGGAATCAAGACACGCTGAGATCTCTTCTGAAATGAGGCTGAGATTTATCTTTCCTTATCTTTCCTTTTTTTAAGCTGTCCAGCTCAGGGGAGTTTTTTAGGCTCCTGTATTGATAGAAACACGCATCAACAAAGACCTGTTCATCTTAGGAATTATAGACACCCATCTCAAACTGAACCACAGGTGATCCCTCAGAGCACAACTACCAACCCCATGAGCACATGAAATAATCAAGCACTTCCCCCAGGTGCCAGATGGGCATGGCAGTAAACCCCTAACCCCTAAGGTAGGTGTCAATATGCGCTTCGATTGAAACATCCCATTCCTGTTTTACCTGGAGAGCTTTTCTTAGCTGGAGCTGGAGAATGGGATTAAATTGTAGCTCTGCTCCCTTTGGCTTTCATGACTCAGCATCAGGCTGGCTGTGCACTCTGAAGCTGAAAATACAAAGTTTTGTGGATGGAAAAGTGATTTAACACTACTGAATACACTGCTGCTACACTGCCCATTTTCTGGTGCTGTGTCCAGCAAACCCAACACATGTTTACAGACCCATTTCTTGAAATTCCCCTTTTTTTAAGACACCATGAGGATTTTTAATACTGGCCCTGTGTTGTCTCCTTTTGATGATTTCAACATTGCAGGAATTATTTAAAGAGTGTTAGAACAAGAACATCAGCTTCACATGCAACCTTAAACTGACCCTTCTTTGGCCGTATTAACATATAACCCCAAACATAGAGAGGTTCTGGGAATGCCCAGACTGTCTGGGCAGAAGATCTGGAGATCAAAACAATAGAAAAATAGGATTAGGCAGCTGGGTTCTGCTCACTGCCACGAGGGCTCAGTAGTTTCTCCCTCCTCCTCAACAAGCAGAGCATGAACACGTGGATATCGAGAGTGGAAAGTTTAATAGTCAGGCTGTGAAATGGCTTAGACAAGACTGATTGAGGAAGAGATACAAGATAGACAGACTGTAGATAATTCTGTATGTTCAGCAGATTGCAGTTCTTTTTGTAATCCCAGCATCACAAGCATGGAAATATTTATGATAACCCAGGACAGATGGAAATTTCCTTTGCACAGGGCTTACACTGGAGGAACTTTGTGTTTGATGGGTTGATACCTCAGACATGTGTTGTTGCCTTTGTCTGAAATTATAGTGGTCTAGGGAGGTCTGGAGACAAAAAAAAAAAGAAGCTGTCTGGTCATTCAGTCCCTTGGAGATGAATTTTGGGATGAATTTTGGCACTCCCTGTTACATCCCAGTGGAATTGAAGATCTCCACCTGGGCAGTTGCTTTTGCAAAGGCAATTTCAGGGTAGCCACTCTTGCAGGCATAAGAGAGATGATTGCTGTGATCCTTGTACTGGAAAAGACTAATTTTCTCTTAAAGAATCATTTAGGTTGGAAAAGACCTTCAAGATCATGGAGTCCAACCTTTGACCAAATAACAACACATCAACTAGACCAGAGCACTGAGTGCCACATGCAGTTTTTCTTTGATTCTCTGATTCTCTGAATATTTTTGAACTTCTTGTAATCCACGTTTTGATCAGACTTTGGCCAGAATGGATCCTGTGAGTAAATCTGGGAGTGGGGAAAACACAGATATTGATTTTGCTTGTCTTTTCCTCCTCTTTGATGCTATTAGCAACAAACATCAAATATTCACTGATACACTGACTTCAGTAGTTGTCAAATAAACTGTGCTTCAGTCACTGCTGAGAAAGATTGGGTTTTAATTCACTGAAAGAAGGAAAAAGTGTTTTTCTCTGTTTACTTCTGTATGGCATCAACTAGTCCTTAAACTAATGTTTAAATCCCTTGTCAGTAGGCACAGCTGGAACATGTTCCTGTCATGGTGTTTTCTGTGCCCTTTTTGATCAATCCATTTGGGATAAGCATTGTGATCTTTTTTTTTTCCTTTTTTTTCTTTTTTTTTCTTTTTTTTTTTTTTGCAGGCAGTTTCCAGTTCATATTTTCTTTTTTTAATCAGGCAGAGACATTACAATTAAAATACCATAAAAGTGATTCTGGCAGTATTGCAATAAGCATGTTTTTTAATTAAAGAAAGAACATGGGATGTACAAATAGTACCAGCTAATGGGAAATTTCATCCAATGTATTTTTTAATTGAGATTTAAAAGGAAGAAAAGTCAGCTCTATTTCTCTCTGCCACTGTGTGATATTTTCCTACATTGTTACGGCGAGCCTTCAATAATTAGTCTCAGAGCTTTAGAATCCTCTCTGTTTTGTGAAAAACTGTGGAAGGCATCAGTTCTTTATTTTTCAGTATATTTTTCTGCAGGGATTTAGTGTTATCTGGCAGAGTGCAACTCACAGATGTGAGCATTCCTGGAGGAAGAGTTTTAAGGCCCTGTATCCGTAGCAGTTTAAGGTGTGGATCTTTTCAGAGCAAACCCTGGTTCATGTTCGGGTGTGGACTGCAGGTTTCTTTTGCCATCCTGTTTCATAAGGGCTTACGGGATGCACATTGGACTCCCAGGACTCCCACTTGAAAATTAAATTGATTTACTGCAACTTCAGCAGCTCTTGAGACTCCTGCGTGACGTTTCACAGTGAGCAGATGTGTGGAAGCTAATCCTGGCCAAGGAACTGAACACAGCTCTGGCAGAGATTGAGCAGAACCTCTGGGCAGCACCATCTCTTTCTTCGAATCACTGTCATGGAAAGAGGGTTTGGGTTGGAATGGACCCTAAATCTCATCTCATTCCACCCTCTGCCATGGGCAGAGACACTTTCCACTGTCCCAGGCTGCTCCAAGCCAAATCCAGCCTGGCCTTGGACACTTCCAGAGATCCAGGAGCGGCCACAGCTTCTCTGGGCACCCTGTGCCAGGGCCTCCCCACCCTCACAGGGAAGAACTTCCAAATGTGCACCTGATGAATGTCTGTCACTTGGGGACTTGAAATGACAGCCCAGGAACCTTTGTTTTCATCACATCCCCGTGGGTGGTGTTACCTGATGCCTTCACAGGGCTCGCTTGGAAGTTCCTCAATTAGATCCCAGATGATGTCAGACGTGCTAGAAGACACCCTGGAATGTCTGCACCTCTTCCCCATCAAGTCACCTCTCCTCTTCCAAATCCATCCAGGTGTTGTTAAGTATCTCAGAGGTCCCTTAAGAGCTGAAGAAATAGAAAGATTTCTTTGAAGGGGATACATCTATGGCAGCATCTTCTGGGATGCTGGTTGGAATTGCCTTTTACTTGTCTCCTGAGCTCTAAGGGAAGAGCCTGATCAGTTTCCAAGGGATCATGTGCCATCTGAACAGATGGCTGTGAGCACAGCAAGCCAAAAAAACAAAGGCTTGTCAGGCTGGGGAAATGAATTCTGTCTGAGAGTAGTGAAACAGCTGCTGATTCCTCTCCCAGGGATGGATTGAGGCGTCCATCCAACAAAAAGCTGGAATACAATCTTAACTTTTGAATGTGTTAGTGGTGTCCTGGTGGAAATACACAGGTATTTGAATTCAGAGCTAATCTGGGATCTGTACCTGTGTGCTATGAACATGGAAGAACATTTTGAGGGAGGTGCAAGATGAATTTTGGACTCTTGGTTTGAGCAGCCTTTTGGATGGGGCCAATATAACAAAATTCCCCTTTGCATCTTGTTCAGCCATGGTTCAAGCTGCAAACAACTTTCATGGTTTATTGGAATGTCCTGTGAGCATGTCAACAGGGTGCAGGTGACAGATCCATGAAATAATTCATTGTCTTTTCCAAAGCTCATGAACTTTGTATTTTTGTTTCTGTACGCAACAAGATTTTAGTTGCTTTGGGTTTTTTTTTCCTGCTTGGAGGCCCTACCAGGGACATCCTTGGAGCAGAAGGATGAGCAGTAAGGGGGCTGCCAGCAGTCTAAAGCCTTGTGGTTATACAGGAGCACGCAAAGCTATTCCAGCTCTGCTAGTGGCATCCTGCTGTTTGCCACTCAGGGATGCTGGCCAGGAAATAGAATTTTCTGATCCTGAGCCTGGGGAATTCTCATGGGGAATTCTGTGGCTTTGTCATGTGAAACAGCAAGTGAGAGGAGCTGGTAAAAACAAGCTGAAGGCTGTGGGGCTGAATTATTCCTGGTCATGGAGCAACCAGAGCAGATCTCCCCTGCACTGTGATGGGAAGAGGTAGTCCAGGTGAAGGGATGAGATTTCAATCTGCAAATCCCCTTCCATGTAGAGGAAGTTTCCTCGTTGAAGGTTATGACACAGTAGTGATATATAAGACCATTTTATTGATACTCTTCTACCACTTGATTATTTAAAAAAAAATGTCTTGAGATTATCCAACACTTCTCATAGTTTGCTGGGTTTAACACTTATTCAGCTTTACATAAAGAAGTAGAATTAAGTCAAATTTGAAGTGGAACTGAATAGCTGAAGTTGAACTAAATATAAATACGTTACTTTTATCCCAGCTCCCTAATGAGCTGTTCATTAGGAAAAATATCTTATATTGACAGTGGATGCAAAGTGTGGCCTCAAAAATGTCTCCATGCAAAAGGTGTACTTTGGAATAGGGACCTTGCTTCCCTCAAATTTCAGGAAATCTCTAAAACAGCCTATATCACAGCCTAGATGAAAGTTAGTAACATTGCTTTTATTTATTATGAGAATTTCTGTTTTAGAATTAATTTTTTTATTTAAAATGAAGTTTTTGAGGAGGGATATAAACTGAAAGTGTAAATCTTCTTCATAGAGGCAAGGAGAAACTCCCTGCGCCAGTCTTTCCAGTCTTCTTAATTTTTCTTTTTTTTTTTTTCAGAAGTGCATATTGCAGGCTCTTTTCATAGTTAATATTTTGGATACCTGGGCTGTGGCTTTGCATGAGTGAGTCCAGGACACCTGACAGAGAGAATTGTTAATGCATTCCCTTTCCAGATCCTTTACTTTTGAGCATGTCCTCCACTATTTCCCAGGGACTTCAGGAGGTAAATCTCTTCTCACAAAACCAATGGGCCTGTAATTAATTACTCTTTCAGCAGATTAAACCTCCCACCTTATTATTAGGTTTGTTTTCTTTAATAGTTCTCTTTTTTTTTTTATTATTTGGTCTGGCTGCTTCTCCCCTCCTGTGGGACATATGGAGTTGCCTTGTTGTTTTTATTCTTTCTTTTCCTCCTCTTTTTTCCGCCCCTTTGGTAAAGACAGATAAAGAAAGATTTCTTTTCTGTTTGTGCAGAGGTGGAGGCTAATTGCTGGGTTAATTGAGAAGAATGGTGCTTCTGATGTTCTCACAAAGTATCAAATAGCCTCAACATATTTCTCCCCTCTCTCCCTCACTCCACCTAAAGAGACCCATTGAATTTGCACATTACTGTACAGAAGTGATTATGGGCTTAATTGTATTTATTTTGCTTGGTGGGGAGGCCATCATAACAGTGGTTGATTGATTTTTATAAAATCACCCTCAAGGTCATGTGTAGGACTTTGCTTTCCTGTGCAGCCATAACAAACAATTTGAGGGTCACAGCCAAAGGCTCCGTTGAGCAATATTCCTGCTTTCTGCTTTCAGGGAAGGGGTCAAGTGCAATAAAAGAAGGAAGCATAACTTTTATTTTCTTTTTAAAAAAAGGAGAAGACAACCTTGTAAAGCAGCAGCTGTATATTTATTCTGACCCAAGAAAAACCACAGAGGTGTAGAGGGACAATATGCAATTTTTGGACAGAAGAATTTTTAAGTTTAGCCAGAGTTTATTTTACACATAGACTTGATAAATGGTTAAATGAGTCTTTCCTAATGCTTTCTTTTCTGTTCTGTGGTGCTGCTCCTCTTTTATCCTCAGCAGTTGAACTTTACTTTTCCACTGTATTTTCTCTCAAAGACTGAGCACCATTTGGATTTGTCCTGGGAGGTTTTCAGAAGCTTTGCAAAAATCCAGGGGACAACAGCATTGTGGAGTGACCACGAGTGAAGCTGATCTGCCCCTTTTCAGAGTTAAATTTTGTGTCTGACTGCTGCTTCTAAGGGAAAGCAAAAGAGTCAAATACAGCAAATCTGACAATCATAGAAAGGTTTGGTTGTAAGGAACTTTAAAAACCATCTTGTTCCAACTGCCCTGCTGTGGACAGGACACCTTAAGCTAGACTGGTTTGCTTAAAGCCCCATCCAAGCTGGCCTTGAACACCTGCAGGGATGGGGCAGCCATAGCTTCTCTGGGAAACCTGTTCTAATTCCTCACCACTCTCACAGGGAAGAATTTCTTCCTAAAATGAGGGCTTCTGGTGTTCAGGTTGCACCAGGGGAGGTTTAAATTGGATATTAGGAAGAATTTCCTTACTGAAAGGGAGAGCCAGGAGTGTAACAGATTTCTCAGGGCAGTGGCTGACTCACCATCCCTGGAAGTGTTCAAAAGTTGCATGGACCTGATGCTTGGAGACCTGGTTTAGTGGTAGACTTGGCAGTGCTAAGTTAATGGTTGGACTCTGTGATCTTAAAGGTCTTTTCCAACCTCAGTGACTCTGATTTCCCTCTGGAAGGGTCAAACTTGCAGGCCAGGCGTGCACAGCTCCTGCTG